>NC_041382.1:236405593-236443873 GCF_002162155.2 Triticum dicoccoides | reverse complement strand
ATTTTAGTTCCGTCGGGTTTTGTTGGACGTTTGGAGGATGTCAGACGACCGGTGGCTGCAAGTTGCCGGATGTTTGACAAAGACCGATCATCCGGTGCCTGGAGATTTTGGGGGCGCAGGGATGAAGAAGAAGCCATGGATTTTGGTGAAGAAAAAGAATTTTTGGGGCAGATTTGACGGTGGAAAAGGAAGGAAAAGGTGGAGAATCTAGATCATCCCGCAACACTTCAAATCGATGGATCAAAATCAACAAAACATCATCAAAACCAACAAATCACAAAAAAACGGCATGGCTATTTTTGTGAGTATTTTCGAATTTGGGCAAAAACAAACAAAATTGGCTAGCAAATGGGGGTGTTGGGGCTCCAAGATGTCATCAACCTATGCTCTGATCCAAGATGATGTAGGGTGGAACCCTAGTTCATGATCTTTTCACACTGAGAGGTGGGGAAAGGAGAAAATCAAGAACACAAGATGAACACTCAATTAACAAAGATCCAATCACACATGTGATAAATCCACATACAGATAAGAGGGATACAAAGGTCCAAAACCAACACAGGAGGGCAAATAGGTAGCTAGTTCATCCCGATCCTTAGAGGAATTAAGGGCTTGATATCCAAGAGGATCTTCCCTAGAAGGGCTCTTGAATCCACTAGGGGATCTTCTCACATGGAGGTCTTGATCTACATGGAAGAGATAGTGGATGAGCAAAAATCAATCTCTAGATGTGAGCTATCACTTTGCTAGCCCTAATTCATCCAAGTGAAGGGGTATATGTAGTCTAGGGTGAGAGAGACGAATACATGGGTCAGAACCCGAGTGGCTACGCACAGATAGGCACCAGACTTCCAATGGTTACCAGTCGTCCGGTGGCTTGCAGGGGTCCGGACGTCCGGTGGGTGTAAAACTTCTGATGTTTTTGCTCTGTTGGGTCGGCGTCAGATGTCCGATGAGTGTCGGTCGTTCGATAGGCGTCAGATTTCTAGAATTTTGCTGTTGGACATCGCGGGTCGGATTTTCGGAGGAGGACGATAGTTCGGTCGCTGGAGCTTGTTGGACGTCCGGTGCTTGCCAGTAGTCCAACCGTTATAGAGTTCCTCTGCCGGGAATCTTTTGGCTGGCTGGTGTATGTCATGTCGGACATCCAAAGCGTGTAGCTTGCCGACAACTTCACGTCTTGTTTGTCTTGCTTCGACTCCTCGCTATCTTGTCCATGACCTTTGTCAAGGTACCTCATTAGACTTAATTAGTGTATGCACTTGAGGTAGTATCCATGTTTCGCATGTGGGAAGTGTAAGTTTGAAGAGGAGCAAGTTCACCTCAGTTTCGATCGCTCTTGCATGAGCTCTTTTCATTGGCCCGCTTGGTGCTTAGGGTGATGGTGGTGGGTCCATAGGGATGACCATGGGATACTCCACATCACTCTGCGTCACTGTAGTCCTGGATTTCATTTTTCTTTGACAGAAAATGAGACCTGAATTTCCGGACGGTTTCGCATATCTTCTGGATGACAAGCGACAGATCCCATACGTTGGCCTGCCTTAAATTCTTAGGGCAATATTCGACATGCGAAATGTGACTTGTGTGGACCTCGGATCTGGCCTCGTTATCGCCTGGGCAGATCGAGTTGTTCCAACCATGGGTGAAGTTATGGGCCCGCTTTCCTAGGCATAAACTAGCCCAGAACCATTTGTTTCATAAAATGCGGATATGGATCCATTGTTTTCACTGGCGCATGCCTCATTGGTAAATCCCTCAATGGTTGCCACGAGATGGGTGATGCGTGGGAGCAAAATTTCAGCTCCAATCCGATCTAATATTAGTCCCACAAGAATCTTTTCTGTGAACTGATCTAACATCATTTCGGGGTTTTGACATGGGGCTAGACATCTTCTCTGACTCCCATATGGAGTTGTCGGATTCGAGCTCCAGGACTGATCTAACGAAGTGTACTTTTCGCTACAGGTCCGATCTGATGTCGGTGTCTGGATGCGTGCAACTCACCGCTCCTTGGTCTGATTTAACATCTTGAGCAGGGATACGGTGGTGAGTTCCCATTCGTCAGGTCTGAGACCCCGATGATGGCTTGGGGTTTCGATCCAGCCTGGTTAGTTGGCCAAACCAGTGGAAGTTTGTTTTGGCGCCGAGGTCACGCTAGTGCTTCTTCGATCACCGGCTGCAAACGCATTGCACCGTTGCGACTACGTAGAGCGACATGCATTGGCCACAAATGATGGAACTAAATCTGTAAGATCTCAGGTAGGGGGTCCCAATGGGTAGCCTTGGAACAATGGTAGCAGGGGACACGTGATTTTACGTAGGTCCGGGCTCTCTTGAAGAGATAACACCCTACATCCTACTTTATTGTATTAATATCGAGGGGGTATAGAGTACATGTTGACCTACCACGAGATCGTGTGTATGGGTCTATCTATCGTCTATGAGCCCTACCCCTTGGTTCATATAGGCATGTCTAGGGCTCACACATAAGGCGGTTACATGTAAGGTAACTACGTCGTATAAAACTTCTAAATATTGGTGTATGCGCCAAGCCTCCGGATGCAATCCTTCTTGACGCAGTGGTCTTGACAAGTAGGGCCCACCAATGAACCATCATGGGGGTCCTTGGACCGGCATACCTGGCCGGGGGACGATGTGGTGAGCACCCCCTAGTCCAGGACACCATCAAGGTTATCACAACATGGGCATCAGTGGCCACCTCGCCCGGCCTGGCTCGAGGGCCTATTGCCCGAGGTGACAACCCCTGCCAAGATCTAGGGTTGTGAGAAGCTTTGGTTTGTGAGAAGCTTATACCCAAACCTGTCACCAAATGGGACAAATTTTTACCATGACATGTTGATGCTGCACCATGATACCATGCCAAGTTTCATGAATTTCAGACGAGTTTTGGATTTACTAGAATTCAAAAACCAGGTTGAATTTTGAATTGTGCACCTGAAATGGCTAGAAAACGAGTTTAATGTATAAAATGTCCAAACCAACCCTGGAGAATTCCAATTCTTTTACGACACACATATAGTTGCACGTTCACTACAGATGAAAGGTCTAGCGATTCAAACACCGTCCATTGCCGCTTTGACCCCATTATGTAATTCAAATCAAGATGGAAAATCAAGTAGATCCCACACTACTTATTATCACCAACCGTGTGAGATGTAGTACAAAATATCCTGGAGCACCATTGGTGTATAGTATGCCTATAGCTTACGCGAGAAAGTGCATCGGCTACAGTCCACAACCGATGTGTCAAGCACACTGATGTCGCTTGAAGCTACGTCAGTATTTCCCCAAAGAGGAAGGGATGATGCAGCACAGCGGCGGTAGGTATTTCCCTCAGATATGAAACCAAGGTTATCGAACCAGTAGGAGAACCAATCAACACAATGTAAACAGCCCCTGCACACAAATAACAACCACTCGCAACCTGACATGTTAAAGGGGTTGTCAATCCCTTTTGAGTAATGGCGCCAGAAATGGCACGTGGACGGGAGAAAGTTGTAAATATTGATAGATCGAATGCCAAATAAAATATATTGCAGCAAGGTATTTTTTTGGTTTTTGGTTTAATAGATCTGAAAATAAAAGCAAATAAAAAGTAGACCGCAAAGGCAAATATATGAGAAAGAAGACCTGGGGGCCGTAGGTTTCACTAGTGGCTTCTCTCGAGAAAAATAGCAAACGGTGGGTAAACAAATTACTGTTGGACAATTGATAGAACCTCAAATAATTATCTTGATATCCAGACAATGATCATTACATAGGCATCACGTCCAAGATTAGAAGACCGACTCCTGCCTGCATCTACTACTATTACTCCACTCATCGACCGCTATCCAGTATGCATCTAGTGTATTAAATTCATGGAAAAACGATGACATGATGTAGACGAGATTCGTTTATCTATGGCGGTAGATATAGATCCCATCTTTTGATCCTTAGTAGCAACGATACATACGTGTTGGTTCCCTTTCTGTCACTGGGATCAAGCACCGTAAGATCGAACCCACTACCGGGAACCTCTTCCCATTGCAAGATAAATAGATCAAATTGGCCAAACAAAACCCAAATATTGGAGAATAAATACGATGCTATAAGAGGTCATGCATAAAAGAGATCAAAGAAACTCAAATACTTTCATGGATATAAAAAGATAGATCTGATCATAAACTCAAAGTTCATCGATCCCAACAAACACACCGCAAAAGAGTTACATCATATGGATCTCCAAGAGACCATTGTATTGAGAATCAAGAGAGAGAGAGAGATGAAGCCATCTAGCTACTAACTACAGACTCGAAGGTCTACAAAGAACTACTCACGCATCATCGGAGAGGCACTAATGGAAGTGGTGAACCCCTCCGTGATGGTGTCTAGATTGGATCTGGTGGTTCTGGACTCTGCGGCGGCTGGATGAATATTTCGTCGACTCCCCTAGGGTTTTGGGAATATTTGGATATTTATAGAGGAAAGAGGAGCTCTGGGGGCACCCGAGGTGGGAACAACCCACCAGGGCGCTTGGGCCTCCTAGCGCGCCCTGGTGGGCTGTCCCCTCCTCAAGACTCCCCCAGGTGCTACCAGGTCCCAATATCTTCCTTCTGGTCCATAAAAAATCTCCGTAAAGTTTCATGGCATTTGGACTCCGTGCAATATTGATTTTCTGTGATGTAAAAAACATGGAAAAAACAGCAATCGGCACTTGGCACTATGTCAATAGGTTAGTACCAAAAATTGATATAAAATGACTATAAAATGATTATAAAACATCCAAGATTGATAATAAAACAGCATGGAACAATCCAAAATTATAGATACGTTGGAGACGTATCAGCATCCCCAAGCTTAATTCCTACTCGTCCTCGAGTAGGTAAGTGATAAAAACAGAATTTTTGATGTGGAGTGTTGTTCATCATGTCATATCATATTCTTTTCTTTATAGCATGGACATTTGGACTTTTATGTGATTCAAAGCAATAGTCTAGTTTTGACATAATAATTTAGATACTCAAGCATATCAAAGCAACCATGTCTTTCAAAATATCAACGCTAAAGTAAGTTATCCCAAGCCCATCATGCTCAAACATTGATCCATTCATGAAACACACTCGAATATTAACTACACCCAATACTTAAGCACGATCATATTGCCTCCTAGTTGGTGCTTTTATAAGATAAGATGGAGACTCAAAATAAAAACTGCATAAAGTAAAAGATATGCCCTTCGCAGAGGGAAGTAGGGATTTGTAGAGGTGCCGGAGCTCAAAGCGAAAAATTTGAGATAAAAACATTTTGGGAGGTGTATCCATCCCACCAACGAAAACGAGTTAGAGTTCCCAATACTTTCCATGCATAGACATATCATAGGCGGTTCCCAAACAGAAAATAAAGTTTATTCCTTTTTCCACCATAACTTTCACTTTCCATGGCTAGCCGTATCCATGGTTGCCCTCCATACCAACACTTTCCAAGGAATTTATATTTGACAACATAAAGTAAATTCATTTGTTTTTGCAATTCAGGACTGGGCATCCCTAATACCTTTGCCTTACTCTCGTGCAATGACAAGTGAATAAACACTCATCTTGAGAATAACACATCTAGCATGGAAAATATTAGCCACCCCTCACCGCTTCGTGAGAGAAACAAACACACAAAAGAGAAGTTTACTTTGAA
This sequence comes from Triticum dicoccoides, assembly GCF_002162155.2. Taxonomy (NCBI): domain Eukaryota; kingdom Viridiplantae; phylum Streptophyta; class Magnoliopsida; order Poales; family Poaceae; genus Triticum; species Triticum dicoccoides. The sequence continues at coordinate 236,438,179 of NC_041382.1, read as the reverse complement.
AATTAGAGATGGCACATGCAAATTTGCTTAGAACGGCAAAAGAATACTGCACATAGGTAGATATAGTGGACTCATGTGGCAAAACTGGTTTAAATGATTTTGCATGCACAAGTAGAGGTCATACTTAGTGCAAAATGAAGGCTAACAAAAAGATTGGTTAGCGACCAACCAAGAAACGAATAATCTCATAAGCAAGCATTAAGTATAATTAACACGGAATAATGCACCACAAGTAGGATATCATTTTCGTTGCATGATTATTGACTTTCATGCATGCATAGGGAATCACAAACCTTAACACCAATATTAAGAATAATTACTCATCAAGATGACTCACATATCACATCATCATATCTCAAAACTATTACTAAGAATCAAGCTTATTTTGTCCAATGATCCTCATCACATTTTTTCCCTTTTTTCTTTATCCTTCTTGGATATCTATCACTTTGGGACTAATTTTCATGTGTTTCTTTTCATAAGCTCAAACAAATATAAGTGAAGATCATGAGCATAACACATTTTCTTTCTCTCCAAATAATTTAAGTGAAGAAAGACAAAATTTCTTCAAAATTTTACTAACTCTCAAATAAATCTAAGCGAATCAAGAGAGCATTTCTTCAAAAATAACAAAGCACACCGTGCTCAAAAAGATATAAGTGAAGCACTAGAGCAAGTCCATCGCTCATAAAAAATTTAAGTGAAGCATAGAGAGCAATTCTAACAAGTCATGACATAATTTTGGCTCTCTCAAATAGGTGTGTCTAGAAAGGATTGATGACTTAAAAACAAAATAAAACAAGCAAATACACATATCATACAAGACGCTCCAAGCAAAACACATATCATGTGACGAATAAAAATATACTCTCGAGTAAAATACCGATAGTTGTTGGAAGAAAGCGGGGATGCCACTCGGGGGCATCCCCAAGCTTATTTGGTTGCTCATTCATGGATAATAGCTTGGGATCCCGGGGAATCCCCAAGCTTAGGCTCTTACATCCTTCCTTCATCCATCGTAAGATAACCCAAAACTTAAAAACTTCAATCACACAAAACTCAACAAAGCCTTCGTGAGATCCGTTAGTATAAGAATAATAAATCACTACTATAAGTGATGTATCAAACCAATTCATTTTTTTTGTTATATATAATGTATTCCAACTTTTCTATGGCAAAAACTCATCAAAGAAAACCATAGAGCCATAAAAATAAGCACACAACACAAAGAAATCAGAATTTTTCAAAACAGAACAGTCCGTAGCAATCTGACTATTTCGAATACTTTTGTAACTCAAAAAACTCTGGAAAATTAGGACAACCTAAGAAATTTGTATATTGATCTACTGCAATTGGAATGGATATTTTATCGGTCCCTGGTAGAAAATGAAAATTAATTTCATGAGCGCAAAACTTTCTGTTTTTCAGCAAGATCAAACAATTATTATCCAAGAAGATCCTAAAGGCTTTACTTGACACAAACACTAATTAAAACACAAAAAACGCAATCATAATACTAGCATAATTGTGCTAACACTCAAAAACAGGAAGCAAAAAGAAAAAAATAATTTTTATTCATTGGGTTGCCTCCCAACAAGCGCTATAGTTTTACGCCCTTAGCTAGGCATAAGGCAGGGATCTAAGTTTTGTCATCTTTGGTTCGAGATCCATAAGATGCCCTCATGATTGATTCATATGGTGGCTTAATTCTAGTTCTAGGAAAGTGTTCCATACCCTTCCTCAAAGGAAATTGGAACTTGATATTGCCTTCTTTTATATCAATCACAGCACGAATTGTGCGTAAAAAGGTCTACCAAGAATAATAGGACAAGACAGATTGCAATCAATATCAACAACAATAAAATCTATGGGCACATAATTACTATTTGCAAGAATAATAAAAACATTAATTCTTCCCATAGGATTTTTAATAGTAGAATCTGCCAAGTGTAAATTCAAGGTTCTTCAAGATTGGTAAGACCAGGCACATCACATAAAGATTTCGGAATTGTAGAAACACTAGAACCCAAGTCACACAAAACAAAACACTCATAATTTTTAATCTTGACTTTGATAGTAGGTTCCCACTCATCATACAATTTTCTAGGAATTGAAACTTTGAATTCCAATTTATCTTCAAGAGCTTTCATCATAGCATCAACAATATGTTCAGTAAAAGCTTTGTTTTGTTCATAAGGATCGGGTGAATTCATCATGGATTGCAACAAAGAAATACAATCAATCAAAGAGCAGCTGTCACAATTAAAGTATTTTTAGTCCAAAAGAGTGGGTGCATCACTAGCTAAAGTTTTGACCTCTTCAAACCCACTTTCATCAGTTTTTTCAACAAGATTTTGACCCTCCGAAATATTGGGATGCCTTATACCTAAAGTTGACTCTTCTCCAGTCCCTTTTTCATCATTCTTAACTTTACTAAACAAAGAATCAATAGAAGAAACACCAATCGTTTTAAGATCTTCATCACTTTTGCAAGAATAATCACTAGAAAAAGTTTTTCTAAAAATTCTTTTTTAGCTCTAAGCATAGCAGTTCTTTTGTTACTTTCATCCATAGAAACATAAAGAGATTTAATTGATTCATATACTTTAGGCACAAAAATTTTCATCTTGGGATTTTCCACATCATGAGCAATTCTATCAACACTTCTAGACAAATCATCAATCTTACTCAACTTTTCTTCTATGGAAGTGTTGAATTTTTTTTGTGTATTGATAAATTCTTTAATATTTTTCTTAAGATCAGAGGTGTTCCTTTTATTATTATAAGATTGATTTCGATAGGAATTACCATAATTATTAGAGGAATTACCAGGAAAAGGCCTAGGATTGAAATTACCTCTATAAGCATTATTGATGAAATTATATCGGGAGATAAAATTCACATGTATGGCATCACTATTTTTCTCAATAAAAGTAGACAAAGGCATATCATTAAGATCAATAGGAACACTTCTACTAGCAACCAATTTCACAAGAGTATCAACTTTCTCACTCAAAGAAAAATTTCTTCAACCGAATTAACTTTTTTACTAGTAGGAGCTCTTCCGATATGCCATTGCGAATAATTTGCCATAATATTATCAAGCAATTTGGTGGCTTCACCCAAAGTAATTTCCATAAAAGTACCACCCATGGCGGAATATAAAATATTACGAGAAACAAAATTCAACCCCGCATAAAAAATTTGTATGATCATTCAAAGATTTAACCCATGAGTTGGGCAATTCCTGAGCATCATTTTCATCCTTTCCCAAGATTGTGCAACATGCTCATGTTCAAGTTACTTGAAATTCATGATCTGGGTTGTAAGGGAAATAATTTTTGCGGGAGGAAAATACTTAGTGATAAAAGCATCTTTGCACTTATTCCAAGAATCGATACTATTGCGAGGCAAAGAAGAGAACCATTTTTTTGCAGAATCACGCAAAGAAAATGGAAATAATTTCATCTTTACCACATCATTGTCCACATCTTTTTTATTTTGCGTATCACATAATTCCACGAAGGTATTAATATGGGACGCGGCATCCTCATTAGGAGTAACGGAAAATTGGTCTTTCATAACAAGATTCAGCAAAGCAGTATTAATATCACAAGTCTCCGCACTAGCGGCGGGAGGAGTAAACGGAGTGCCAATAAAATCATTGTTGTTGGTATTTGATAAATCACATAACTTGGTGTTCTCTTGAGACATTATGACCACACAACAAGATTGCACTCAAAAATAGATCCGACAAGAAAACGACAAACGGAAAAGAGAGACGAATAAAACGACATTTTTTGTGAAATGGGGGAGAGGAAAACAAGAGGAAAATGGGAAATAATGTAAATTGCGAGGAGATGATATTTGTGATTAGGAACCTGGTTATGATGAAGATCCTCCCCGGCAACGGCACCAGAAATTCCTTTTGATGTCGCTTGAAGCTACGAAGGTATTTCCCCAAAGAGGAAGGGATGATGCAGCACAGCGGCGGTAGGTATTTCCCTCAGATATGAAACCAAGGTTATCGAACCAGTAGGATAACCAAGCAACAAAACGTAAACAGCCCCTCCACACAAATAACAACCACTCGCAACCCGGCGTGTTAAAGGGGTTATCAATCTCTTTCGGGTAACGGCGCCAGAAATGGCACGTGGACGAGAGGAAGTTGTAAATATTGATAGCTTTAATGCGAAATAAAATATATTGCAGCAAGGTATTTTTGGGTTTTTGGTTTAATAGATCTGAAAATAAAAGCAAATAAAAAGTAGATCGCAAAGGCAAATATATGAGAAAGAAGACCCACGGGCCGTAGGTTTCACTAGTGGCTTCTCTCGAGAAAAATAGCAAATAGTGGTAAACAAATTACTGTTGGGCAATTGATAGAACTTTAAATAAGTATGATGATATCTAGGCAATGATCATTACATAGGCATCACGTCCAAGATTAGTAGACGGACTCCTGCCTGCATCTACTACTATTACTCCACACATCGACCGCTATCTAGCATGCATCTAGTGTATTAAGTTCATGGAAAACAGAGTAATGCAATAAGAATGATGGCATGATGTAGACGAGATCCGTTTATCTATGGCGGTAGATATAGATCCCGTCTTTTTATCCTTAGTAGCAAGGATCAAACATCGTAAGATCGAACCCACTACCGGGCACCTCTTCCCATTGCAAGATAAATAGATCAAGTTGGCCAAACAAAACCCAAATATTAGAGAAGAAATACGAGGCTATAAGAGATCATGCATAAAAGAGATCAAAGAAACTCAAATACTTTCATGGATATGAAAAGATAGATCTGATCATAAACTCAAAGTTCATCGATCCCAACAAACACACCGCAAAAGAGTTACATCATATGGATCTCCAAGAGACCATTGTATTGAGAATCAAGAGAGAGAGATGAAGCCATCTAGCTACTAACTACGGACCCGAAGGTCTACAAAGAACTACTCACGCATCATCGGAGAGGCACCAATGGAATCGGTGAACCCCTCCGTGATGGTGTCTAGATTGGATCTGGTGGTTCTGGACTCTGTGGCGGTTGGATGAATATTTCGTCGACTCCCCTAGGGTTTGGGGAATATTTGGGTATTTATAGAGCAAAGAGGCAGTCCGAGAGGCACCCGAGGGGGGCACAACCCACCAGGGCTCGCCTGGGCCTCCTAGCGCGCCCTGGTGGGTTGTCCCCTCCTCGGGACTTCCCTCAGGTGCTACTAGGGCCCAATATCTTCCTTGTGGTCCATAAAGAATCTCTGTAAAGTTTCATGGCATTTGGAATCCATTTGATATTGATTTTCTGTGATGTAAAAAACATGGAAAAAACAACAACTGGCACTTGGCACTATGTCAATAGGTTAGTACCAAAAATGATAGAAAATGGTTATAAAACATCCAAGATTGATAATAAAACAGCATGCTACAATAAAAAATTATAGATACGTTGGAGACGTATCACACACTAGCTCACTCGCCAAATACTCCCACCTCTGCATCCCTCACAATCTCAAAAATATTACTGCCTCGTAATCTCGAAAATATCTACCGCCTAGAAGGTTTTAATGTTTGATAGCACACGATTAGTATGTGCGGACCGTGTGCGATGTATGTTACTCCCGCTCTGCTTCAGTCCCTTGATTCAAATTTTCAGTAGCCCCGGCATTTTACTCCCGCCTCTGCATCCCTCGCAATCTCAAAAATATCTGCTCGCCCTTGATCCAAATTTTCAGTAGCCCCGCCTTGTTACTCCTGCCTAGTAAAATTTTCAGTTGCCGCAGTATTTCCTCAAACACCACCTCCCCCCGCCCCCCTCCACACACACCACACACTCCCCAAAGCCTCCGCTCAATCAGACGCACACAACCCTCGAAACCATTAATAGGTCACTGCCATCGCCGGCGCCTCCATCCTCAACCTCTGCATGTGTGCCGGGGAGCTCGAGGAGCCAATGGCCAAAAGAGGTTTATCGCGGCCTTTTCTCCTAACGTCGGTAAGGTGGCCGCCTAGGTTTCCCCGTCGTCCTCCCCGAGCTCGATCCGCCGTCGCCGGTCCCCCGATCTGCCCGTCGCCACGCGCCTATGCCGGTTCGAGGACTTCTCCGTCCTCCCTCGGACCCGGCAGCCGACGAGGTCCTACCTCAGGGTCCGGCAGCAGCGGTGGGGGATGTGGGTCGCCAAGATTACAGATCGGGAGACCTTCACCCGCCGGTGGCTCGGTAGCTTCCACACGGACGAGCTCGCGGCCATGGAGTTCGACCACTCGCAGGTCTGCTACCACAGCGGGCGGCTAGGCTCAATTTCCCCTTCGGCACACATCCGGTCGACCTCGTTCCACTGGAGCCAGGGGTGGTGAGCTCGGTTATGGCGTAGGAGGACCGCGAGGCGTGGGAGCGCCTCGAGGCCGAGGCCGCTGCCGAGGCCTACATGCAAGAGCTCTGCCGACAGCATCCGGAGCTCGTGGAGGCGGAGTGGGTGATCTTTGTTGGCGAGGTTATCGCGCTCTCCTCCGATGATGAGGTAGAAGGCGGCGGCGACAGAGGCACAGAGGGCGTCGAGCTGGGCCCCGAGGACGAGGAGATCGACGTCGACGAGTGGAGGAGTGCCTTCCCCAACGACCCCGACGATGGCACCGTACATGACGAGGAAGGATTGGCTCGACCTCTACTTCGACCGAAAGTAGTTTAGCTTAGTTTTAGTTTTATGTTTTATGTTCGGTTATGCAAAACTATCTATGTTTATGTTTGAATGCATGCTACTTTGGTTGAACCTTCTTTGAACTTGATCAAATGGAAGCTTACAATTTTAAGTTTCTGGATATTCGAGATATCAAAAACGGTTATATAGGGACAACTGTATGCATCAAGACTCCCTATCCCCGACAGTTTCTAGGTCGTGTGGAAGGACCCCCTATCACCGTCACTCACTAGGCGACGGTTCCAAATGCCGTTGCGGAAAGGGGTTAAAAACCATTTGTATAGCACCGACACGTACTAGTGACGTACGTACATCCAGATGCCAAAAAATACGGCCACGTACGTACATACGGGCGGGGTCTCGAACTCCTACTCGCGCATACATATGGCCAGGGCTCGTGTACATGGAGAGGCAGCGGACGGTAGCAACGATGTCATGTTCATCGGGAGCCAACCGACTTGGACGGAACAACCGAAACGAGGTCTGGTGTACCGCAGAACAGAGGAAACAGCCTTCTGTTCAACCGCGTACAGTCGAAACAGGGTCCTATTCATCGAGAAGGGTCTGGCGTACCGCAAAACGGAGGAAACGGACTTTTGTTCGAGTGCCTACGGTCGAAACGGGGTCCTGTTGATCGGGAGGGGTGTGGCGTATCACAAAATGGAGGAAACAGACTTCTGTGGGAGCGCCTACGTTGAAATGGGGTCCTGTTCATCCACTGTCTACTTCCTCGCTCCAGCCTCAACAGGTTACTGTTCATCCACCGTCGACTTCCTCCAGCCTCCACCTGCTACAGTTCATCCAGCCTCCATCGGCTACTGTTCATCCAGCCTCCAAGGGGTCCTATTCATCCACGCCCAACCGGCTGGGGTGCAACGACCTCCTTGGGGTCCTGTTCATCCAGCGTCAACGGCCTACTACTACGGGGACCTGTTCATCCAACCCCCAACGGGAACTGTTCATCCACAGCCAACCAACCAGCTTGACTCACCACGTCTCAACTTGTTCGGTGTACCGCATGCACGGTAGCAACGGTCTGTTGGGGAATGTAGCATGCAATTCAAAAAAATTCCTACAATCACGCAAGATCTATCTAGGAGATGTATAGCAACGAGAGGGGGCGAGTGTGTCCATGTACCCTTGTAGAGCAAAAGCGAAAACGTTATCTTAACACGGTTGATGTAGTCGAATGTCTTCGCGATCCAACCGATCAAGCACTGAACATACGGCACCTCCGAGTTCTGCACATGTTCAGCTCGATGACGTCCCTCGAACTCTTGATCCAGCAAAGTGTCGAGGGAGATTTTCATCAGCACGACGGCGTGGTGACGGTTATGGTGATGTGATCCGCGCAGGGCTTCGCCTAACAACTACGGCAATATGACCGGAGGAGTAAACTGTGGAGGGGGGCACCGCACACGGCTAAGAAACAACTGTTGTCCTTTTGGGTGCCCCCTACCCCGTATATAAAGGAGGAGAGGGAGGATGCCGGCCACAGGGGGCGCGCCATGGGGGGAAACCGACTAGGACTCCTAGTCCATGTCGACCCCCCTTTCCTTTCTTTCGGTGGGGGAAAAGGTAAGGAGAGGGAGAGGGAGAGGGGGCCATGCCCCCTCCCCCTTGTCCAATTCGGACTCCCATGGGGAGCGCGCGCCACCCCTGGCGGGCTCCCCTCTCTCTCCCCTATGGCCCATGTAGGCCCATTACTCCCCCCCCCGGGGGAGGGGGGGTTCCGGTAACCTGCCGGTACTCCGAAAAGTACGAAACAGTCAGGAACTTTTTTGGTGTCAGAATACTATCGTCCAATATATCAATCTTTACCTCTCGACCATTTCGAGACTCCTCGTCATGTCCGTGATCTCATCTAAGACTCCAAACAATCTCCGGTCACCAAAACACATAACTAATAAAATCGTCATCGAACGTTAAGCGTGCGGACCCAACGGGTTCGAGAACTATGTACACATGATCGAGACACATCTCCGATCAATAACCAACAGCGGAACCTGGATGCTCATATTGGTTCCTACATATTCTACGAAGATCTTTATCAGTCAAACTACAATGACAACATACGTCATTCCCTTTGTCATCGGTATGTTACTTGCCCGAGATTCGATCGTCGGTACCTTCATACCTAGTTCAATCTCGTTACTAGCAAGTCTTGTTACTTGTTCTGTAATGCATCATCCCGCAACTAACTCATTAGTCACATTGCTTGTAAGGCTTATCGTGATGTGCATTACCGAGAGCGCCCAAAGATACATCTCCGATACTCAGAGTGACAAATCCTAATCTTGATCTATGCCAACCCAACAAACATTTTAGGAGACACCTATAGAGCATCTTTATAACCACCCAGTTATGTTGTGACGTTTGATAGCACACAAGGTGTTCCTCTGGTATTCGGGAGTGGCATAATCTCATAGTCAAAAGGAATATGTATAAGTCATGAAGAAAGCGATAGCAATAAAACTTAACGATCATTATGCTAAGCTAACGGATGTGTCTTGTCCATCACATCATTCTCCTAATGATGTGACCCCGTTCATCAAATAACAACACATGCCCATGGTCAGGAAACTCAACCATCTTTGATTAACGAGCTAGTCACATAGAGGCATACTAGGGACACTTTGTTTTGTCTATGTATTCAAACATGTATCAAGTTTCCAGTTAATACAATTCTAGCATGAATAATAAACATTTATCATGATATAAGGAAATATAAATAACAACTTTATTATTGCCTCTAGGGCATATTTCCTTCAGTCTCCCACTTGCTCTAGAGTCAATAATCTAGATTACATTGTAATGATTCTAACACCCATGGAGTCTTGGTGCTGATCATGTTTTGCTCGTGGAAGAGGCAAAGTCAACAGATATGCAACATTCAGATACGCAAGTATTTTGCAAATCTCTATGTCTCCTTCTTGACTTGATCGCGGAAAGAGTTGAAGCGTCTCTTGATGTGTTTTGTTCTCTTATGAAATCTGGATTCCTTCGCTAAGGCAGTTGCTCCTGTATTGTCACAAAAGATTTTCATTGGACCCGATGCACTAGGTATTACACCTGGATTGGATATGAACTCCTTCATCCAGACTCCTTCATTTGCTCCTTCCAAAGTAGCTATGTACTCCGCTTCACATGTAGATCCTGCCATGATACTCTGCTTGGAACTGCACCAACTAACAGCTCCACCATTCAATATAAATACGTATCCGATTTGCGACTTAGAGTCATCCAGATCAGTGTCAAAGCTAGCATCGACGTAACCATTTCTGACAAGCTCTTTGTCACCTCCATAAACGAGAAACATATCCTTAGTCATTTTCAGGTATTTTAGGATGTTCTTGACCGTTGTCCAGTGATCCACTCCTGGATTACTTTGGTACCTCCCTGCTAAACTTATAGCAAGGCACACATCAGGTCTGGTACACAGCATTGCATACATGATAGAACCTATGGCTGAGGCATAGGGAATGACTTTCATTTTCTCTCTATCTTCTACAGTGGTCGGGCATTGAGTCTGACTCAAATTCACACCTTATAACACAGGCAAGAACCTTTTCTTTGACTGATCCATTTTGAACTTCTTCAAAACTTTATCAAGGTATGTGCTTTGTGAAAGTCCAATTAAGCGTCTTCGTCTATCTCTATAGATCTTGATGACCAATATATAAGCAGCTTCACCGAGGTCTTTCATTGAAAAATTCTTATTCAAGTATCCTTTTATGCTATCCAGAAATTCTATATTATTTCCAATCAACAATATGTCATCCACATATAATATTAGAAATGCTACAGAGCTCCCACTCACTTTCTTGTAAGTACAGGCTTCTCCAAAAGTCTGTATAAAACCATATTCTTTTATCACACTATCAAAGCGTATATTCCAACTTCGAGAAGCTTGCACCAGTCCATAAATGGATCGCTGGAGCTTGCACACTATGTTAGCACCTTTAGGATAGTCAAAACCTTCTGGTTGCATCATATACAACTCTTCTTTAATAAATCCATTAAGGAATGCAGTTTTAAAGTCCATTTTCCAAATTTCATAATCATAAAATGGGGCAGTTGCTAACATGATTCGGACAGACTTAAGCATCTCTATGGGTGAGAAGGTCTCATCATAGTAAACTCCTTGATCTTGTCGAAAACCTTTCGCAACAAGTTGAGCTTTGTAGACAGTAATATTACCATCAGCAGCAGCCTTCTTCTTGAAGATCCATTTTTTTCTATGGCTTGCCGATCATCCGGCAAGTCAACCAAAGTCCATACTTTGTTCTCATACATGGATCCCATCTCAGATTTCATGGCCTCAAGCCATTTTGCGGAATCTGGGCTCATCATCGCTTCCTCATAGTTCGTAGGTTCGTCATGGTCTAGTAACATGACTTCCAGAACAGGATTACCGTACGAGTCTGGTGCGGAACGTACTCTGGTTGACCTACGAGGTTCGGTAGTAACTTGATCTAAAGTTTCATGATCATCATCATTAACTTCCTCACTAATTGGTGTAGGCATCACTGGAACTGATTTCTATGATGAACTACTTTTTAATTCGAGAGAAGGTACAATTACCTCATCAAGTTCTACTTTCTTCCCACTCACTTCTTTCGAGAGAAACTCCTTCTCTAGAAATGATCCATTCTTAGCAACAAATATCTTGCCTTCGGATCTATGATAGAAGGTGTACCCAACAGTTTCTTTTGGTATACTATGAAGACGCACTTCTCCGATTTGGGTTCGAGCTTATCAGGCTGAAGCTTTTTCACATAAGCATCGCTACCCCAAACTTTAAGAAACGACAGCTTCGCTTTCTTGCCAACCCAAAGTTCATATGGTGTCGTCTCAACGGATTTAGATGGTGCCCTATTTAACATGAATGCAGTTGTCTCTAATGCATAACCCCAAAACGACAGTGGTAAATCGGTAAGAGACATCATAGATCGCACCATATCTAATAAAGTACAGTTACTACGTTTGGACACACCATTACGCTGTGGTGTTCCAGGTGGCGTGAGTTGCGAAACTATTCCACATTGTTTTTAATGAACACCAAACTCGTAACTCAAATATTCGCATCCGCGATCAGATCACAGAAACTTTATTTTCTTGTTACGATGATTTTCTACTTTTCAAATGTTTCAGACTTATGTTTCATTAAGTAAATATACCCATATAAGCTCAAATCATCTGTGAAGGTCAGAAAATAGCGATACCCGCCGCGAGCCTCAACACACATCGGACCGCATATCAGTATGTATTATTTCCAATAAGTTAGAGCTCGCTCCATTGTTCCGAAGAACGAAGTCTTAGTCATCTTACCATGAGGCATGGTTCGCAAGCATCTAGTGATTCATAATCAAGTGATTCCAAAAGTCCATCAACATGGAGTTTCTTCATGCGCTTTACACCAATATGACCTATACGGCAGTTCCACAAATAAGTTTCACTATAATTATTAACTTTGCATCTTTTGGCATCAATATTATGAATATGTGTATCACCACGATCGAGATTCAACAAGAATAGACCACTCATCAAGGGTGCATGACCATAAAAGATATTACTCATATAAATAGAACAATGAATAACCATCTCGCATCACACAAGATCCAGATATAATGTTCATGCTCAATGCTGGCACAAAATAACAATTATTCAGGTCTAAAACTAATCCCGAAGGTAGATGTAGAGGTAGCGTGCCGACGGCGGTCACATTGACCTTGGAACCATTTCCGACGCGCATCGTCACCTCATCCTTAGCCAATCTTAGTTTAATCCGTAGCCCCTGTTTCGAGTTGCAAATATGAGCAACAGAACCAATATCAAATACCCAGGCGCTACTACGAGCATTAGTAAGGTACACATCAATAACATGTATATCAAATATACCTTTCACTTTGCCATCCTTCTTATACGCCAAATACTTGGGGCAGTTCTGCTTCAAGTGAGCAGTCCCTTTGCAGTAGAAGCACTCAGTTTCAGGTTTAGGTCCAGACTTGGGCTTCTTCCCGGGAGCAGCAACTTGCTTGCTATTCTTCTTGAAGTTCCCCTTCTTTCCTTTGCCTTTTTTCTTGAAACTAGTGGTCTTGTTAACCATCAACACTTGATGCTCCTTCTTGATTTCTACCTCCGCAGGTTTGAGCATTGCGAAGAGCTCAAGAATAGTCTTTTCCATCCCTTGCATATGATAGTTCATCACAAAGCCTTTATATCTTGGTGGCAGTGATTGAAGAACTCTGTCAATGACACTATCATCCGGAAGATTAACTCCCAGCTGAGTCAAGTGGTTATGGTACCCAGACATTTTGAGTATGTGTTCACTGACAGAACTGTTCTCATCCATCTGGCAGCTATAGAACTTGTTGGAGACTTCATATCTCTCAACTCGGGCATTTGCTTGAAATATTAAATTCAACTCCTGGAACGTCTCAGATGGTCCATGACGTTCAAAACATCTTTGAAGTCCCGATTGTAAGTCGTAAAGCATGGGACACTGAACTATCAAGTAGTCATCGGATTTAGCTTGCCAGACGTTCATAACGTCCGAAGTTTCTCCTGCAGCAGGCCTTGCACCTAGCGGTGCATCAAGGACGTAATTCTTCTATGCAGCAATGAGGATAATCCTCAAGTTATCAACCTAGTCCATGTAGTTGCTACCATCATCTTTCAACTTAGCTTTCTCTAGGAACGCAATAAAATTTAAGGGAACGGTAGCACGGGCCATTGATCTACAACATAGATATGCAAAAACTATTAGGAATAAGTTCATGATAAATTTAAGTTCAATTAATCATATTACTTAAGAACTTCCACTTAGATAGACATCCCTCGAGTCATCTAAATGATCACGTGATCCATATCAACTAAACCATGCCCGATCATCACGTGAGATGGAGTAGTTTTCAATGGTGAACATCTCTACATTGATCCTATCTACTATATGATTCACGTTCAAGGCCATGTCTGTACATGCTAGGCTCGTCAAGTTTGACCTGAGTATTCTGCACATGCAAAACTGTGTTGCACCCGTTGTATGTGAACGTAGAGCTTATCACACCCGGTCATCAGGTGGTGTCTCGGCACCACGAACAGTAGCAACGGTGCATACTCAGGGAGAACACTTATACCTTGAAATTTAGTGAGGGATCATTGAGGGAGTCCTGGACTAAGGGGTCCTCGGGTGTCTGGCCTGTTATCCATGGGTCGTAATGACGGCCATGAAGACATGAAGGCCGAAGACTGTACCTGTGTCCGGATTGGACTCTCCTTGGCGTGGAAGGCAAGCTTGGCGACCGACTATGAAGATTCCTTCTTAGGTAACCGACTCTATGTAACCCTAGATTTCCCTCCCCCCCGGTGTCTATATAAACCGAAGGGGTTAGCCCGGAAAGGGTACACTCATTACCATAGTCATCCAGGCTAGCCTTCTAGGGTTTAGCCATTACGATCTCATGGTAGATCCACTCTTGTAATACTCATATTCATCAAGATCAATCAAGCAGGAAGTAGGGTATTACCTCCATAGAGAGGGCCCGAACCTGGGTAAAACATCGTGTCCCTCGTCTCCTGTTACCATCGATCCTAGACGCATAGTTCGGGACCCCCTACCCGAGATTCGCCGGTTTTGACATCGACATTGGTGCTTTCATTGAGAGTTCCACTATGCCATCGACAAAAGGCTTGATGGCTCGCCTTGTCCTTAAAGATAACATCACCTCTGGGGGAGCTCTGGCCCCGGGCCAAACCCTCCGACTGGGCGGCTTTACTATGATCGCCCGTTTGGCCGTTGAGCCGATGATGACCTCTCGGGCCATCGAAAACCCCCTTTGCATCAACTCCGAGCACTCCAAGCAGATGGATCCGATAGAGTTTTCATCTTTGAACGAACTCCTAGATCACATCGCCGCTTTGAGAATAGCCACAGACTACGATCGGATCGGGCCTAAAACCGATCAAGGAGAAATCGAGACCCTACCAGTCACCCACCAGATTGCGGTAGTCGTGGAGAAGGACAGTGAGTCTTCTTCTATACCGAAGATGGACTATGTTCAGATAGCCGATCAGGAAGAGCCGGATACTCACCCGCGAAAGGATGCGACCAGCACTCCGAACATAGCATCGGACAGCAGTCCTAAACAATCAAAAGATATTACGGAACCCGGACTGTTAAGCCGGGAAGGTCGTCAGACCCCGGATAATCGGTCAGGTCGGGGTTCGGATTTAATTCCACCCACCCACCCAGACATAAACGCTCTCATGAGCATAAAACTGCAGTCTCAGGAAACGGTCCACCACTTCTGGGCCAGATTCCTCCTTGTCAAGGACAAGGTAAAAGATTGCCGTGACGAGGACGCAATATCAGCGTTCTGCAACAATTGCATGGACGAAGGAATCCTTAACGCCATCAATCGCCGCCGCATACTGAAATTTGCTGACTTAGCAACCATCGTACAAAAGTACAGCGCGATGGAGAGCACCTAGAAAACTCAGGCAACTCACTGGGAACCGTCAGTCCCAACTCAACTCCCCCTACAGGCGAAAAGGGCGCACCCTCGCGTCACGCCCAGTCCAACAGTCAAGAAACACAAAACCGCTATGCGGCACGACACTATTCTGGTGGGGTGGCTCGATGGCCCATGCGAAATACATACAACACCAAATACCGTGGCAACCCACAGCCTTAGAGCATGTTGGATACTACGACAGGTAGCCAAGAGCGGCGAGGACATCCTTATCAAGGACGCCAGAACGGCATCCCCAGGGGACAATAACTCAAGAGTATTGATGGTCTTTGAGACATTCGCTTCAAACAACAGGTGCAAAAGGGCGCTTCGCGAGCTCGCCGAAGTCTGCCAAATTGCTGCGATAAACCCCTGGAATGACATGCCTATAACATTCAACGCCGATGGCGAACCAAAGTACATAACAGTACAAGCACCAGCCGCGTTAGTCCTCAGTCCCATCATGGACGGGTTTCGACTTACCAAGGTCCTCATGGCCGGCGGCGGCAGACTAAACCTCATTTATGAGGACACACTCCATAAAATGGAAATAGACAGGAGCCGCATCAAGCAAAGTAACACAACCTTCCAAGGAATTATTCCCAGCCGGGAGGCACGGTGCGCGGGCAAAATCACACTTGATGTAGTATTCGGCACGCCAGAGAACTATCAGTCCGAAGAAATAACTTTCCAAGTGGCTCCTTTCAGGAGCGGATATCACGCCCTATTGGGGCGGGATGCTTTTACACGCTTTCAGGTCATACCCCATTACGGGTATATGAAGCTCAAAATGCCTGGACCAAACGATATAATCACTCTCATTAGTGATCTGGACATAGCACTCCGTGCTAAAAACAAAACCGCATCCCTGGCCCTGGAGGAGCTATTCGAAGCCCTTTCGGCCTAAGAATTAACCGCACTACGCTCCATGGTGGACAGGGACGGCATGATCCTCGACAAATGCCCTAAATCAACATGCTTCAAACCAGCAGAAGAAATAGTCAAATTCCAGGTCCACCCAACGGACCCCAAGAAGAAAGCATCTATCGGAGCTCAACTGAACCCAACAGTTGACACCGCACTACGAGAATTCCTGTGCGAAAACTGGGACATATTCGCCTGGCACCCTTCAGATATGCCAGGGATCCCACGTGAGATGTCCGAACATAGCCTCAATATATTAAAGGGATTTAAACCGGTTAAGCAAACACTACGGCGCTTTTCCAAACCCAAGCGACAAGCCATGGGGGAGGAGCTGGCCAAACTCATCGAGGTAGGATTCCTTAGAGAAATCAAACATCCGGACTGGCTGGCAAACCTAGTGATGTTACCAAAGAAGGACAAATCCTGGCGCCTGTGTGTCGATTTCAAAGACCTCAACAAGGCTGGCCCTAAGGATCCCTTCACCCTCCCCCGCATTGATCAAATCATCGACGCCACCACAGGACACGACTCACTGTGTTTCCTCGATGCATATTCCGGATACCATCAAATCAAAATGAAGGAGTTCGATCAAGCCGCAACAGCATTTATCACCCCATATGGGCCATTCTGCTTGAACACCATGCCCTTTGGGCTCAAGAACGCCGGCGCCACATACCAACGCATGATTCAAACATGCCTGGAGAAACAGATCGGCAAAACGGCAGAAGCTTACGTCGATGACGTCGTCATCAAAACTAGGCACGTCGAAACACTAATAGACGACTTACGTCTTACATTCGATAAGCTCCGGGCGTATGACATTAAGCTCAACCCGAAAAAGTGTGTCTTCGGCGTCCTTGCTGGAAAGCCCGGACATCCGGCCCAACGCCCGGACGTCCGGCCTCCCCTGTCTGTGCACAGTGAAGGGCCGAGGCCCGTGTACCTCTTCAACCCCCTAGACTATATATACTCCTCCTCGTCCTTTTTTCTAGGGTTAGCATTGGTTTAGCTCATTTTAGAGATAGAGCATTGCTCATCCACATCGGATCTACTCCACGAGAGAGACCGCGGCCCCTCTCCGGAGAAGATCCCTTTGGATTCAATACCTCCATGCGGAGAAGAACATCAAGACCTCCTCACGGAGAAGACCGGCAACCTTTGTATCGTCCTTAGTTGTCCGTGGATCGTGTGATCTCTTATGTACTCGAGGATCTAGCACACGTGTGACTATTTCATGTTGGTTTAGTGATTTTCTCGTGTTTCCTCTCGTGTTTCCCCTTGTTTTCCCCCTTGTGTTCTTCGTGTTCATCGCGGGATCCGCTCCTTTCGTGAAAGATCGGCCGATTATGGTTCTACCCTACATCATCTTGGTATCTACAGCCATGTTGATCACGATTTTGGAGCCTCCCCGTTGTGTTGCTAGCCTTATTTTTGTTGATTTTGTCCCTAATTCGAAAATTCCCCACAAAAATAGCCCCCAAATTTTTTTTGTGATTTGTTGGTGTTATGAAGTTTTGTTGAATTTGATCCATGGATTTCGTGTGTTGCAGGTAGATCTAGCTTCCCATCCACTTTTCCCCAATTTCCATCCACAAATTTCTTCGAATTTTGCCCGGATTTGACCTCTCCACGCGGTGTTCATCACCTTTGTCCCCGGATCCAGAGCCCGGACATCCGGCCCGGCAGCCAGGACATCCGGCCCCTGGCAGCATCATTTCCTCTCCACCGCCTATTTTCCGTCCATATTTCGCCAAATTTTGTTCTGGTGCCCACATATACTTCTGCATACCACCACCACTTCCGCATTGCACCACCATATACCACATACACAACCACGACTTACCAACACCAACTCCTACAATTTTGGTACAATTTTTCTTTGAGAATTTGAGTTGCGGTTCCGTGTCCTACTTGTGTTTCGGCTATTTAGGTATGGTTCAACATCAACATCACCGCCGCTCATCTTCGCCACAGACGCGTCATCAACAACGACCACCTCGACTACATCTTGGTATTCGTGACACTCATTGGATCATCATCGTCCATTCTTGCTTATGGACAAGGAACCGATGAAATGATAACCTCACCTTGGTATTGGACATATCATTCTTGCCATTACATTGATAGCCATCATAGCCTTACTCCTTTGCATCGCTTACCCATCGAGACTAGCCGTTGAGTATTGCCGGCAACGAGACTTGTGCACATTAGTGATCATACTTCCCATAGCATACATACATCATTGTTGCATATCTTGGTATCATCTCTTGTGTCACAAGGTTGTCATCTCATACACAATTGCTATCTTGGTTCGTGAAGCATTGCATGAGAAAAGATCTCAAACAACAAACATCCAAAAAAGCTTTTAAGCAAAAGGGAAAGAAAAGCAAAGAGCTTTTAAGCAAGAACCATAGCATCATACAACATTAAGATTGTCATACTCGATCATCTTGGATCATCGCATAGAAACACCTTGCATAGAGCATACTTGGGATAGAAGTCATTGCATTTTTGCTTAGTAGGTTGTGCACAAGTCTTTGTATCCGCCTATTGTGAAATCGTGCTAGCATCTCTCTAGCGTTGTGCAACAAGAGCATTTTTGTGGATCCCACATTTTGGCTCATCCTTGGTTGCACGACCCCACTTATTTTTTTCCGTGTGTGTTCCCGTGTACCTTATTTTGCTTGGTCTACTTGTTTCATTGCATTCTTGCGGATCTTTTCCAACATTATTGAAGCTCACTTACAATTGCATCAAATTTTGTGCCACCATCCTAACCAAGCTCCACCATAAGCCTTTACTTGTGTAGGTGTGAGAAACTGACAAGAATTGGTAGCAATTGTGCTATTTCCTTGTCCATATTTGAGTGATCATTGATCCACTTTCAACTTCGGTCAAAGTACATTTGGTATTTGTTCTTCTCTTTCTACCACTCACATTTTTTTCTCTTGGAATGATGGATAGGCCAAGTACCTCTACCAACCCACTCTTCATTGAGCACGACGATGACATGAACTCCTACATGATGACCCACAAGTGTAGGGGATCTATCGTAGCCTTTTCGATAAGTAAGAGTGTCGAACCCAACGAGGAGCAGAAGGAAATGATAAGCAGTTTTCAGTAAGGTATTCTCTGCAAGCACTGAAATTATCGGTAACAGATAGTTTTGTGATAAGGTAATTTGTAACGAGTAGCAAGTAATAAAAGTAAATAAGGTGCAGCAAGATGGCCCAATTCTTTTGTAGCAAAGGACAAGCCTGGACAAACTCTTATATGAAGGGAAGCGCTCCCGAGGACACATGGGAATTATCGTCAAGCTAGTTTTCATCACGTTCATATGATTCACGTTCGGTACTTTGATAATTTGATATGTGGGTGGACCGTGCTTGGGTATTGTCCTTACTTGGACAAGCATCCCACTTATGATTAACCCCCATTACAAGCATCCGCAACTACAACAGAAGTATTAAGGTAAACCTAACCGTAGCATGAAACATATGGATCCAAATCAGCCCATTACGAAGCAACGCATAAACTAGGGTTTAAGCTTCTGTCACTCTAGCAACCCATCATCTACTTATTACTTCCCAATGCCTCCCTCTAGGCCCAAACAATAGTGAAGTGTCATGTAGTCGACGTTCACATGACACCACTAGAGGGATGACAACATACATCTCATCAAAATATCGAACGAATACCAAATTCACATGACTACTTATAGCAAGACTTCTCCCATGTCCTCAGGAACAAACGTAACTACTCACAAAGCATATTCATGTTCATAATCAGAGGGGTATTAATATGCATAATGGATCTGAACATATGATCTTCCACCAAGTAAACCAACTAGCATCAACTACAAGGAGTACTCAACACTGCTAGCAACCCACAGGTACCAATCTGAGGTTTGGATACAAAGATTGGATAAAAGAGATGAATTAGGGTTTGAAATGAGATGGTGCTGGTGAAGATGTTGATGGAGATTGACCCCCTCCAGATGAGAGGATCGTTGGTGATGACGATGATGATGATTTCCCCCTCCCGTAGGGAAGTTTCCCCAGCAGAACAGCTCTGCCAGAGCCCTAGATTGGTTCCGCCTCGTGACCGCGGAGTTTCTTCCCGAAAGCTTTCTGATGATTTTTTTTCCACGACGAAAGACTCCATATAGCCAAAGATGGGCATCAGAGGGCCACCAGGGGGCCCACGAGGCAGGGGGCGCACCTAGGGGGTAGGGCACGCTTCCCACCCTCGTGGACGGTGGGTGGGCCCACTCTGGTATTTCTTTCGCCCAATATTTTTTATATATTCGGCAAATAATTCCCGTGGAGTTTCAGGACTTTTGGAGATGTGCAGAATAGGTCTCTAATATTTTCTCATTTTCCAGCCCAGAAATCCAGCTGCCGGCATTCTCCCTCTTTATGTAAACCTTGTAAAATAAGAGAGAATAGGCATAAGTATTGTGACATAATGTGTAATTACATCCCATAGTGCAATAAATATCGATATAAAAGCATGATGCAAAATGGACGTATCACTATGTCACCAAGAACCACCTCTTTGGTGCACAACGTGCTTTGCATCAAGAGCAACAAGCAATGAGTGAACGCATCGACAACCTCGCCGCCGACTTGCGACTCTGCGAGCAACGTAGAAGGGATTGCTTCGACCACAAGCTCGACGATCACAAGCAAGAGAACGACAACAATAATGGACGAGATTCGTGCTTTTTGCTCAACCGCTCTTCTTACACTTTGTCCTCATCAAGAAGGAGCCGCTCAAGTTGACACTCTGACTTCACCCTCTCCGGCTCAAGTACACCGACATCGAACACTCTTCGACTTGCCGCACGCAACGATCATCAAGTAAGCCTAAATCGCCTACGCGACACCAACTCTCAAGAGCACAGATAATGTCAAACCCAAGAGGCTTTTGCGCTAGCACGAGAATGGCAACAACAACACCAACATGAAGAGGAAGAGCGAGTGCGTCTACACCAAGATGCACAAGATGCCGAGGCACAATGCCAAGAACAACAACTCCGTGAAGTTCAAGCACTTGAGGCGCAACATGCCCTTCGAGATTCAAGTCATGCCGTCACCACACGTAATCGCCATCGACGTGAACAAGAGGGAACACTTCGCAAAGAAGCTCATGAACGAAGATTTCAAGCTCGCGTGCATCGTCAAGTTCCTCCTCGAGCTCGACGAGCCCCTCCACAAGCTCCTCAAGGACATCAAGTTCACCAAGAGCATGAAGACAATGAGAATCCTCCACGACAAGAGCAACATGAGGTTAACAACCCTCCTCACCAAGAGCAACATGAGCTTGACAATCATCAACAACATGAGCGTCATCATCCCCAACCCCAACACAATGAAGAGCAACGCTACGGCAAGCTAAAGTTCACCATGGAAGCAACGATCCCGAAGAGTATCTTTCATGGGCATTGAAGGTCGACAAAATCTTCCGTTTGCATAACTATGAAGAAGAGAAGAAGATCGCGATGACATCCCTTGAGTTTCAAGACTATGACCTCATTTGGTGGGAACAAGTTATCGAGCGCCGAGAGGCAAGAGGTGAACCACCCATCACAACTTGGGCGCAAATGAAGGATGTCATGAGAGCGCGCTTTGTGCCTACCTACTACAACCGCGACCTCTTCAAGAAACTCCAACTAATAAAGCAAGGAACCAAGAATGTTGAAGAGTACTACAAGGAGATGGAGATTGCCATGATACGAGCCAATGTCACGGAAGATGATGAGAAAACTATGGCATGTTTCTTGAATGGACTCAACCATCCTATCAATAAGATCGCCAACTTCCAACCATACTTGAACCTCATCGAGCTAGTGCATCAAGCTACCAAAGCGGAACGTCAAGTGCAAGACGATTACAAGTATGCAAAGTTCTCATCCAAGTCATACAGCTTCTCCAGCACCCAAGCTTCAACGACTCCAACACCATCTACCAAGCCTTCTACAAGCAACGTCGACAAGTCGAGTTCCAAGAAAGCTTCGTCAACTCCAAGCCATCCTCCTACAACGAGCAACTTCAAGCTGAGAGCTTCATCAACATCTACTCCAACCGATGAGACCGTCAAGACGAGTTCCTTCAAATGCTTCACATGCGGAGGCCGAGGCCACAAGTCCTATGAGTGCACCAACAAGCGGACCATGATCCTCAACGATGACGACACCTACGACTCGATGAGTGAAGGAGAAATGAACGCTCTTGAGCAGGTCGCCATGCACCGGCAAGTGAATGATGAAGAGTTACAAGTCTTTTGCGATGAAGATTCAAGTCCCGCTCTTGTTGTCTCCATGGTCTTGACTCTCCAACATCACCAATAAGAAGACCAACGGTGCCACATCTTTCATACCAAGGCCGGCATCAATGGACGATCCGTCAAGGTCGTCATATCGATGGAGGGAGTTGTCATAATCTCGCAAGTGAAGAACATTTCTCCAAGATCCAATTGCCCAAGATGAAGCACCCACATCCTTACAAAGTTCAATGGCTTAGTGACTCCAGCACTATCGAAGTCGAGCATCGAGTACAAGTCTCCTTCAAAATTGGCGCCTACGAAGACACTTTGGAGTGCGACGTCGTTCCAATGACCGTTTGCCACCTTCTCGTTGGACGCACACGGCAATTGGATAGAGGTGTCATCCACAACGGCCGAACGAACCACTACATCTTCAAGATAAAAAGGAAAGGGGTACGTACTTAGCCCCATGTCTCCAAGCCAAGTGGTCGCCGACAAGCAAGCCACCCATCGTGGAGAGTATAGTGAGAGAGCAAGCCACCAAAAAGAGAGTGAGCGCCACAAGCCAAAATCGAGCGCCTCCACGATGAGCGACAAGAAGAATTTAGTTCTATTTGCCACCAAAAGTGAGATAAGAGGAGTGTGTGAGAACCCATCTAGTGTCCTACACTACGTCCTTTTGTGCAAGGACAATGAACCACAAGCTAACACCTCTCACACTCTTCCTCTAGTGTTGTCTTCTCTTTTGCAGGAATTTCTCGATGTTTTCCCCGACAAGCTACCTCCGGGACTACCACCACTACAACGCATCGAGCACCGCATCAACCTCATCCCCAGAGAACCTCTTCTGAACAAAGCTCCCTACCACGTCAACCCTGAAGAAACCAAAGAAATACAAAGGCAAGTAAAGCATTTCATAGACCATGGACATGTGCGTGAAAGTTTGAGCCCTTGTGCCGTCCCGGTCATTCTTGTGCCAAAATGAGACGGTAGCTTTCACATGTGCTCCGATTGTAGACCTATCAATGCTATCACTGTTCATTATAGGTATCCCATTCCACGCCTTGATGATATGCTTGATGAACTTAGTGGTGCCACTATCTTTTCAAAAATTGATCTTAAGAGTGGTTACTATCAAATCTGCATGCAAGAGGGTGATGAATGGAAAACCACTTTCAAAACCAAGTTTGGCTTGTATGAGTGGTTAGTCATGCCTATGGGTCTATCAGAAGCACCGGGTACTTTTATGCGTCTTATGAATCATGTTTTTCGCCCCTACATTGGTGTGTTTGTTGTGGTCTACTTCAATGATATCCTTATTTTTAGCATGTCTCTCAAAGAGCATGTCACCCATGTCCGAACAGTTTTACAAACTCTTCGAAAAGAGAGTCACTATGCTAATATGGAGCAATGCCTTTTTGGCATTGATAACCTTGTTTTCTTGAGTTTTTTTGTATCTTCTAAGGGTGTTCATGTAGATGAGTCCAAGATTAATGCTATTAAGACTTGGCCACAACCAACCAACTTGCAACAAGTGCGTAGCTTTCTTGGCCTTGCGGGTTTCTATCGTCTCTTTGTGAAAGATTTTAGCACCATTGCTTCTCCTTTGCATGCTTTGAGCAAGAAGAATGCGCCTTTTATTTGGGGACCATCCCAAGATACCGCTTTCCATGAGCTTAAAAATTTGCTTACTCATGCTCCCGTGCTTGCATTACCCAACTTTCACAAACCCTTTGAGATTCATTGTGATGCTAGCGGTAATGGCATAGGAGGTGTGTTAACACAAGAGAAGCGCCCCATAGCTTACTTTAGTGAGAAACTCTCCGGAGCGCAACTCATTTACCCCATCTATGACAAAGGGCTATATGCTTTAGTTCGTGTTTTGCATGAATGGGAACACTATCTTCACCCTCATGAATCCATCATTCATACCGATCATGAAACGCTCAAGTACCTTAAGGGACAAACCAAGTTGAACAAGCGTCATGCTAAATGGAGTGAACTTATTGAGTCTTTTCCTTATGTCATCAAGTACATTAAGGGTAAGGAAAACATTGTGGCGGATGCCCTTTCCCGCATATGCATGCTTGTTACTCAACTTGAGTTGAATGTCATTGGCTTTGAGCACATAAAAGACTTGTATGAGCATGATCCAACTTTTGCTACTCTTTATGACAAATGTTTGACGCATACATCTTGGGAAAGCTATTACATCAAAGATGGATATCTTATGAGAGCTAACAAGCTTTGCATCCCCGAGTCTTCTCTTCATTTGTTGCGTTTGCATGAATCTCATGGAGTTGGATTAATGGGACATTTTAGACGCGACAAGACGTTCGCTATGCTCTCAAGGAACTACTATTGGCCCAAGATGTTTCGTGACGTCAACCGCTTCACCAACCGATGCTCTTCATGTCGCAAAGGTAAGTCTAAAGCTCAATCCCATGGCCTTTACATGCCTCTACCAATTCCATATCAACCATGGGAAGACATTAGCATGGATTTTGTACTTGGATTGCCTAGGACTCGCAATGGAAAGGATTCGGTATTTGTCGTTGTGGACCGTTTCTCCAAGATGGCACATTTCATTCCTTGCAACAAGATAGACGATGCTTCACATGTTGCCAATATATTTTGTAGGGAAATATTGCGTCTTCATGGAATGCAAAGACGATTGTCTCGGACCGCGACGTCAAGTTCCTAAGCTACTTTTGGAAGACTCTATGCGCCAAGCTCGAAATCAAGCTACTCTTCTCCACGGCTTACCATCCTTAAACCGACGGCCAAACGGAGGTGACCAATTGCACACTCTCCGCTCTACTTTGAGTGCTAATAAAGAAGAACAGCAAGGAGTGGGAGGAGTGTCTAGCTATCATCGAGTTCGCCTACAACCGCGCAAGACACTCCACAACCGGCAAGTCCCCCTTCGAGGGCGTCTACGGATTCAACCCTTTGTCCCCATTGGACATCCTTCCTCTACCACTACAAGAGCGCATCAATATGGACGCAAGTGCATGTGTGAACCATCTCAAGAAGGTGCATGAAGATAAAAGGCAAACCATCGAGCGCCAAGTACAACGACTTGCGACCAAGCGCAACATCAACAAGCACCCCATGGTATTCAACATTGGAGATCTTGTGTGGCTACACCTTCGCAAGGACCGCTTCCCCAACAAACGCAAGTCCAAACTTCGACCACGAGCGGATGGACCCTTCAAGGTGCTTGAACGCTACAACAAAAACGCCTACAAGATCGACCTCCCACGTGACAAGTACTCCGTGAGCGACATCTTCAACGTAAAGGATCTCTCGCCCTACCATGGTGATGAGGATTTCGATCCGAGGTTGGATCTTTCCCAAGGGAGGGGAGATGATGCGGAGCATCCTACGGTCATCCCCATGGATCTACCATCGCCTCAAGAAGAGCCAAGAGGACCCATGCCACGAGCTAGAGCTAGATCTCTCGAGAACGAGGTGACTTCCTTCCTTAGTGATATTACATATGATCCTCTCGAGACATGGCTACTACCTAAATCCGAGATGTTGTGCATGATTAGGTACCAAGAGGACCCTCCCGAAGATGCATGTGAAGGTGTACAAGCCCCCAAGTTCATGGATGAAGAGAACCCATGGAAGGAGTTAAGAACACCTCCCAGGACCAGGAAATCCGGCCACGACCCCGGACGTCCGGCCCCTGGAGCGTCGTCCACTACTAGCTGCACAGCCGCCAAGCACCTACAGGCCCCGGACATCCGGCCCCATCCCGAATATCCGGCCCTGCCCGGAAATCCAGCCTCAAGCTCGGATATCCGGACACCACCGAACCAGAGAGCAGCAAGGCCAGCGCCTCAAGCCCGGACATCCGGCCACCCAGCCCGAACACCCGGCCCCTCGTGAAAACCCGGACATCCGGCCCGACACCTGGACATCCGGCCTCCCCTGTGTGCGCACAATGAAGGGCCGAGGCCCGTGTACCCCTTCAACCCCCTAGACTATATATACTCCTGATCCTTGTCCTTTTTTCTAGGGTTAGCATTGGTTTAGCTCATTTTAGAGATAGAGCATTGCTCATCCACATCGGATATACTCCACGAGAGAGACCGCGACCGGTCTTCGGAAAAAGATCCCTTTGGATTCAAGACCTCCTTGCGGAGAAGAACATCAAGACCTCCTCATGGAGAAGACCGTCTACCTTTGTATCGTCCTTAGTTGTCCGTGGATCGTGTGATCTCTTATGTACTCGAGGATCTAGCACACGTGTGACTATTTCATGTTGGTTTAATGATTTTCTCGTGTTTCCTCTCGTGTTTCCCCTTGTTTCCCCCTTGTGTTCTTCGTGTTCATCGCGGGATCCGCTCCTTTCGTGAAAGATCGTCCGATTAGGGTTCTACCCTACATCACTTTTTTACCCTGGAGGACAAGCGGTAGTACCACCCTACCACCGCTGCTACTACCGCCCAGTCCTCTATTCTCCCCCGCTTCTTATTTCTCCTTGGCTTCCTGTAGGAAGCAGTAGTACTGCTCCTGGAGTGTAGTACCGCTTGTGTGCGGGCCGAGAAAAGCATAACGGTTGGATTTGTTCCCCACTATAAAAGGGGGTCTTCTTCTCCAAGAAGACTTGCCTCCCAAAACTCCATTGTTGCTCAGAAGCTCATTTTCGCCCGATCTCTCTCCCTAGCCAATCAAACTTGTTGATTTTCTAGGGATTGGTTGAGAAGGCCCCGATCTACACTTCCACCAAGAGAAATTTGATTCCCCTCACTAATCCCTTGCGGATCTTGTTACTCTTTGGTGTTTGAGCACCCTAGACAGTTGAGTTCACCTCGGAGACAAATTCCATTGTGGTGAAGCTTTGTGGTGTTGTTGGGAGCCTCCAATTAAGTTTTGAAGATTGCCCCAACCTTGTTTGTAAAGGTTCGATCACCGCCTTCAAGTGCAGCACTAGTGGAATCACGACATCTTGCATTGTGTGAGGGTGTGAGGAGAATACGGTGGTCCAAGTGGCTTCTTGGGGAGCATTGTGCCTCCACGCTGCTCCAACGGAGACGTACTTCCCCTCAAACGGAAGGAACTTCGGTAACACATCCTCGTCTCCATAGGCTCCGCTTGTGGTTATTTCTTACCTTTACTTTGTGCAAGCTTTACTTGTGTATTATCTCTTGCTTGCTTGTATTGCTTGCATCATATAGGTTGCTCACCTAGTCGCTTATATAGACAATCTATTTGTTGCAAACCCTAATTTGATAAGAAAAGTTAAAAATTGGTAGATGCCTATTCACCCCCCCTCTAGTCAACCGTATTGATCCTTTCATCCGCCATTTCCCCTTAATGGCAATAATAAAAATATGTGTCTTGTCCCTTTCTATCATTGTGATATAGAGCACCGCAAGATTTAACCCATTACATCACCTATCCCATTGCAAGACAAATCAATCTAGTTGGCCAAACCAAACGGATAAATCAGAGAGAAATACAAAGCTATAATATCATTGATATAAGAACTCAAAAAAGACTCAAGTATTTCTCATGAATAATATGATCATAAACCCACAATTCATCGGAACCCAACACACACCGCAAAAGAAGATTACATGGGATAGAACTCCAAGAACATCGAGGAGAACATTGTACTGAAGATCAAAGAGAGAGAGAGAGAGAGAGAGAGAGAGAGAGAGAGAGAAAGGGAGAGAGAGAGAAGCCATCTAGCTACTAGCTATGGACCCATAGGTCTATGGTAAGCTACTCACTCATCATCGGAAGGGCAACAAGGTTGATGTAGAATCCTCCTTGATTGATTACCCCTCCGGTAGAGTCAAAAGGCCTCCAGATGGTATCGCGGAAGAACAGAAACTCACAACAGTGGAAAAAGTATTTTGGGTGGCTCCTTGTTGGTTTCCCAATTTTAGAGAATTTATGGAGGTGGAATTAGGTTAGGCGGAGCCCCGAGGGACCCACAAGGTACTAGGGTGCGACCCCCCAGGGCGCGCCCTAATGCCTTGCCGTCTACTCATTTTCCTTCTGGTCTCCTCCTGAAGCTTCTAGGGTCTCTCTTGTCTACAAAAAATCATCAAAAAGTTTCATTGCATTTGGACTTCGTTTGGAACTGATTTCTTGGAAAACCAAAAATAGGCAAAACACATCAACTAGCACTTGGCACTGGGTAAATAGGTTTGTCCTAGAAAATGATATATAATTGCATATAAAACATCCAAGATTTATACTATAATAGCATGGAAGAATAAAAAATTATAGATATATTGCAGACATATCACTCTGATACAGTAGCCACTTTCTATGAATCATTTTTTGCTCAAGTTGCTCTCCCTAAGTAGAAGTGGTTTAAATTTCATCCACCTAGTTGAAGAAATTTATGAGGAACCTGTTATGGACAAAACTGAAACTATTACTTATTCTGCTAATCCAGTTGTACCCACTGCTTATATTGAGAAACCTCCTTTCCCTGTTAGGATTAAGGAACATGTTGAAGCTACAACTGTAGTTCATAAGAGTGATGTTAAGTCTCCTAAACCCTTTGAACAAATTAAAATGGGACCAAATATTGCAATGTTTAGAGATCTCTTGGTCGATAATATTGATTGACATGCCATTTATTTCTATGAGGAGGAAACTAGGATTTCTAAACTAGTGAATACAAGATAAGATAAATCAGATAATAGTAAATCGGTTGTTGGCATGCATGTTGTTTCTGTTAAGATCAGTCATCATTGCTACCATGGTTTATGCGATATGGGTGCTAGCGTAAGTGCCATTCCGTTTACTTTATATCAAGAAGTTATGCATGATATTGCACCTATTGAGATTGAAGATATTGATGTTAGTATTAAGCTTGCAAACAAAGATACTATTTCATCACTTAGGATTGTTAGAGATGTTGAAGTCTAGTGTGGTAAGATCGAATACCCTACCGATTTTCTAGTTCTTGGATCACCACAAGATGATTTTTGTCCTATTATATTCGGTAGACCTTTCTTGAATATTGTCAATGTTGAGATTGATTGTGCTAAAGAGAAGGTCAGTGTTAAATTTGGCGATGTATCTCATGAATTTATTTCTCCAAGTTTCATAGACAACCCCATGATAGAGAATTGCCTAGTAAAGATGAAATCATTGGTCTTGCTTCTATGGTTGTACCTCCTATCGATCCCTTATAACAATATATGCTAGACCATAAAAATGATATGAATATGAATGAAAGAAATGAAATAGATGAAATATTCTTTAGGCAAGCACCGATACTTAAACATAATTTGCCTATTGAAACTTTGGGAGACCCTCTTCCACCAAACAGTGATCCTGTGTTTGAGCTAAAGAAACTTCCTGATATATTGAAATATGCTTGTCTTGATGAAAAGAAGATATATCATGTCATTATCAATGCCAATCTTTCAGAGCATGAAGAAAAGAGATTACTCAAAACTCTTAGGAAGCATCATGTTGCAATAGGATATACTCTTGATGATCTTAAGGGCATTATCCCATCATTATGTCAACACAAGATTAATATGGAGCCTGATGCTAAGCCAGTTGTCGATCATCAACGTTGTCTGAATCCCAAAATGAAGGATGTGGTAATAACTGAAATATTAAAGCTTCTGGAGGCATGTATAATTTATCATATAGCTGATAGTAGATGGGTAAGTCATGTTCATTGTGTCCCTAAGAAAGGAGGCATTACTGTTGTTCCTAATGATAAAAATGAACATATCCCACAAAGAACTGTAACTGGCTATAGGATGGTAATTGATTTTAGAAATCTAAATAAAACAACTAGAAAGGATCATTACCTATTGCCTTTTATTGATCAAATGTTGGAAAATTATCTAAACATACATATTTCTACTTCATAGATGGTTATTCTGGTTTCTCAAATACCTGTATGACAAGAAGATCAAGAGAAAACTAGTTTTACTTACCCTTTTGGAACGTATGCTTATACAAGTATGCCTTTCTGTTTATGCAATGCACCTACTGCCTTTCAAAGATGCATGACTGCTATATTCTCTGATTTCTGCAAGAAAATTGTTGAGGTATTCGATGCCTTTTTTTATTTATGAAACTTGTTTTGATGATTGCTTGAGAAACCTTGATCAAGTTTTGTAGAGATGTGAAGACACCAATCTCGTATTGAACTAGGAAAAGTGCCACTTTATGGTGAACGAAGGTATAGTCTTTGGTCATAAAATCTTCGAAAGAGGCATTGAAGTAGATAATGCTAAAGTTGATGCAATTGAGAAAATCCCATGTCCTAGAATTTCAGTCTCATCGAGATTGCGATCTGTCTCATCAAGTTGCAATGACCAAGTTTCTGTAAGCCAATTCGTTCACTTCGGAATCACCGAGTTGAACTGATCGGAACTATCAAAATGAAGCCTTGTCTACGTTATCGCATTTTGGTCTATCCGAGATTTCCACTTCGTCCCACCGAAAAGCCCAACGTACATATCTTTTACACAGGTCGATCTCACCAAGTTTTTGCTTCGGTGTCACCAAGTTGAGTCAAAAGTGTGTAACGGTTGGATTTTGGGTGAAGTCTATAAATACCCCTCCACCCCCACCTACTCTCTAAGAGAATCATCAGAACGAACCTACACTACCACCATTCATTTTCTGAGAGAGAACCACCTACTCATGTGTTGAGATCAAGATACCAATCCAACCATTTGAACCTTGATTTCTAGCCTGCTCTCCAATCCTTCTCCTACCCAAGCCAAATATGTGAGAGAGTGATTGAGTGTTGAGGAGACTATCATTGAAGCACAAGAGAAAGGAGTTCATCATCAAAAACACCATCTATTATCTTTTGGAGAGTGGTGTCTCCTATATTGGTTAGGTGTCACTTGGGAGCCTCCAAGATATTATGGAGTTGAACCAAGGAGTTTGTAAGGGCAAGGAGATCGCCTATTTCGTGAAGTCCACCTCGAGTGAGGCTAGTCCTTTGTGGACGTAAGCCATGGTGGAACGGACAAGGTTGCTTCTTCGTGACCCTTCATGGTGGAGCCCTTCGTGGACTCGCATGGCCGTTAACCTCTGTGGGTTCAAATCTCCATCAACGTGGACGTACAATAGCACCACCTATTGGAACCACGCCAAAAATCATCGTGTCTTCATTGCATTTTATTTCTCCAATCCCTCCTTTACGTTCATATGCAAAGTCTTTACTTTCTGTTGCTCAACTCTTAGACTTGCATGTGTAGGGTGTTACTTGATTTGGTAGAATTGCTAAATCTTGCCTACAACTAAAATTGGGAAAAGATAAGTTTTTATTTGGTCAAGTTGTCTAATCCCCCCTCTAGACATACTTTCGATCCTACAGTGGGGTTGTGCAACCAAGGAATGAGCTCAAAATGTGTTATCCACAGAAAATGCTCGTGTTGCACAACGCTAGGGAGACGTAGCATGATTTCTCAAACGGCAGATACAAAACTTGTGCACAACCTATGAGAAACAAAATGTGTCGACTTTCTATTCCAAGTATGCTATGTATGTATGGTTCACGATGAACTCGCACACGATGATCCTGAATGATCAATGGTGTCAATAAGCAATGCAATGTGGCATGATGCTATTGCTATTGCTTACATGTTCTTGTTTCCTTTTTCTCTTTGCTTAAAAGCTTTGTCCTCTTTATTTTTTGATATTTTCTTTGGCCACTTACGTGAAATGCTCGAACCAAGATAGCAATTGTGTATATGTCAAAACAATTGATGACACAAGAGATGATACGATGATATATGCACGCAATGATAGCTAAGCGGAATATGTATCACTAAAGTGCACAAGTAGCGTTGCCCGGCAATACTCAATGGCTAATCTCGATAGGAAAGTAACACAATAGGCTCGGGGGTTAACAATGCAATGGCAAGGATAATGTACAAGATGTCATCGAGGTTACCATCCTTGCTGACGATCGATGTGTCAAATGGTGAGGTGTTCATTGTCGATATCGAGTATGTAGCGATGATGAGTGGCAGTGGGGCCAATGTTGAACCGCTCCTAAGTAGCCGAAACACCTTAGAAATCGGAGAACCGCAACCCAAAATCCCAAACACCAAATGGAAAAAATGGTGGTAGCGAAAGTTGTGGTGGTGTAGCGGAACCTCGGTGGGGTTACGGAAGTACAATGGTGGATCTCGGAGCTAGCAATGCGGAAGTGTGG
>NC_041382.1:236380677-236405206 GCF_002162155.2 Triticum dicoccoides | reverse complement strand
GGGGGAGGGGATTTTAGTTCCATTAGGTTTTTTCGGACGTCTGGAGGATGTCGGACGACCGGTGGCTGCAAGTTGCCGGATGTTCGACAAAGACTGATCATCCGGTGCCTGGAGATTTTGGGGGCGCGGGGATGAAGAAGAAGCCATGGATTTTGGTGAAGAAAAAGAAATTTTGGGGCAGATTTGACGATGGAAAAGGAAGGAAAAGGTGGAGAATCTAGATCATCCCGCAACACTTCAAATCTATGGATCAAAATCAACAAAACATCATCAAAACCAACAAATCACAAAAAACGGCATGGCTATTTTTGTGAGTATTTTCGAATTTGGGCAAAAACAAACAAAATTGGCTAGCAAATGGGGGGTGTTGGGGCTCCAAGATGTCATCAACCTATGCTCTGATCCAAGATGATGTAGGGTGGAACCCTAGTTCATGATCTTTTCACACTGAGAGGTGGGGAAAGGAGCAAATCAAGAACACAAGATGAACACTCAATTAACGAAGATCCAATCACACATGTGATAAATCCACATACAGATAAGAGGGATACAAAGGTCCAAAACCAACACAAGAGGGCAAATAGGTAGCTAGTTCATCCCGATCCTTAGAGGAATTAAGGGCTTGATATCCAAGAGGATCTTTCCTAGAAGGGCTCTTGAATCCACTAGGGGATCTTCTCACATGGAGGTCTTGATCTACATGGGAGATATAGTGGATGAGCAAAAATCAATCTCTAGATGTGAGCTATCACTTTGCTAGCCCTAATTCATCCAAGTGAAGGGGTATATGTAGTCTAGGGAGAGAGAGACGAATACATGGGTCAGAACCCGAGTGGCTATGCACAGATAGGCACCAGACTTCCGATGGTTACCAGTCATCCGGTGGCTTGCAGGGGTCCGGACGTCCGGTGGGTGTAAAACTTCCGATGTTTTTGCTCTGTTGGGTCGGCGTCAGATGTCCGATGAGTGTCGGTCATTCGATAGGCGTCGGATTTCTAGAATTTTGCTGTTGGACATCGCGGGTCGGATTTTCGGAGGAGGACGATAGTCCGGTCGCTGGAGCTTGTTGGACGTCCGGTGCTTGCCGGTAGTCCAACCGTTGTAGAGTTCCTCTGCCGGGAATCTTTTGGCTGGCTGGTGTACGTCATGCCGGACATCCAAAGCATGTAGCTTGCCGACAGCTTCACGTCTTGTTTGTCTTGCTTCGACTCCTCGCTATCTTGTCCATGACCTTTGTCAAGGTACCTCATTAGACTTAATTAGTGTATGCACTTGAGGTAGTAGCCATGTTTCACATGTGGGAAGTGTAAGTTTGAAGAGGAGTGAGTTCACCTCAGTTTCGACCGCTCTTGCATGAGCTCTTTTCATTGGCCCGCTTGGTGCTTAGGGTGATGGTGGTGGGTCCATAGGGATGACCATGGGATACTCCGCATCACTCTGCGTCACTGCAGTCCTGGATTTCATTTTTCTTTGACAGAAAATGAGACCCGAATTTCCGGACAGTTTCGCATATCTTCTGGATGACAAGCGACAGATCCCATACGTTGGCCTTCCTTAAATTCTTAGGGCAATATTCGACATGCGAAATGTGACTTGTGTGTACCTCGGATCTGGCCTCGTTATCGCCTGGGCGGATCGAGTTGTTCCAACCATGGGTGAAGTTATGGGCTCGCTTTCCTAGGCATAAACTAGCCCGGAACCATTTGTTTCGTCAAATGCGGATATGGATCCATTGTTTTCACTGGCGCATGCCTCATTGGTAAATCCCTCAATGATTGCCACGAGATGGGTGATGCGTGGGAGCAAAATTTCAGCTCCAATCCGATCTAATATTAGTCCCACGAGAATCTTTTCTGTGAACTGATCTAACATCATTTCGGGGTTTTGGCATGGGGCTAGACATCTTCTCTGACTCCCATATGGAGTTGTCGGATTCGAGCTCTAGGACTGATCTGACGAAGTGTACTTTTCGCTACAGGTCCGATCTGATGTCGGTGTCTGGATGCGTGCAACTCACTGCTCCTTGGTCTGATTTAACATCTTGAGCAGGGAGACGGTGGTGAGTTCCCATTCGTCGGGTCTGAGACCCCGATGATGGCTTGGGGTTTCAATCCAGCCTGGTTAGTTGGCTAAACCGGTGGAAGTTTGTTCTGGCGCCGAGGTCACGCTAGTGCTTCTTCGATCACCGGCTGCAAACGCATTGCACCGTTGCGACTACGTAGAGCGACATGCATTGGCCACAAATGATGGAACTAAATCTGTAAGATCTCAGGTAGGGGGTCCCAATGGGTAGCCTTGGAACAATGGTAGCAGGGGACACGTGATTTTACGTAGGTCCGGGCTCTCTTGAAGAGATAACACCCTACATCCTACTTTATTGTATTAATATCGAGGGGGTATAGAGTACATGTAGACCTACCACGAGATCGTGTGTATGGGTCTATCTATCGTCTATGAGCCCTACCCCTTGGTTCATATAGGCATGTCTAGGGCTCACACATAAGGCGGTTACATCTAAGGTAACTACGTCGTATAAAACTTCTAAATATTGGTGTATGCGCCAAGCCTCCGGATGCAATCCTTCTTGACGCAGTGGTCTTGACAAGTAGGGCCCACCAATGAACCATCATGGGGGTCCTTGGACCGGCCTACCTGGCCGGGGGACGATGTGGTGAGCACCCCCTAGTCCAGGACACCATCAAGGTTGTCACAACATGGGCATCGGTGGCCACCTTGCCCGGCCTGGCTCGAGGGCCTACTACCCGAGGTGACAACCCCTGCCAAGATCTAGGGTAGGGTGGGGTCCGGTGAACCAGATGGATGACCGCGACCATGGGTACGTGGTGTTTTCATCTACGCGTGGTTTGGTGTCCCATCGCTGGATGAATTCGCCGTGCCCTGGCTCGTTGGTCGTAGGTGGGGTGGCGGCAAGGGTCATGGCGGCTCTCCTTCATTGGGCGAGATCCGTGTTGACTAGCTATGTTGCAGAGGGGTGGGGGTCTCTTGGATGCCAGGGCGGCGGCCTTGGGTGGGAGACGGTCGGTTTGGATTTTCAGTAGGCATCTTGGTGACGGTGATGAATGCTTTTTTTGTCGTGTGCGCGACAAAGAGTGTAGCTTTGGAGGATTGGTGGTTCCTCGGCAGTGGCCGTTCCCAGATCGTGCTCTGGTGGTCTGGTTTGGTGGTGACATATACAACCTCGTGGTGGGCAGGTGCTCAGGATCCCATGGTGTGGCACAAAAAAGTGGTTTCGGACAAAAGCTCTATGCTATGACACCAGCGGCGGCGATACCCATGGGTGTCGTATCCCTCTTGGGGACGTCGTTGTGGTCCATGTCTCTGTGCCAGGGGTGAAAACCCTTGACCATTTCTATGGTATCAATGGCGGCGACATGTTGTGTCGTCTCTCTCCTGGGAGCGTCATTGTGGATCCCAAGTTGCCTCCAGCGTGTCGCACCGCCATCCACGATCATTTTTGGATCATGTATTGAAGCTTCTTTTGTCGTTGTGTGGGACGGTCACACTTACCTCCTTATCTTCTACATGGGTCCTTGTTGTCACCACTCAGGGTCCTTGATGTCCACAGGCAGGCTCGGGCTCCATGATCCGGAGCGGGAGGGCAGGGGGGCTCTTCGGCAACAACTTGCTTGTGAGTGTTGCAACTAGGCCCGTATTTTTCCCTTGGAGCCGTTGTTCCGTTTCTTATGAGTAGTCTAGGGTACTTTGTGGTAGGGTGTGGATTCGCATGTTCTCTTGTTTTTTATTCCTTTGATCTGTTTTGTAGGAGGATTTACTCATCACCATGTATCTGTTTGACTGTGTGGCTTTATGCTTTATATATAAAACGGGGAGGAAGCCTTTTGGATAACAGCGTCCAATTTTTATCCTCCCACAAGTGTTGTCAATATTTTTGATCACTGGTTGGATGGTACTCCAAATAGATTTTGGACGCTAATAAGGCTGAAAGCATATACCTTAATATGGTGGCTTTGCCCATGTAGAAATGGTTTTGTTTTTAGTGGAAAAAACTCTTCTCGCTCTAGGTTATTTTCTGATGTACGCATACGCTTTGTATATGGTCTACACTATATCGAAAGGAGTATCAACCGCTGTTAAAGACGGTGTGTATACGGTTAGAGTGGGTGGTCTGAGAGGTTTTTATCCAACATTGGTGCCAGCATAGCCTTCGGATTGGTCTACCACCTCCTTCGATCTTAGACATAGTGTCGGTCCTATAAGACTCTAATGTTGTTGATATTTTTGTTTTTTTACATCTTTTCTGAGATTGTTAATGTTTGGTTGTGTACATCTTAGTTATGCAGAGGCCAGCTGTGCCATCTTGCTTTGTTTCGTTATACTTCTGAATAAATAAAAGCGCTCGAAAATCAATTTATGGTCGAATGGTTAGGAGAGTAGTGGTATCTTCAGTCCACCTGAGTTTTAAGTTTTATTTTTTAATATATATATATATGTATAGTGTTAAAGAAAAAGAGCTCCTAAGAAACCAATCGATGCCGTCACGAGTCAGTGCGATTTTTATATCAGATCAGATGGGCGTGCGCTAATTTGAAACTGGTACGAAGGTTCGTCGCTTGTGAGGACGGTCGATTTCTACCCACGCGCCTTGACGTCGCGAATCTTTTGTCTTTGACGCGGCCGTCAGAATCTAGCAGCCCAACGACAGAAAACAACTCAACAAATAATACAGCTCGAAGGAATCCACGATATATCGCTTTTCCCCTGCCCACTGTCGTTGTAAATTGACACCACCTTTTGAATTGTCCATAGTGCCAAACGGAAGTGTACTGTGTGCAGCATATAGTAGAATTGGTTGGGATGATTATGGAATCTGGCTGTTTGAGCGTGGCTCCTCGTTGGTCCTTGGGGACAGAGATCTTTGGGGTCACCAAAGGCAAAGGTAACTTTATGTGGCAAAGCTATAGGATTTGTATTTTAACTGCATGGTATTTTTCTTTCAGGATCGCATATTCATTTTCTTCAAGATCACAATTGATTGCTCAAAAAACGAATGTTTGCCGGTTAAATTTGATGCAACATTAATATGGACAGGGAATTCACCCGCAAAAAAACAACAACATTAATATGGACAGATAAATCACGGAGCAACATACTAGAATATTTATATCTTTGTTGCAATACATGGCACGGACATTCGTCTATTATATGATAGCCTGAGACGTGCATACCTTGCGCTGATTGTGATAACATGTCTGGTGAAAAGTGTAACATTAATTGGGAGCTTGTGTGCAAGCTCAAGATCTTCGGTGGCCTGGGTGTGCTTAACCTCAAGAAATTTGCGACCGCCCTTCACCTTTGCTGGCTCTGGTTTGAATGGGTTGACACCCCTAAAACTTCGGCAGGAATGGAAACGCCCTGCAACGAGAGTGACAAATATTTTTTCTCGGCGTTCACAATTGTGAATATTGGTGATGGCAAGAAGGCCAAGTTATGGGATTCCTCTTGGCTAAATGGCCTCCAGCCTAACGGTGTCGCGCCAGAGATTGACAAGATATCTAAAAAGAAGGCGTGTTTGGTCAGCAAGGCCTCTGGACAACAACTTCTGATTCCTGCAAACTGACACTAGCCAGGGGCTTACTTTGACACATACCCAGGAATTTGCGGCCCTTTGGAAGATGATTGATGGTGTTGCTCTCAATCTTGATAGGAAGAACACTATATCTTGGAAATTCACTCCCGGTGGCGAATATCACGCGGCTATAGCATATATGTCGTAGGTCGCGGGCCTCGTTCTCAACCCAACTTCGCCTACAATATGCAAGACCCGGGCCCCTTCGAAATGCAAGTTCTTCGCTTGGCTTATCATACAAGACCGTGTGTGGCGGATCGACTACAATGGCGAGGGTGGGCAAACTGTGGTCTTTGCCCCTATGCAAACAAGCTTAGGAGTCGACTGCCCACCTTTTTTTCAAATGTCAGGAGGCACCAAGAACAATGTTCTCGTTACAAAACCATCGAAACGATTCCAAGATACCCGCGTGATCCTAAAAAAAATTAGTGAAATTTAAGAAGAGAAGAGTCAAAACTCTACGTCAGGATGCCTCACCAGAGCGACGAAGGGACTGAGGAGTAAAAAGAATTCCTAACTCTCCGATATATAATTCCTAAATGACTCAAAACATTTTTCTAGACTCAACAACGCCAACGATTCGGTCAAGCAGGGGGCTCCTAAGTCGGGGAAGGCTCTGATTACCAACTTGTAACGCCCTCGATGCGGCTATATCTCCCACGTGTCGAAGCACGACTTAGAGGCATAACCGCATTAAAAGCAATGTCGCAATTGAGGTAATCTTCACAACATCCCATGTAAATAAATAAAGGGGAAAGGAAACCTAGTTGGCTTACAATCGCCACTTCACATAATACAAGAATAAAGCATTACATATCCAGATACAATAAAGGTCCGACTCCGGAACCAAAATAAAAGAAGACTACCCCAAATGCTACACAGATCCCCGATCGTCCCAACTGGGCTCCACTACTGAACAACTAGAACGAAACAACACAAAGGACAAGATCTTCATCGAGCTCCTCCTTGAGCTTGGTTGCGTCACCTGCTCGGTAACATCGGCACCTGCAAACTGGTTTTGGAAGTATCTGTGAGTCACGGGGACTCAGCAATCTCACACCCTCGCGATCAAGACTATTTAAGCTTATAGGAAGGGTAAAAGGTATGAGGTGGAGCTGCAGCAAGCGACTAGCATATTTGGTGGCTAACATACACAAATGAGAGCGAGAAGAGAAGGCAAAAGCACGGTCGAACAACTATGATCAAGAAGTGATCCTAGAACAACCTACGTCAAGCATTACTCCAACACCGTGTTCACTTCCCGGACTCCGCCGAGAAGAGACCATCATGGTTACACACGCGGTTGATGCATTTTAATTAAGATAAGTTTCAGGTTTTCTACAACCAGACATTAACAAATTCCCATCTGCCCATAACCGCGGGCACGTCTTTCAAAAAATCAATCCCTGCAGGGGTGTCCAAAATTAGCCCATCACAAGCTCTCACGGTCAACGAAGGATATTTCTTCTCCCAAAGCAATCCGATCAGACTCGGCATCCCGGTTACAAGACATCATCGACAATGGTAAAACAAGTCCAGCAACACCGTCCGAATGTGCCGACAAATCCCGATAGGAGCTGCACATATCTCGTTCTCAGGGCACACTCAGATGAACACTACGTACAACTAAAACCAACCCTCAAGTTTCCCCGAGGTGGCGCTGCAAGTGGCTCTGTTTTGGACCAACACTCAGAGGAGCACTGGCCCGGGGGGTTTAATAAAGATGACCCTTGGGCTCCGAAAACCCAAGGGAAAAAGAGGCTAGGTGGCAAATGGTAAAACCAAGGTTGGGCATTGCTCGAGGAGTTTTATTCAAGTCAAACTGTCAAGGGGTTCCCATTATAACCCAACCGTGTAAGGAACACAAAATCCGGGAACATAACACCAATATGACGGAAACTAGGGCGGCAAGAGTGGAACGAAACACCAGGCATAAGGCCGAGCCTTCCACCCTTTACCAAGTATATAGGTGCATTAAGATAAACAAGATAATATGGTGATATCCCAACAATAAACAAGTTCCAACAAGGAACAGACTCCAATCTTCACATGCAACTAGCAACACTATAAGAGGGGCTGAGCAAAGAGGTAACATAGCCAAACAACGGTTTGCTAGGACATGGTGGGTTAGAGGTTTGACATGGCAATTTGGGAGGCATGATAAGCAAGTGGTAGGCATCGTAGCATAGGCATAGCAAAAGAGCGAGCATCTAGCAAGCAAAGATAGAAGTGATTTCGAGGGTATGATCATCTTGCCTGAAATCCCGCAAGGAAGAAGAACGAGTCCATGAAGAAGACAAACGGACGTAGTCGTACGGATCCTCAAAAACGCGACGTTATTGGAACCAACCCAAAGAAGCAACACCGGAAAGAAGCACACAACATAGAAAACAACCAACACATGAACATGGCATGATATGCGGGATGCGGTATGTGATGCATATGCGTGATTTGGAAAGGAATGATTGAACCTGGCCTCAACTTGGAAATCCAAGAGTGCCATTGGAAATGTGAGTTTATTTCGGTCGAAATCGATATAAAGATCACCGGAATCGGATGCACGGTTTGGAAATGACAAGCAAAACAAATATGGCACCGGTCTGCGTTTAACAGCATGAGGCCATCTAAATGCATCAAGATAAATATGCTACAACACTCAAACATAGCAACAAAATACATGGCAGGGATACACTCAAGATGTTTGACAAAATATGAACACTAGGCTACGGCTAATTCACTCATTAACAGGTTCAAACAAGCATGGCAAAAGTGCAAATGATTACAGATTTCAGACTTAGTGAAATAACAAGTTAGGAATTTATCACCAGGAAGCAATGTTTAGAGCATGATAACTACATGCTACAGGAACATAACATGGAAAAGCAAGGCATGGCATGAAGCTACTCAAAGCCTGTAACAAAAGTCCCTTAGTGACCATGAGCCAAAAGGGATCATAAAATACAATTGCAAGCATGTGAACATAGCAAAAACATAAACAGATTCAGACTTAGTGAAAAACTAGAACATGCAAAACAGATTAACAAGTAGGCATGTTTACAAGCTCGATGCACTCACTACAAAGCATGGCATGACAAACTAAGCATACACCCAGCAAGTATACACGGCATAGAAGCTAGACATGGAAAGAACAACAACATAGCATGCACGGATCAACAACAACAAGCTTGGCAAAATCGCTAAACATGTCAACAATCTGCCACGAACATTTTATAGCAAAAGTAGAGCTCGATTGACTCAAGTTAGGGTGCTCCATAAATGCAAACAAAGACATGGATGGATATAGAACCACAATATTAACAAAACATCCTTACTGATCATCCTCAAAAGAGGCACGAATCACTATTAAACAACATGAACATATGGCATAAAGACAAAAACAGGACAAAGACTTAGTGAAATTCTAAGTCCCTAAAATCAGCTTCATTGAGTAAGCTACTTTGCATGCTTGTGCTAGTCACCACAAAGATCACAAAAATACATGGCATACACCCCTATAAAGATGAAATGGCATACATCAAAACACATGTAGAGCTCAGGATCATAGCATACACACATTAATCATGGCAAAAATGAGAAAAGGCCATTCGCTGAAACAGATCTGACATAATCATCACATAGCCCTCTTCCAACGACATTTTGGGCATCAAGATGAGCTCAAATGAAAATGATGCAATGAGATGAAATGATGTACTCGTCGAGACGAACATTTTGATATGCTACACACACGAATCAGAGCTACGATAAGAGAGTTATGGCATGTCAAAGGTTGCAAAAAGCTAGGGTTTAGTAACGAAAAAGTCAACCCTCGAAGTTCCAGATCCAGATCCAGCCGGCGCGGATCCCGAGGTTCGCCGGAAACCCTATTCACCGGACAGGAGAGTGAGGCGGGCGGAGGTGGCGGAGCTCGCCGGAGCTGGCCGGAGAGGAGGGGCGCTGGCTCGGACGACGAGGAGGCGCGGCGGAGGGCGGCGCGGCGGAGACGGCGGGCGGCAGACGGCGGCGACCCTCGCCAGAGTCGTGCGGCGGCGGGCGGAGCGAACGCCGGCGAGGAGGCGGACGGGCGGCGCGGCGGGCAGCTTGCGGGCGGCGCCGGGCGCGGGGGCGCGGCCCAGCAGATGGGCTTGGAGGGCCCCGCCTGGGCTGCCCCGGGCCGGCGACGGGTGCGGCGAAGTGGGGCTGAGGCGCGGCCCAATGGAGGCGCACCACGTGGCGGCAGCGGACGAAGTGGACACGTCCGGCGCCGGCGGACATTGTGCGGCGCGCGGAGGAAGAAGGGCGCTAGGGTTTCGGGGGAGAGATCCGAAATTTGGAAAGGGGGGTCTATTTATAGAGGTAGAGGGAGCTAGGGAGCTCCAAATGAGGTGCGGTTTGTGGCCACGTGATCGTGATCGAGCGCTCTAGATGATGGAGGAGGTTTAGGTGGGTTTTGGGCCACTTTGGAAGGGTGTTGGGCTGCAACATACACGAGGCCTTTTTGGTCCCTCGGTTAACCGTTGGAGTGTCAAACGAAGTCCAAATGGCACGAAACTTGACAGGCGGTCTACCGGTACTAAACCAAGTCCGCATGACAAGTCTTGGTCCAATCTGAAAATGTTTAACCCCCACACACGAAAAGAGGTAGAAAGGGGGAACCGGAGGACATAGGAGCGCCAGATTGCAAAACGGACAACGGGGAAAATGCTCGGATGCATGAGACGAACATGTATGCAAATGCAATGCACATGATGACATGATATGAGAATTAATGACACGCAAGAAAATGACAAGGCAACAGACCGAAAAACTGGAGGAGACCTGGCACATCGGTCTCGGGGCGTTACGACACTCCGCCACTACGAGAGGATCTCGTCCCGAGATCTAGAATGGCACCGGAGGGAAAACGGAAGGGAAAGAGAAGATGTAAAACTAAGTTGCTTCTTTGACAAACGAGTGAGACCAAAGAACCTTGAAAAGGTTAAGCCATTTCGAGAAAAGAATACGACGGAGATGAACGAAGTTGAAAGCACTTCGTTTGGGAAAGAGGAACAAGGAAGAACAAATTCGGACAACACTTCGGTTGAGAAGTTATGCAAGACTTGATAAGATGAAAATAACTTGAGCAGAGGGCACAACACCCCAGTTGAATGGATAAGCACGACAAGAACAAGATCTTCACAATTCGAGATGATGAATGAAAAGAGCAACATCACAATGCCTCCGGAACAAAAGAATAGAAGATAGATAATTGAAATAGGAGAATGAAGAAGAAAAAGCCAACTTCTGCCACAAAAGAGTTTGAAAAGGCATCTTTAGGAGAAGGGTCGAACGGAGTTGTTAGAAAACCAACAACGAAAAAATAAGCTTGATATGGTCTTATGGACTACATCTCAAATTATGAGGTGACAACCTGCCACTCACGGGAAGAAGAATTGGATTGATATGAACAAGGGACGAGAAAATATTTCACCGGGAGGATAGATGAAGAACTTGGATCATATATTATCACCATTAATAGCAACAACCCTTAGGGAAAGCTTAAGGTGAAAAATAACCCAAGATAACTCCAATGACGAGATTGATGGATTTAATATATCTCATTTTTGATAACTTGTGAATCACGGAGCACGAAGGGAAATAATCACGAATGACAAAACACCACCTCAAAGATAAGATAGGACGAACTGGACTTCGTTATGCAAGATGAAGAATGCTTGAGCTCC
Source organism: Triticum dicoccoides (assembly GCF_002162155.2). Lineage (NCBI taxonomy): Eukaryota > Viridiplantae > Streptophyta > Magnoliopsida > Poales > Poaceae > Triticum > Triticum dicoccoides. Next base: position 236,393,878 of record NC_041382.1, on the reverse strand, counting down.
TCCTGAAAAGAATCTTGATGAACACTTCGAGAAGGAAATTAAATCCTTTATGAACCCTCATGTAGAACCTTCCTGAAGAACTCCGTTAAACAAAAGAATGATCAAACGGAAGGAAAAAGAAGTTGAAAACACAAGGTGAATCCTTGTACTGATTTAGATGAATCTCCGTGATGAAATAGTTGAAAAAGGTTGGAACTCCGGGAAAAAGAGAAGATGAACAATTGAAATCAGGAATTTGATGAGCCTTCGGAATAGAGAATTAACCACTTGGATGAAACAATAGTAAGAATTATGTTATGCGTATCCTTCACCAATTTAAATTGATGACGAGCAAACGGATTTGGCATACTACTTATTATCGTTGAAAAGGATTAAGAGAGATGTCGATAACTTGATAAGGTCTTCAACGAAACACCGGTAGGATTGAAACAACGAATGAATTGATATGATAAAGAAGGAAGAGAAATCCTGAACGAACCACCATAAGGATTGAAAATGAAAGAAGTAAAGGGATGAATCACCGGGTAAGAATTGTGAAATGAACGAAGGTACTTGAGACAATCTAGATACATGAGAGCGAAGGGATCACGAACTGATTAGAGATCACTTGAACGATGCACCGGTAAGATTGGAGAATGATAACTGAAGGCTGAGAATGAATAGACCTGAATTGATGGGCTCCGGATAATCAAACTGAGAAGACTCTTGAATTGCTTCAGATGGGTGAATAGAATTCTGACAATCGAAAACAATTATGAGAGGATGGCCTCGAACTAGAACCACGAGTCTTGAAGAGAATGGAGCAAGATTTAGAGGAAACTCTTCTTCGGCCTTCAAAATTTGAGAATGAGGACGAGAAACACCACCGTGAATTATTGAGATACTCCGGGATGAAAATTAGAAAGGTTGAACCAACGATGAAAAGAATTTGAAAGATCTTGGAGAAAGGCAATTGACTGATGATAAATCATTCTTACGTCAAACTTCGAAAAGAAATTTGAAGATAGCTACGGGAAAATAAGAAGAGTCAGGTAAGATCCTGGGAAAAGACCTGTGGGTTAAGCCCACTCAAAAGAAAAACCATTGAAATGATTTAAAAGCGAGGTTGCACCGGTTGAATTAAATGACTTGAATGAGATAACATCCTCAAAATAGTTTGAATGAATTAAGAGTGGAAACACGAATCTTCTGAGATATCTTTAGCACACCGGAACGAAAGAATAGCAAGCAGAGAAAGATTAAGAGGTTCACCGACATGAGAAAGCATTTGAAACAAGGAAAAGAATATGATCAACACAAAAAACTTGAATTGAATCCACCGGAGAAGAAAAGAATGGAGAATGATGAACTAGAAGCTCCGTTAGCATCTTCATGAGAATCACCGGATAAGAACATTGACGAAAAAGAATGGAGAGACTTCATAATCATAAGATAGATACTTGATAAAGAAATCTTAGTCCTTGAAGAAAAAGGGTGGGTGGGCGGGAAAAACAAAGGCAAACTTGGAGACGGATGAAACAAACACCGTTGAGAAGAACTGATACTTGATCTTGCGGATGAGACAAATGATAGGATCATCTTGAAGAGAATCGCACCGGTGAAAAGAATTGATATGACCATCTCAATAAACGAGAAGGATTAGTATTCACATAGGAACATGATAACACCGTTTAGGAAAGGTATGGAATCAACACTTGACATTGAAGCAACTCAAATACCACAACTCAAAAACAAAAACAAAGGATTGGCTTGCAGAATAAGCCGGAACAAACATATGATAGAGATTTCGTCCGAAGTTTTCATGGTGGGGCCTACACGGGCTCGATCGTATAGAACCATCATGTACAAGGCAGTGCACATGACATATGAAGCGTCCCCGAGTCGGCATAGCCAAGGACTCTTTAAGACACAACGAGACCACTGTAAAACCAACCGTGGATAGGCGGACCACTAGATGTCGAACCCTAATTTCATATCATACAACTGTCGGAAAGATATCCTAAGAGCTACTTGAATTCCCACTTATAAACTCCCGAAACTTTCTGGTTATGCAATCATGTGTTGGGGATACAGGGGAAGCATAATATGTCACCCAAACTAGCAAATCCTACATCCAGCTGTATCCATCCTTCAACACATAACCAAGAAACCTTCGGAAATCATTTACCTCAACCTTCAAACAGCATTTGTTATACAAGTTATGGCAATACTCCCGAACTCCCGCCCCAGTACTGGGTGGCGTCGAGGTTATCTCACCAACAACTGCATAAAAGAGATTTTCGATGTCGGCAAAACTCAGGTATTCCAGAACTGCAACGATAAGATTGTGATGACAACACCTCGGAGCTCAACTCCCCGGGACACTGCGACAACCCCTAAATGTCAGGAGGCACCAAGAACAATGTTCTCGTCACAAAACCATCGGAACGATTCCAAGATACCCGCGTGATCCTAAAAAAAATTAGTGAAATTTGAGAAGAGAAGAGTCAAAACTCTATGTCGGGATGCCTCACCAGAGCGACGAAGGGACTGAGGAGTAAAAAGAATTCCTTACTCTCCGATATATAATTCCAAAATGTCTCAAAACATTTTTCTAGACTCAACAACGCCAATGATTTGGTCAAGCAGGGGGCTCCTAAGTCGGGGAAGGCTCTGATTACCAACTTGTAACGCCCTCGATGCGGCTATATCTCCCACGTGTCGAAGCACGACTTAGAGGCATAACCGCATTGAAAGCAATGTCGCAAGTGAGGTAATCTTCACAACATCCCATGTAAATAAATAAAGGAGAAAGGAAACATAGTTGGCTTACAATCGCCACTTCACACAATATAAGAATAAAGCATTACATATCAAGATACAATCAAGGTCCGACTCCGGAACCAAAATACAAGAAGACTACCCCAAATGCTACACAGATCCCCGATCGTCCCAACTGGGCTCCACTACTGAACAACTAGAACGAAACAACACAAAGGACAAGATCTTCATCGAGCTCCTCCTTGAGCTTGGTTGCGTCACCTTCTCGGTAACATCGGCACCCGCAAACTGGTTTTGGAAGTATCTGTGAGTCACGGGGAGTCAGCAATCTCACACCCTCGCGATCAAGACTATTTAAGCTTATAGGAAGGGTAAAAGGTATGAGGTGTAGCTGCAGCAAGCGACTAGCATATTTGGTATCTAACATACGCAAATGAGAGCGAGAAGAGAAGGCAAAAGCACGGTCGAACAACTATGATCAAGAAGTGATCCTAGAACAACCTACGTCAAGCATTACTCCAACACCGTGTTCACTTCCCGGACTCCGCCGAGAAGAGACCATCATGGTTACACACGCGGTTGATGCATTTTAATTAAGATAAGTTTCAGGTTTTCTACAACTGGACATTAACAAATTCCCATCTGCCCATAACCGCGGGCACGGCTTTCGAAAGATCAATCCCTGCGGGGGTGTCCCAACTTAGCCCATCACAAGCTCTCATGGTCAATGAAGGATATTCCTTCTCCCAAGACAATCCGATCAAACTTGGCATCCTGGTTACAAGACATCCTCGACAATGGTAAAACAAGTCCAGCAACACCGCCCGAATGTGCCGACAAATCCTGATAGCAGCTGCACATATCTCGTTCTCAGGGCACACTTAGATGAACACTACGTACAACTAAAACCAACCCTCAAGTTTCCCCGAGGTGGCGCTGCAAGTGGCTCTGTTTTGGACCAACACTCAGAGGAGCACTGGCCCGGGGGGGTTAATAAAGATGACCCTTGGGCTCCGGAAACCCAAGGGAAAAAGAGGCTAGGTGGCAAATGGTAAAACCAAGGTTGGGCATTGCTGGAGGAGTTTTATTCAAGGCGAACTATCAAGGGGTTCCCATTATAACCCAACCGTGTAAGGAACACAAAATCCGGGAACATAACACCGATATAACGGAAACTAGGGCGACAAGAGTGGAACAAAACACCAGGCATAAGGCCGAGCCTTCCACCCTTTACCAAGTATATAGGTGCATTAAGATAAACAAGATAATATGGTGATATCCCAACAATAAACAAGTTCCAACAAGGAACGGACTCCAATCTTCACCTGCAACTAGCAACGCTATAAGAGGGGTTGAGCAAAGCGGTAACATAGCCAAACAACGGTTTGCTAGGACATGGTGGATTAGAGGTTTGGCATGGCAATTTGGGAGGCATGGTAAGCAAGTGGTAGGCATCGTAGCATAGGCATAGCAAAAGAGCGAGCATCTAGCAAGCAAAGATAGAAGTGATTTCGAGGGTATGATCATCTTGCCTGAAATCCCGCAAGGAAGAAGAACGAGTCCATGAAGAAGACAAACGGACATAGTCAAACGGGTCCTCACAAACGCGACATTATAGGAACCAACCCGAAAAAGCAACACCGGAAAGAAGCACACAACATAGTAAACAACCAACACATGAACATGGCATGATATGCGGGATGCGGTATGTGATGCATATGCGTGATTTGGAAAGGAATGATTCAACCTGGCCTCAACATGGAAATCCAAGAGTGCCACTGGAAAGGTGAGTTGATTTCGGTCAAAATCGATATAAAGATCACCGGAATCGGATGCACGCTTTGGAAATGACAAGCAAAACAAATATGGCACCGGTCTGCGTTTAACAGCATGAGGCCATCTAAATACATCAAGATAAATATGCTACAACAGTCAAACATAGCAACAAAATACATGGCAGGGATACACTCAAGATGCTTGACAAAATATGAACACTAGGCTACGGCTAATTCACTCATTAACAGGTTCAAACAAGCATGGCAAAAGTTCAAATGATTACAGATTTCAGACTTAGTGAAATAACAACTCAGGAATTTATCACCAGAAAGCAATGTTTAAAGCATGATAACTACATGGTGCAGGAACATACCATGGCAAATCAAGGAATGGCATGAAGCTACTGAAAGCATGTAACAAAAGTCCCTTAGTGACCATGAGCCAAAAGGGATCACAAAATACAATTGCAAGCATGTGAACATAGCAAAAACATAAACAGATTCAGACTTAGTGAAAAACTGGAACATGCAAAACAGATTAACAAGTAGACATGTTTACGAGCTCAATGCACTCACTACAAAGCATGGCATGACAAACTAAGCATACACCCAGCAAGTAGACATGGAATAGAAGCTATACATGGCAAGAACAACTACATAGCATGCATTGATCAACAACAACAAGCTTGGCAAAATCGCTAAACATGTCAACAATCTGCCAGGAACATTTTATAGCAAGAGTAGAGCTCGATTGGCTCAAGCTAGGGTGCTCCATAAATGCAAACAAAGACATGTATGGATAGAGAACCACAATATTAACAAAACATCCTTATTGATCATCCTTAAAAGAGGCACAGATCACTAGGAAACAACATGAATATATGGCATAAAGTCAAAAACAGGACAAAGACAGTGAAATTCTAAGTCCCTAAAATCAACATCATTGAGTAAGCTACTTTGCATGCTTGTGCTAGTCATCACAAAGATCACAAAAATACACGGCATACACCCCTGTAAAGATGGAATGGCATACATCAAAACACATGTAGAGCTCAGGATCATAGCATGCACACATTAATCATGGCAAAAATGACAAAAGGCCATTTGCTGAAACAGATCTGACATAATCATCACATGGCCCTCTTCCAACGACATTTCGGTCATCAAGATGAGCTCTAATAAAAATGATGCAATGAGATGAAATGATGTACTCGTCGAGACGAACATTTTGATATGCTACACGCACGAATCAGAGCTACGATAACAGAGTTATGACATGTCAAAGATTGCAAAAAGCTAGGGTTTAGGGACGAAAAAGTCAACCCTCGAAGTTCCAGATCCAGCCGGCGCGGATCCCGAGGTTCGCCGGAGAGGAGAGTGAGGCGGCCGGAGGTGGCGGAGCTCGCCGGAGCTGGCCGGAGAGGAGGGGCGCTGGCTCGGACGACGAGGAGGCGCGGCGGAGGGCGGCGCGGCGGAGCGGTCCGGCGGGTCAACGGGGACCGCGGGCGGTGGACGGCGGCGACCCTCGCCGGAGTCGTGCGGCGGCGGGCGGAGTGAACGCCGGCGAGGAGGCGGACGGGCGGCGCGGCGGGCAGCTTATGGGCGACATCGGGCGCGGGGGCGCGGCCCGGCCGATGGGCTTGGAGGGCCCCGCCTGGGCTGCCCCGGGCCGGCGGCGGGTGCGGAGAAGTGGGGCTGAGGCGCAGCCCAATGGAGGCGTGCCACGTGCCGGCGGCCGACGAAGTGGACACGTTCGGCACCGGCGGACGTTGTCCGGCGCGCGGAGGAAGAAGGGGGCTAGGGTTTCGGAGGAGAGATCGGAAATTTGGAATGGGGGGGTCTATTTATAGAGGTAGAGGGAGCTAGGGAGCTCCAAATTAGGTGCGATTTGCGGCCACGCGATCGTGATCGAACGCTCTAGATGATGGAGGAGGTTTAGGTGAGTTTTGGGCCACTTTGGAAGGGTGTTGGGCTGCAACACACACGAGGCCTTTTCGGTCCCTCGGTTAACCGTTGGAGTATCAAACGAAGTCCAAATGGCACGAAACTTGACAGGAGGTCTACCGATAGTAAACCAAGGCCGCATGACAAGTCTCGGTCCAATCCGAAAACGTTTAACCCCCTCACACGAAAAGAGGTAGAAAGGGGGCACCGGAGGACATAGGAGCGCCGGATTGCAAAACAGACAATGGGGAAATGGTCGGATGCATGAGACGAACATGTATGCAAATGCAATGCATATGATGACATGATATGAGAATGCATGACACGCAAGCAAATGACAAGGCAACAGAGCGAAAAACTAGAGGACACCTGGCAGATCGGTCTCGGGGCGTTACAACAGCCCATCGACGATGCTAGAAGCGTCATCGGAACGGGGCCTAGGCAGGGAGAACCTTATTTCTTCTTCAGGGAGCTGCCGCCGTCTTGTCTTCCTGAGCAGGACACAAACTCTAACACAATTCAAAAAATGATCTAAAACGGAGCCCTTCCACCAGCAAGGGTCAGGATCCACTCCGCTCCCATGGCCTCAAGGCCACTTGATATGAGGCGGACCGAGACGGAGTTGGTGGGAGGCAAAGAAACCCTGAATCTTTAGGGGAGGCGGCGGCTGTAGGGAACTCGGCGTGACAACATATCCCCCAAGCCACAACTTGAGAGTGTTCTTGCGTGTACTGACGCAGACTTCCGCCGTGCAGCCATGTATCTTGATGTCTTCTAGGCGTGTTTAGTTGCTTTCGCTGCCGGGCCTGGCTCAGAGGGGAAAAACGAGCCAGGCTGAGCAAGGCCTGGGTAAGCCAAAACAGGGTCAAAACGTAGATGACCAGTTGATTGGTTGCCTGCATTGGGGGTCTTGTCATCGAGATGCAATTTTCACCCGACGTTTGGTTGCATACTTGCATATGATTAGAAGTTAACAACAAAACTTAACAGCCATCGGGTTGGGCTTGACATTTCGTCAAAGACTTTGAGCCGTGGAGGTACCGGGAGTGCCTGCGGGCGAGGAGGGATGAAGTTACGGGAATTACACGGGACAAATGATGCTGGGGCGGCGGCGGGTGGTGTTGGTGCTGGTGGTGGTGGGGAGGAGGACTAGGGTCGTGGTGGAGCGGCGACAGTGGCTGCGGGGATGTGGCGAGGTCTTGGCGAGGTGCTTGTTGTTGCGCATCCACACCTTGAGGACGTGGCAGGGCACACTGACCTGGGTGCCCAAGGCGTCCACCACGCCGTCGTCGAGCTTCTGCATGCGCCAGCCCACGCGGTGCGCGAACTCCAGCATGCGCTCCTTCTGCTCAGACGTGAACTTGGTCCGGAACCGCTTCTTGCTCGGCGTCGGGGACGCGGAGGCCGACCCACCCATGGCCGCTTGCGCCTGGCGCGGAGGGGGTGGCGGGGGGAGGGGGGGCGCAGCTCCTCGCTCGAGAACTCGGCCAGCGTGGCGAGCGCGGACACCGGGGACACCGGGACGACTGGGCGCTTCTGATGCATATGCGGCGGGGCGAGGAAGAGCGGCATGAGCCGGGAGGTTGCGTCGGCTGGGGTCGCGGAGGGGGACACCATGGCCGAGGCGGGGGCGGCGAGGGCAAGGGCACCACCACCACCGGCTTGTGGCGGTGGAAGCTGTGGTGGCAGCCGCACGCGGCGCAGGCCAGCGCGGCGAGCCCGTCGCCCGGGGACGGCATGAACTCGCCGCAGCCGTCGAGCACGTGCGCGCCCAACGTCGAGCGGCGCTACTTCATACCTCTGCGCCCGCCGATCCCGCCCTCGACGTTGTACTTTGCAAGCGGCAGCAACCCTCCCGGAGAAGCGCTCCGGCTCGGTCCAGCTCGGGCGGACCGGATCAGCGGGATCGGACTGGAGTAGAGGGAGAGAGAAGGTATTGAGGATTAGGGAGAGAGAGAGGGATTAATTGGAGACACACGTCTCGAGAGAGCCACCCACATGCGTCTTGAGGCATCGTTCGGGCCTGGCTCTGGTGAAACTGCCAATTCGGCAGTTCCCAATGGACTAGGCCCAGAAATGTTTTAAGAATCGCGGTATGCAGACTCAACAGTGTAAGTGAGCAACCAAACAACGGAGGTTCGAAAAAATGCTGCATCGCGTGGGCCTGGTTAGACTCAATGCTGGCAACTAATCTCGTGTGGTGACTTGAACTTTTTGCTAGTCTCGGTTTCTCTGACGCTGAACACTCGCGGCTCCAAACCTCCTGCCGATTCACTCGTTCCATGACGATACCTCTCAAGACGTCGATTTCAGCGGATACGAGTTTGATTGGTCGCTGGCTAGCGGTTCATATGAACCGCATGTGCGGAACAGTCACGATGGCGGCTGAGGGACAAGGTCACAAGGGGAAGCAATTAGTTAACGAGCACTCTTTTTGAAGCCCCGTAATGATCAGTGTCACTTGATGTACTCTCAGTCATTCGTCACGTGTCGCGTTCTGAACGTTTTCTTCGATTGTTTTTATTTTTTCGCATGCGTTTTCTGTTTTTAAACGGTTTTTTCTTTATTTTTTCGATGTTTTGATTTTTCTCTTGGTCTTCCTTAGCTACTCGATCAAAAAAATTAGAAAAAAATTTTGCGCGAAAAAAACTTGTTTTTTTTCTTTCGTGAAAGTCATGGGTTTTTTTTGCGAGAGACATGGTTGTGCTATAGTGAGAGTCACGGTCATATCTTTCGGAAACGAAAAAATGCGTTTTCTATTTTTTTTCTTTCGCGAGAGTCACGGCCGTGCCTCTCGAAAACGGAGAAACAAAACGTGTTTTCTGTTTTTTTTTTGTGAGTCACGGTTTTGCTTCCGCGAGAGGCACGGTTGTGCTTTCGTGAGAGTCACGGTCGTGCCTCTCAGAAAGGAAAAAAATACGTGTTTTCTGTTTTTTTCTTTCGCGAGAGTCACAGTTTTGCTTCTGCGAGAGGCACGGTTGTGCTTTCACGAGAGTCATGGCCGTGCCTCTCGGAAACGGGAAAAAATGCGTTTTCTATTTTTTTCCTTCCACGAGAGTCACGGTTTTACTTCCATCAGAGGCACGGGTGTGATTTCGCGAGAGGTACGGGCGTACCTCTTTTGGAAAGGAAAAAAACCGTGCTCCCGGTTCGGTTTTTTCGTCCGGTTTTTCGTGAAAAAAATGTTTGTCAAAATCTATCAACATGGGATCTAGTTTTAAATATCTCGACGCGAGGAATCCAATGGTGAAAACGATTTGAGATTTGAACATACGGTTTAAAAGATAAAACGTTTTGAATAAATGGATCTACGAAAAGAGGGAAAACTCCCGAATTGTGATAAGTGATGCGCTGCATGTGCGCCATTTGTGGCGACCTAGAAAAGTGGAATGTTCTTTGCAACGAATACTCCTTAATTAATTAGTGATTTCGCACAAAAGAAGCGTGGACAGCACACACCATATGGTCGGATTCTTCGGTCACTTTTCTGTACGCCGTATGTGTTGAAACATGGGTGGACTTTAAGCCCGTATAACATTTTCACAAAAATTCCTAAGGGTCTATGTAGGTGTCATGATAAGGGATGAGAAGTTTAGTCTCACCCCGTTTATAGAGAAAGAGTCGAACTTTTTTATAAGAGATGCTCTTTCACATGCTATTTGAGAAGAGAAGAGGCCTTCATGCACTTCTCCTCCTCCGCGCTGCGCGCTTCGTGGGTCCAGCCCACGTCTCTCCATCCGGACGCGCCTATATATATCCAGCGATGCCGAACGTGCCGCTGCCAAGAAGAAGGCCACTAAGGACGTTGCTGCTGTCACGGCCTTTGCCCGGCCGACTGGAGGGTATAACATATTTATCCCTCTATTGTTTATTTTTGTCTTAACATTACTAGCTATATCGTAGGTATTTTTATTATATGCGTAGTACATGCTTGCTTGGTTCGTAATGTATGTCAATAATTTTTTAAATGCCATGATTGTAATTATTTTCTGCATTAATTTAATCGAAAAATTACCTATTAACTCAGAAGTGATGAGTCGAAAGCATAAAATATTCTGCTCCTCCCTGCGTTTCTTTTTCTTCTATTTTTTCGCTTACATATTAGTAAAACTTAGAAATACTTTATGAAATCATGAGAATTTTCTAAGTATACGAATATATTTATAAATCCAATATATGTGAACATTTTTAAAATATATTATCATTTTTAAACTTAGTGATTTTTTAATTCATGAAAATTTTCTGAAATTCATGAATATTTTTAAAATCATGATTTTAAATACATGAATACTTTTAATTATGTAATATTTGTAAATCTATGAGCATTTTTTATACTTCATGAGTATTGCGAAGCTGAGAATTTGTTTTTCAAGTTTGCAATTTTTTTGAAGTCATGATTTTTAAAACTCGCATTTCCAAAAAAAATCATTTTTAAATGCATGGTTTTATTTTTTTATTAATGTTTTTCATGTCTATGTTTACATCCATTAAAAAATGTTTTTTTATCTTTAGTATAATATACGAGGACACGATGCTATAGGAATAACCCATTACCTTCTTGATGGAATTGCCACAACATGAGCACTCTTCTTAGCATGAATTATTGATGGCTAGGACGATTTGAAAGGTATTAAGAAATTAAGAATTCATCCCAAAACCAAAAGAAATAAACCAAAAAGGGGAAATCGAAACATTCATTAGTTGCGTGTTGTTGTTGAATGACACTAGGCAACGACTCGAGAGACGATAGATGGGCTGCACATATTGGGCATATATACACAATGCGAGCCAACCGGTTTTGAGAACCATCTAGAAGGTCCCCTGAACCGATTATTTTGTTGTTTGTTTTCTTTACTGTTTTCATTTTGATTTTTTCCTTTTTTTATTTTCTTTTCTTCTATGTTAAAATTTTCACAAATTTGAAGAAATGTTCACTTGTGAAAAGTGTTCGTGTTTATTAAAAATTGTTTGCAAATTTGAAAATTTATTCATAATTTCAAAAAACGTTTTATGTTTTCCAAAAAGTCATGATTTTAAAAAATCACAAATTTTATTTTTTCAGTTCTTTAAAACTTTATTAAGTTTTAAAAATGTTTAATTTTAAAAAATATTCTTACTTCAAGAAATGTTCAACATTCTGAAAAAAGTATTCGTGTTTTGGAAAATGTAAACTGGTGGCTAACAATCATGGCATTTTTTTTTAAAAAAAAGTGGAGCTTAGGATCGGGTACTACTTTGGAATATATGTGTTTGTTGGTATTAGATCATCTACAGACGGACGCCCCAAACTTGCCTCAAACGTCTGGGCGGACGTTCTGGTCTTGAAAAATCGACCCAGACGGGCGTATTAAACTGGTTTCAAATGCCTGGGCTGACCGGTACCCCTCGTATCTATGGGGTGGATATGGGGGCATTCGGGCGCGTTCGCCACGTCGAAACCGGTCCACGCTGGCCCACCCAACCCCATATATATTCCTCCTCATCTGCTCGTCGGACCAAACCCTAACCTCTTCACTCCACTCCCCTCCGCCATCAAGCTCACCTCCGACGACGATCTCTGAAGGTCTCCGGCATGGTGGGCAGCGGATCTGACTCCGAACAGTCCGCATCCATCAATTGGGGTGTCATCCCGTGCGGGTTCGAGGAGGCAATTGTTGGTAATATGCCCTAGAGGCAATAATAAAGTGGTTATTAATATATTTCCTTATTCATGATAATCGTTTATTATCCATGCTATAATTGTATTGACCGAAAACTCAAATGCATGTGTGCATATATAGACAACAACATGTTCCTAGTGAGCCTCTACCAGACTAGCTCGTTGATCAAAGATGGTTGTGGTTTCCTAGTCATAGACATGAGTTGTCATTTGATAACGGGATCACATCATTAGGAGAATGATGTGATGGACAAGACCCAAACTATAAACGTAGCATATGATCGTATCAAGTTTATTGCTATCATTTTCTGAATGTCAAGTATATGTTCCTATGACCATGAGATCATGCAACTCACTGACATCGGAGGAGTACCTTGCGTGTACCAAACGTCACAATGTAACCGGGTGACTATAAAGGTGCTCTACAGGTATCTCTGAGGGTGTCTGTTGTGTTGGAATGGATCAAGACTAGGATTTGTCACTTCGTATGATGGAGAGGTATCTCAGGGCCCACTCGGTAATACAGCATCACAATGTGCTCGCAAGCAATGTGACTAATGAGTTGGCCACGGGATCTTGTATTACGAAACGAGTAAAGAGACTTTTCGGTAACGAGATTATACTAGGTATGGTGATACTGATAATTGAATCTCGGGCAAGTAACATACCGATAGACAAAGGGAACTGCATACGGGATTATCTGAATCCTTGACATCGTGGTTCGACCGACAAAGGTCTTCGTAGAATATGTAGGAACCAATATGGACATCCAGGTCCCACTATTGGTTATTGACCATAGAGGTGTCTCGGTCATGTCTGCATAGTCCTCGAACCCGCAAGGTCTACACACTTAACGTTTGTGATGATATAAATATAGTTGAGTTGTTATGGTGGTAACCAAAGGTTGTTCGGAGTCCTGGATGACATCCCAGACATGACGAGGAACTTTGGAGTGGTCCGCAGGTGAAGATTGATATAAAGAATGAAGGGCATCAGAGTCCGAAAGTGTTCCGGGGGTACCGGGTTACCGCCAGGTGAACCGAAAGGGGTTTCGGGGGCCTCG
>NC_041382.1:236359794-236380350 GCF_002162155.2 Triticum dicoccoides | reverse complement strand
ATGGGCGAGGAGAAGGGAGCACACCAGCCCGCTAAGGGGCTGGGCACCCCCCTCACCGCAACCCACACCACCAGGAGAGATGCTGCGCCCCTAGGGTTGCCTCCCCCTTTCTTGTGGGACAAGGCACTTGAGGGGCACCCAAACCCTAGGCGCCTCCATATGGTGACCGCACCCCCGGGGAAACCCTAGGGCACCCCTCCTCCCTTCCCCCTATATATAAAGGGGTAGAGGGAGGGCAGCCATCTATGCCACAACGTTGTGATATGTCTCCATCGTATCTATAATTTTTGATTGTTTCATGCCAACGTTATACAACTTTTACATACTTTTGGCAACTTTTTATATGATTTATTGGACTAACCTATTGATCCAGTACCCAGTGCCAGTTCCTATTTTTTGCATGTTTTTTGTATCACAGAAAGTACATATCAAACGAAATCCCAATGCAATAAAATTTTACTGAGAATTATTTTGGAATATATGTGATTTTTGGGAGTTGGAATCACCGCAAACAGAGGCCCACACAGCCCACAAGACACCAGGGCGCGCCAGAGGCCCCTGGCGCTTGGTGGTGGGTTGTGCCCTCCTCGGACGTCGGTTGGAGCTCTACTTCGGGCGCAAGGAAGCTTATATCCGAAAAAATTTGTGTTAAAATCTCAGTGCAATCGGAGTTACGGATCTCCCAGAATATAAGAAATGGTTTTCGGCCAGATCAGGGGAGCGCGAAACTGAAGAGAATAGAGAGGGAGATCCAGTCTTGGAGGGGCTCCCGCGCCTCCGTCGCCATGGAGACCATGGACCAGAGAGGAAACTCTCCTCCCATCTAGGGGGAGGCCAAGGAAGAAGAATAAGAAGGAGGGGAGCTCTCTCCTCCTCTCTCCCGGTGGCGCCGGAGTGCCGCCGGGGCTAGGATCATGACGGCGATCTACATCAACAATCTTGCTACCATCAACACCAACTTTCTCCCCCTCTATGCAGAGGTGTAACACCCCTTATCCCCGCTGTAATCTCTACTTAAACATGGTGCTCAACTCCATATATTATTTCCCAATGATCTACGGTTATCCTATGATGTTTGAGTCGATCTGTTTTGTCCTATGGGTTAATCATGATCTTGGTTGGTATGCTTGTATATTTCATTTATGGTGCTATCCTACGGTGCCCTTCGTCTCGTGCAAACGTGAGGGCCCCCCGTTGTAGGGTGTTGCAATATGTTCATGGTTTAGTTATTGTCAGTGTTCCGGGGGTGACAACAGCCTAAAGCGGATAAGTGGGTTATGGCGTATGGGAGTAAAGGGGACTTGATACTTAGTGCTATGGTTGGGTTTCGCGACCTTAATGATCTTTAGTAGTTGTGGATGCTTGCTACAGTTCCAATCATAAGTGCATATGATCCAAGTAGAGAAAGTATGTTAGCTCATGCCTCTCCCTCATATAAAATTGCAAGAATGATTACCAGTACTTGTTATCGATTGCCTAGGGACAAATGACTTTCTTGTTGACAAAAGCTATCTACTCTTATTATCTCACAATTTATTCATAGTTTTATTCTGGCAAAGTACTCGTAGTTTTATTCTTGCAAAATAGTTTCATACTTGTTCTAGGTAAAGCAAACGCCAAGTGTGCGTAGAGTTGTATCGGTGGTCGATAGAACTCGAGGGAATATTTGTTCTACCTTTAGCTCCTCTTTGGGTTCAACACTCTTATTTGTCAAAGAAGGCTACAAATGATCCCCTATACTTGTAGGTTATCAGGACCTTTTTCTGGCGCCGTTACCGGGGAGCAATAGCGTGGGGTGTATATTCTTGTGAGTGGTTGTTTGCTTTATCACTAAGAAGTTTTTATTTTCTGTTCTAAGTTGTTCTCTATCTTTAGTTATGGATATGGAACACGAAACACCAAAAAAATTAGTGGTACTTGCTACTCATGGAGGTGGGGAACCTCCTAAAACCCTCGATGCTTGTTATGTGAAAAATATTATGCACTACTTTGATAATCTTGAGAAAACCCCATTCAACTTGATAATGGGAGTAACATTGGATCAACGTTAATACTTTAGGGATTATCGCTTGACACAAAAAGGGAAACTTTTATGGGATCAAATTTATATGTTGCGTTGGTATGCTTGGGATCTATGCTTGATACATGATTATACTTGTTGCTCCACATCTTCCCTTTTCATGCAAATTTAATTATAATGAAACTTTGGCTTCTTATGCTAATGGTATATATGATTACTATGATGTGGGACGAATAGAAGAATTTGTTGCTTTTAAAGGTGCTTATGAAATTGAATCATTGTTTAAGAAGTTTGAAGATTTTGATGATTCAGTTTATAGACTTGAAAATTTTGTTATCCTTTAATATTGCTATGATAATTATAAATACAATTCCAATATTGATGTATTTATTGAGAATAACTCTGATGTCCAAGAAGGGACTAACATTTTGTAGGAGTCTATGGAAGAAGAAAATGATGAAACTGTGAGTTCATTGGATGAAAAAGATAAGGAGGAGAGCGAAGAACAAAAGGAGGAAGAGCGGATTGATCACCCGTGCCCACCTTCTAATGAGAGTAACTCTTTATCCCATACATTGTTTAATGCCCCTTCATTCTTATCGAAGGATGATTGCTATGATAAATGCTATGATCCCATTGATTCTTTTGAAATATCCCTTTTTGATGAACTTGATGCTTGTGGCCATGATGCCAATATGAATTATCTTATGGAGATGAACTTACTATAGTTCCTTATATCAAGAATGAAATTGTTGCTATTGCACCCACACATGATAGTCCTATTATCTTTTTGAATTCTCCAAACTACACTATATTGGAGAAGTTTGCACTTATTAAGGATTACATTGATAGGTTGCGTTCTACCACTACACATGATAATTTTGATGAATGTAATATGCATGTGCTTTCTACTCCTACTTGCAATTATTATGAGAGAGGAACTACATCTCCGCCTCTCTATGTTTCCAACACGATAAAATTGCAAGAAACTGCTTATGCTATGTATTGGCCTTTTCTTGATGTCCATGAATTGTTCTTGTATGACATGCCGATGCATAGGAAGAGAGTTAGACTTCATCATTGCATGATATATGTTGCTTTTTGCTCACTACTAAATGCCAAATCATTCTTAATTAAAATTGGCTTTGATATACCTTTGGATCCGGGTGGATCCATTACTTAAGCACTTTATGCCTAGTTTAATGGCTTTAAAGAAAGCACTGCCGGGGAGACAACCCGGATGTTTTAGAGAGTCATTTATTTCTGTTGAGTGCTTTTATAAAGTTTAAAAACAAAAAAATATAGAGGGGAACTTAAAACTTCACAAAAAGAAA
Organism: Triticum dicoccoides; assembly: GCF_002162155.2. Lineage (NCBI taxonomy): Eukaryota > Viridiplantae > Streptophyta > Magnoliopsida > Poales > Poaceae > Triticum > Triticum dicoccoides. The sequence continues at coordinate 236,376,996 of NC_041382.1, read as the reverse complement.
AGTGAAAGTGAGAGGGGCGAGCATTGTGAAAGTGGGAGCTAGCCTTGAACTTTGTTCATGCCCATGGAAACTTTGAGAATCTTGAATTATAAAAAAAATCACCAAAAATAACTATCCCCTTGTACAAATCCATTATATTATAAAAATAATGTGCCAAGATTTTCCTTTAGGATGTTCAGATTGCTTGTTGGTATGTGCGATGCAGAAACAGAAACTTTGGCTATAGTGCGCGATTTTACATTTTTTACTGGAACATCGATAGCTTCTGAATTTTTTGCACAGTCTTGCTATACAATTTTTTTTATTTTTCATAATTTTTCTCAGAACTTTTGGAGTACCAAAAGTATGGTGGATGTTCAGATTACTACAGACTGTCCTGTTAAGACAGATTCTGTTTTTGATGCATTGTTTTGCTTGTTTTGATGAAACTATCGATTCTATTAGTGGAATAAGCCATGAAAAAGTTAAATTACAGTAGCTAAAATGCAAAAATAAAATATGAATTGTTTTGCAACAATACTTAGAGTAGTGATTTGCTTTATTATAATAATGGATCTTACTGAGCTTTCTGTTGAGTTATGTGTGGATGTAGTGATCAATGATCGAGGAGGTCTCTATATGAGGAGAAGGAGGAGAGGCAAGAACTCAAGCTTGGGGATGCCCAAGGCACCCCAAGTAAATATTCAAGGAGACTCAAGCGTCTAATAGATATGTGTATGGTATGCCCCGGAAGGCATCCCATCTTTCTTCAACAAGTATCGGTATGTTTTCGTTCTTGTTTCGTTCATGTGATATGTGTAAATCTTGGAGCATCTTTTGCGTTTAGTTTTAATTTTTATTTTATGCACCATGATGGTATGAGATAGTCCATGGTTTATTTATAGAATGATCATTGCAGTTCACTTATATCTTTTGAGTATGGCTTTATAGAATGCTTCATGTGCTTCACTTATATCATTTGAAGTTTGGATTGCCTGTTTCTCTTCACATAGAAAACTGTTCTTTGTAGAATGCTCTTTTGCTTCACTTATATTTATTAGAGCATGGTCTTTTGTAGAAAGAATTAAACTCTCATGCTTCACTTAGATCCATTTAGAGAGTCAACACGAATTGGTCAATTGCATGGTTAGTCATAAAATCCTACATAAAACTTATGGATCACTGAATATGATATGTTTGATTCCTTGCAATAGTTTTGCGATACAGAGATGATAATATGTGGTAGGTATTAGTAAGCGGTTGTGGTTAGCAGGATTATTGGTGTTAAGGTTTGTGATTCCCTAAGCATGCACGTATAGTCTCTCGTTATGCTATGAAGTTGGAGCATGATTTATTATTGATTGTCTTCCTTATGAGTGGCGGTCGGGGACGTGCGATGGTCTTTTCCTACCAATCTATCCCCCTAGGGGCATGCGTAGTAGTACTTTGCTTTGAGGGCTAATAAACTTTTGCAATAACTATATGAATTCTTTATGACTAATGTGAGTCCATGGATTATACGCACTCTTACCTTTCCGCAATTTGCTTGCCTCTACGGTAACGTGCATTGCCCTTTCTCACATCGAGACATGGTGCAAACTTCGCATGTGCATCCAAACCCCGTGATATGATACGCTCTATCACACATAAGCCTTATTATATCTTCCTCAAAACAGCCACCATACCTACCTATTATGGCTTTTCCATGGCCATTCCGAGATATATTGCCATGCAACTTCCACCGCTTCCGTTTGATGACTTGAGCATTTATTGTCATATTGCTATGCATGATCATATAGCTGACATAGTAGTTGTGGCTCAGCCACCGTTCATCATTTTTCATACATGTTACGCTAGATCATTGCACATCCTGGTACATGCCAGAGGCATTCATATAGAATCATACTTTGTCATAGGTATCGAGTTGTAATTTTTATTTCTTTTGAGTCATAAGTAAATAGAAGTGTGATGATCATCATTATTCATTTTTAGAGTAGTGACCCAATGAGGAAAGGATGATGGAGACTATGATTCCCCAACAAGTCGGGATGAGACTTCGGACAATGAGAGAAAAAAATAAATATAAAAAAGAAAAAAGAAAAGAAAAAGAAAAAATAAACAAAGAGAGAAGGGGCATTGTTAGTATCCTTTACCACACTTGTGCTTCAAAGTAGCACCATGTTTTTCATATGGAGAGTCTCCTATGTTGTCACTTTCATGATTTAGTGGGAATTTTTCATTATAGTATTAGATGCACACCCACTTAGTTTTCATATGGAGCTTTCATACACGTATAGCTCTTAGTGCATTCTTTGCATGGAAATCCCTACTCCTCGTATTGATATCAATTGATGGGCATCTCCATAGCCCGTTGGTTAGCCGCATCGATGTGAGACTTTCTTACTTTTTGTCTTCTTTATATTTACCCCTATCATCATACTCTTTCACCCATAGTGCTATATCCATGGCTTGCGCTCAGGTATTGCGTGAGAGTTGAAAAAGTTGAAGCGCGTTAAAAAGTATGAACCAATTGCTCGGCTTGTCATCGGGGTTCTGCATGACAAATACTTTGTGTTAAGAAGATAGAGCATGACAAGACTATATGATTTTATAGGGATAGCTTTCTTTAGCGTTGATATTTCAAAAGACATGATTGTTTGTTGGGATGCCTGAGTATTGATGTCTTGATGTCAAATTATAAACTATTGCTTTGAATCACTTATGTCTTAATATTCATGCCATGATTAGATATATGATCGAGTTTATGCCAGGTAGCATTCCACATCAAAAATTATCTTTTTTTTATCATTTACCTGCTCGAGGACGAGCATGAATTAAGCTTGGGGATGCTGATACGTCTCCGTCATATCTACATTTTTGATTGTTTCATGCCAATATTATACAAATTTTACATACTTTTGGCAATTTTTATATGATTTATTGGACTAACCTATTGATCCAGTGCCCCGTGCCAGTTCCTGTTTTCTGCATGTTTTTTGTATTGCAGAAAATCCATATAAAACAAAGTCCAAATGCAATAAAATTTTACGGAGAATTATTTTGGAATATATGTGATTTTTGGGATTTGGGATCACCGCAAACGGAGGCCCATATATCCCACAAGACACCAAGGCGTGCCAGAGGCCCCTGGGTGTGGTGGTGGATTGTGCCCTCCTCAAACGTAGGATGGAGCTCTACTTCGGGCGCAAGGTAGCTTATATCTAGAAAAAAAACCGTGTTAAAATCTCAGCGCAATTGGAGTTACGGATCTCCCGGAATATAAGAAACGGTTTTCGGCCAGATCAGGGGAGCGCAAAACAGAAGAGAACAGAGAGGGAGATCCAATCTCGGAGGGGCTCTCACCCCTCCGCCGCCATGGAGACCATGGACCAGAGGGGATACTCTCCTCCCATCTAGGGGGAGGCCATGGAAGAAGAAGAAGGAAGGGGTCTCTCTCCCCCTCTCTCCCGGTGGCACCGGAGTGCCTCCGGGGCTAGGATCGTGACGACGATCTACATTAACAATCTTGCTACCGTCAACACCAACTTTCTCCCCCTCTATGAAGTGGTGTAACACCCCTTCTCCCCGCTGTAATCTCTACTTAAACATGGTGCTCAACTCCATATATTATTTCCCAATGATCTATGGTTATCCTATGATGTTTGAGTAGATCCGTTTTGTCCAATGGGTTAATCATGATCTTGGTTGGTATGATTGTATATTTTATTTATGGTGCTATCCTACGGTGCCCTCTGTCTCGCGCAAACGTGAGGGCCCCCGCTGTAGGGTGTTACAATATGTTCATGGTTTGCTTATTGTCAGTGTTGCGGGGGTGACAACAGCCTAAACGCGGATAAGTGGGTTATTGCGTCTCGGAGTAAAGAGGATTTGATACTTAATGCTATGGTTGGGTTTCATGACCTTAATGATCTTAAGTAGTTGCGAATGCTTGCTAGAGTTCCAATCATAAGTGCATATGATCCAAGTAGAGAAAGTATGTTAGCTCATGCCTCTCCCTCATATAAAATTGCAAGAATGATTACCGGTACTTGTTATCAATTGCCTAGGGACAAATGACTTTCTTGTTGATAGAAGCTATCTACTTTTATTATCTCACAATTTATTCATAGTTTTCTTCTCGCAAAGTACTCATAGTGTTATTCTTGCAAAATAGTTTCATACTTGTTCTAGGTAAAGCAAACGTCAAGTGTGCCTAGAGTTGTATCGGTGGTCGATAGAACTTGAGGGAATATTTGTTCTACCTTTAGCTCCTCGTTGGGTTCGACACTCTTATTTATCGACGAAGGCTACAAATGATCCCCTATACTTGTTGGATATCACGCTGCCCTCCCTCTCCCTCGTAGTTCACCTCTCCCTCCATGTAGCTTAGAGAAGCTCTACTGAGATTGCTCCACCAACGTCACCACCACGCCGCCGTGCTGCCGGAGGACTCAAGCTACTACTTCACCATCGCTCGCTGGATCGAGGAGGTGAAGGCATCATCAAGCCGTACATGTGTTGAACACGGAAGTGACGTCCATTCGGCGCGTGGATCGGGAGTTCGTGGACGGATCGTGATTGGTTTGCGAAGACGTTCGACTACATCAACCTCATTTCTTAACGCCTCCGCTTAGCAATCTAGAAGGGTATGTAAATGCAATCTCTCCTCTCATAGATGTTCATCTCCTAGATTGATCTTGGTGAGGGTAGGAATTTTTTTGCTTCCCATGCAACGTTCCCCAACAGTGGTATCAGAGCCAGGTCTTGTGTAGATGACATCATGAGTAGAACACAAAGGAGTTTGTGGGCACTGATATTTAGATTGCTTTCTTCCTTGGTCTTATTTTGATTCAGAAGTATTGTGAGATGAAGCGGCCCAGACCAACTTTACATGTCCTCGTAAATGAGATCGGTTCCATCGACTGACATGCAACTTGCTTGCATAAAGATAACTGGCGGGTGTCTGTTTGTCCCACCTTAGTTGAATCGGATTCGACAAAGGCAGTCCTTGTGGAAGGTTAAATAGCAACTTGCATATCACCGTTGTGGCTTTGTGTAGGTAAGAGTAGTTATTCCTAGATACCCATAGCAGCCACGTAAAACACGCAACAACAATTAGAGGATGTCTAACTTGTTTTTGTAGGGTATGTTGTGATATGATACGACCAAAGACATGGTGAGATATATCTGATGTATGAGATGATCATGTTTTGTATAGTTTATCATGACTTGCGTGTCGATGAATACGGCAACCGATAGCAGCCATAGGGTTGTCTTTAATTATTGTATGACATGCGTGTCAATCATTATGCACTATGTAATCAGGGCCGGTCCTGAGATTTCAGGGGCCCGGGGCGAAAGCAAAACTTAGGGCCCCTTAATATCATTCTAATATTCTTCGATAATACAAGAGCACAAACGATATTCGAAAAGGAGAATTAGAGACATGTCTTCCTCGACATTATTTCGTTTGGACGCTCGATGTGGTGCATTATTCTCTAGGAGACTCACCTCTCAAGGTGTATCCGAAAAGATCACCCTGGAGATCAAGCGTTCGTTATAAGCACTCAGGCATGGGATGATCGCAAGGGACATCAGGCCAGTTCTCAGTTATCATCAAGTACGCCAAATTGCGATCGCATGCGCTAGCAGTGAGCAAGTCATTTTTTGTATGACATACTCGATGGGACCAAGATAAATATATGTGATAATTTTGTTATAATCCACCAGATAACGACTACAATCAGCCTATATGAACATATTTAGGCAAAATATGATATGAAAGCTATAGTAGAATAAAGGGGAATCAACTATCAATTTATACCTTGAATCAAACTTCCAGAAAATGGCACTTTGGAAATGGCACTTGAATCAAACTTTAAAAAATACGCCAACAAACCGGATCAGTCAGCCCCTCGGAAAAACAAAAATGGATCAGTCAACCCATATGCATCAAACAAAACAGCAAAAGAAGACGTCCACCAAGCCAGTATTGGCCCAACCTACGACGACCATCACCAGACTTAACCATCACCATTCCATTGCTAAAGAAAGAAAGGCCCAATGCCCAGTTTGCTAACAAAAAGAAAACGATTCGGCCTTCTTCCTCCTAGCGACATAGACGGATAGGCTATGTGGTGCTCTAATGGCGATCCGGACAAGGGTGATGCCTGCTTGAGGCCACACATACCTGGAAAGGAGGCCCCTCAGATTTGGGGGCCCGGGGAGGCCGCCCCTCTCGCCCCCATCAGGGACAGCCCTGTATGTAATGCTTTACTTTATCGCTAAACGGTAGCAATAGTAGTAGAAGCATGGTTGGTGTGACAACCCTGATGGAGGCATGATGATGGAGATCATGGTGTCATGCCGATGACGATGGAGATCATGTCGGTGCTTTCAAGATGGAGATCAAAAGCACAAGATGATGGCCATATCATGTCACTTATGATTTGCATGTGATGTTAATCCTTTTATGCATGTTATTCTGCTTAGGATGACGGTAGCATTATAAAGTGGTCCCTGTCGGTGTTTTGGGAACAGGGGTACCCAGACTTGCCTGCCTGCGGCCCATGGTGTGGCTCTATCGACGGCCTGGAATGGCCCACCTTCGGTATCAACAACTCAAGACCCTCGCAAGGGGCCAAGCCTCGCGAGGCGGATGACACCAAGACCTCCAAAAGGAGCAGCCTCCTCAGGCTGGCTCCTGAGGAGAGGAGACTCGTATGCAAGTCTAACCTCGTGAGGCTCAGGTGATGTGAGCCGTGACGACCAAGGCCAGGCGGGTGCCAGCGGGCGCAGAGCAGCAGTTTCCTCTTCGGTGCTAAGGAGGCAAGTGCAAGCGTGGAGTCCAGAGGAATCAACTAAAGGTTTTCGTTCCGGTGCAACAAGACCAAGACCGCCAAGACGGCAGGACGGAGGTCATCGCCGAGCCCACCTCGGCGTCATGACGAGGAGCTTTGCAGGTGAAGACTAATTTTGTTAGGATAACATGTACTAGTTGTCTCCCTTCAAATTTGGCCGTTGTGGGATCCCTTCCTGCCTTCATTTGGGAAGAGGGCCAAGGCCACTATAAATAGGACCTAGCTGCCACCATAGAGCAGAGACCGGATCGAATCCATTCCGTCCTCACCAGCTCACCAGCTCTCTCGAGCACAATAACACACCTCCTCCCGAGGTTGTTCTCCCACTGTACTAGTTCACCCTCAGCCCCTCGAGGCTAATCCACCATGAAGCAGGAGTAGGGTTTTACACCGTAAGGTGGCCTGAACCTGGGTAAACTGTTGTGTCCCGTTTCCTTCCGGTTCATCGAGCTAGGCTGTGAGATTAGCGAGTAGGCAGACTGGGGAGGTTCAGTTCTTCGCACGCACCCCTGAGTTTGAACCTCTCAAGGGTCTGCGGAACCCAAAATCCGACAGTCCCTCACTAAAATTTCAAGATAAATTTATGTTCTCCCCAGCTGTGCATCGTTGCGAAAGTTCATCGTTTTGAATTCCCACCTCTCTGTTCGCTCCGCTCTGCTGTTCAACGCTCATGGCAAGCCATGCTCCTTAGAATGGACTGACATGTGCTTTCGAGGGAGCCGAGGGCCTCCGAGCTTTCACCCCCGCCCTGTGGCGGGTGCAGTGGCCGCCCAAGTTCAGGCTGGATCTGCCACCTCGATACGACGACGCGGCGGACCCGGCAGCAGTTCTCCAAGCATATGAGGAGGCTGTTCATGCAGCCTATGACGACAAGAAGGTCATGGCGAACTAGCTCCCCATGGCCCTAGCAGGCATGCCGCGTGCCTGGCTTCTCAGCTTGCCAGGGTCTTCAGTGGCCTCCTGGGAGGAGTTGCGCGGCCTCTTCATCGCACGCTTCGCGGTATCGCCCCCCCCCCCCACGCAGTCGCAACCCTCCTGGGCGGTCCGCAGGCGCCACCCACGGATTGCCACATCAAGCAATTCTTCCGCCAGGTGGGTGCCACTCGCGTGCAGCGGGCAGCTCCATCGGACTAGGCGGCGCCCAAGGTCAACCTCACCTTCAACTCGAGGGACCACCCCACGACCACCGCGGGAGCTGGCGCACTCCCGATGCTCTGCACCCCCACCATCTGCAATGTAGCGGTCAGCAAGACCCTCATCGATGGTGGAGCCGGCCTCAATGTGCTCTCGGTGGAAGCATTCGGCTTGCTTCATATACCCCACGGCCGGCTCCGCCCCACCAAGCCTTTCTCCGGCGTCGTCGAGGGGTCCACATGCCCCCCGTGGTAGATCCACCTCCCCGCCACCTTCGACACCGGCGACAACTACCGCACTGAGCCTATCGACTTCGACATTGCCCGCATCAGCCTCCCGTACAATGCCATTCTTGGGTACCCCGCCCTGGCCAAGTTCATGGCGGCAACTCCCCTGCCTACAATCGCATGAAGATTGTAGGCAAGCAGCGGCGTCCTCACCGTGGCAGGGGACACAAAGGAGGCATTGTTGGCCCTCAAGCTCACCTTTAGGGCCGCGGCGGCCGCGCGGTCAAGTGAGGAAGGAGCCCCGGAGGCTCCGGGGTCTATGCCAACAAAGAAGAAGCAGTTGTTCTCTCAAGATCGTGCCGAGACGAAGTAGGTGCTAGTCGATGAAGACGGGGCATCAGGCGCCACCTTCACCATAGGCGCCGACCTCACTCCAGATCAAGAAGAGGCGTTGGTCAGCTTCTTGCGCATGAACAAGGATGTGTTCGCATGGGAACCCAAGGACCTGGTTGGAATCCTGAGGGAATAATCGAGCATCACCTAAGGGTGTGCACCAATGTACGCCCAGTGAAGCAGAAGGCATGGCGGCAGTCCACAGAGAAGTAGTCGTTCATCATCTAAGAGACCCGCAAGCTGCAGGAGGCTGGTGTCATTCGGGAGGTGCGGTACCCGGAGTGGCTGGCAAACCCGGTTATCGTCCCCAAGAAAGGCGGCAAGGAGCGCATGTGCGTCGATTTCACCAACCTCAACAAGGCTTTCCCTCAAGACCCCTTCCCACTTTTGCGCATTGATCAAATCACCGATTCCACCGCCGAGTGCAACCTGCTATGCTTCCTGGATGCCTTCTCGGGCTACCAACAAATCAGGATGGCGGTGGAGGATGTTGAGAAGGCGGCCTTCTTGACCCCATGCGGGTTATACTGCTACACCTGCATGCCGTTCGGGCTGCACAATGCTGGAGAAACCTTCCAGCGGCCGATGCACGTTACTCTGGGCCGGCAGCTCGGGAGGAACGCCAAGGCATACGTCAACGACATAGTAGTGAAGTCTCAGGAGGCGAGGGCCCTTATCAAAGACCTGGAGGAAACATTTGCTAGTCTGTGCCAGGTGGATCCTCTACTCAATCCAGAGAAATGTGTGTTTGGAGTCCCCTCCGGCAAGCTGCTAGGCTTTCTGGTGTCACACAGGGGGTTCGAAGCCAACCCGAAGAAGGTCAAGGAAATAGAAAGGATGAGCCCGCCACAAACCCTCAAGGAGATCCAGAAGGTGGCGGGATGTGTGACCTCGCCGGGGCGCTTCATCTCCAAGTTGGGAGAATGCACCCTCCCATTCTTCAAGCTGATGAAAAAGAAAGGACCATTCGAGTGGACTCCGGAGGCTGACGCGACATTCAAGACTTCAAAAAGTACCTCACCAGCCTGCCGGTGATGGTAGCACCGCATCCCCTTGAGCCCTTGCTGCTCTACCTGGCCGCCACGCCTCACGCTGCCAGCGCAGCGTTGGTGGCGGTCCAGGAGGAGTGCCTGGCCAAGGGCTCGTGGAGCAGCACCCCGCACCCGATCGAGACGCAGCAGCTTCAGGACGACGCTCTTGAGGTCTCGTCAGCCCCAACAGATGACTAAGTTCCTGAAGGCGGTGCTCCTGAGGCCTCGGCTGCCCCTATGAACGACCAACCTCCTGAGGCCACCCAGTCTCAGGAGGTACAAGACCCCACCGACACTTCCGCCCTCGTCGAGCACCCGATGTACTTCATCAGCACGGTGTTGCGCGATGCACAGGCATGCTATCCCATGCCACAGAAGCTCTTGCTCACGCTCCTCGTTGCCTCCCGTAAGCTGCGGCACTACTTCCATGGCCACCCCATCAAACTTGTCTCGGCTTACCCACTGGCGAGAGTGCTCCGGAGCCCCAATGCTGCGGGAAGGGTTGCAGAGTGGAACATCGAGCTGCAAGCGTTCCAGCTGGAGTTCAGCACCACTAGAGTCATCAAGGGTGCGGCCCTCGCAGATTTCGTGGCCGAGTGGACTGATGACCCCAACCGTGAAGTGTGCGAGGACCGATCTCTCCTGCCCGAAGACGAGGCACCAGATGGATGGGTCATGTACTTCGACGGCGCATTCATGCGCCAGGGCGCCGGGGCTGGAGCAGTGCTCATTTCGCCCACCAAGGACAAGCTCTACTACGCCATGCAGCTCTGCTTCCAGCAGGGAGAGAATGTCTCCAACGACATCGCAGAGTACGAAGGCCTGATTGCCTGTCTCAAGGCTGTGGCATCTTTAGGAGAGAAGTGCCTCACCATCAAGGGCGACTCCCAGCTCCTCGTCAACTTCTCCAACAATGTATACGAGCCGAATGATGAGCACATGGAGGCATACCTTGATGAGGTATGCAAAATTGAGAAATATTTTGTGGGCCTGGAATTGTAGCACGTACCGCGCGACATGAACAAGGAGGTGGACAACATCGCCAAGAGGGCGCCCCGACGCCCGCCTCAGGAGCCTGGCGTCTTTGAGGAGCGGATCTTCAATTCATTAGCAGCCCCCCCCCCCCACCGCGGGATCAGCCTCACCTCAGGAGGAGCTCCCCTCCCCTCAGCACCACTCTCGGGCACACCCGCTTGCGGCCCGACCTCGGGAGCTTGTCTGCTCCTCGCGCTCGAGCCTCAGGAGGGGTGCATTGACCAAGGAGTTCAAGGCATACCTGCTTCAGGGGACCCTGCCAGAGAAGGAGGAAGACGCGGAGCGCGTGGCTCGCCAGGCCACCGCCTACTTCATCCAGGACGATGAGCTCTACCGAAAGCGGATGTTCCTTTGCTTGCTTTTTGTAGCCGGTTTGCAACTTCTTAATGGAATTTGGAGTTTTTCGCGTTTCTCGTTCGCCAGAGTTGGATTTTTCTCCTCTTACTTTGCTCGCCTCTCAGTCTTGACCCAGGAAGAGCGACAGTTGCCCGTCGCTCCTCCTCGCGCGCCTCGCACGCGGGGGCTAGGCAGGTGTGTACGTTTGGGTTCGCTCGCACTACCAAGACACCTCACCGAAGCCTCGTTGCTCCAGAGCTTCGGCTTCTTTAATCCTCGTGAGACGCTCTCTATGAGCTCATGGGCCTGCGCACCCCCTTAGGTCCGTGCCTCCGGGAAGCACGACACGATGCACTAGCCCTAACTAACCCTCGCCCGGGGGATCGCGCGAGGAAGAACGAAGCGCCCCGTCAAGCTTTCTAACAACCTTGCAGCTCTACAATGGCTCCCGAGGCCCGATGGCTCCGGAGTCATCAGGAAGGGAGCTTCGCCAGATGCTGCTGGAAGGGCGTGCCCTCACAAGGCAAGAAACTACTGCAAGTACACCAAGCTAAGTTACTCTAACCGCACCTACTCGAAACATGGATATCACAACACAATATCAAAATAACAAACCTAGTTTAGTGGCATAAGTGCCATTGTTCATTACACACCCCAGCGGGGCCCTCTAATTTTTTCAAAGTGCGGAAGAAAGGAAAGGTTAAACAAAAGCGAGCCGCACGACCGCAGCAGCTCCCGAGGCCAGGCTCCAGCAACTCTCGAGGCCCAGTCCGAGCCTTCCTCCCGCTTCACTAGAGCACGACGACGGGATGGCCGGTCGCCTTCCCCAATCCGAGCCCAGCGACGGGGTGGCTGATCATAGCCACCACTGCTGGAGCTCTCGCCGGAGGAGGAGCCGCCGCCGCTGGGGGTGGTGCGGCCGTCGCCATGGGCAAGCTCACCCCCGTCGTCGTCACGACTGTCATCAAGGCCAAGCTCATTGTCACTGCTGCCATCCTCGGGGCAGCACCCCGCGCGGTGGCCTTATTCCCCGAACACCCTCACGAAGAGGGTGACGAGGCCGTTGTATTTGAAGTGGAGGGTGCACCTCCGACTCAGGCCTCGGGCGCGGGTGAACGCCTGCCAACCGCGGGTCAAGGCCATGTTGCCTGCGGTAGTGACCTCAACCCCGGCCCATGAGGCCCTACTACAGGAGCCGTCAGCTTGCAGCTAGAGGACGTCAAGCCTCGTGGTCGGTAGCTCGCCTGCGAAGAAGCACAGAAGCGGGAGCCAGGTGCCGACGGGCCTCTCCGACCACACGACAAGCTCCGGGAACGTGTCTGCGGAGTGGAAGCACGGCCGAAGAGGCCGGGTGACCATGGCGCGCCTTCCCCCATCTCAAGAGCTGCCTCATCCTCAGCATCTCCCACCGCAAGAGGAAGCGCCGCCACGACCGCTGGAGGTAGCGCCCGCTCTTGGAGGAGTGCGCTTGTGCCCCTGGGGGGGCCTCTCCCGGGGTCGCATCATACTTGTGGGGACGTCCGCGGCCCCTCTTGGGAGGCGGCGAATCCGGTCCCTCCTTGGGGGCCTTCTCTTTCTCTGCAGCAAAGAACTTCCTCATCGGCGCCATGGATGCCGCGACAAGGCGATGAGGCAAAGAAGAAGAAGAAGATGCAGGCGGCGATAAGATAGCGATGAGCAAGGGGGGCTCCGCCCCTCCCCTCATTTATAGCCGGAGGGAGGCCAACTGCCGGCCTCCATGATCCCACGCAATGATGATATTTTCTCTGCTTGCAGCATGCTCTTGTCAAGTCGAACAGTGTTGAGGCGGCGTGGGGAAGCGGAGACGCCCACGTCCCATCAATCGCCACGCGTCGACAAAGGCCGCAGGTGGTTAGGGCCCACGGCGCTTCACACTTGCCCTTTGGCTTCGCCTCGAAGCCAAGTTCGAGTGCGCCTTGGGCCCGGGGGCTACTATCGGTGTTCTGGAAATGGGGGTACCCAGACTTGCCTACCTGCGGCCCAGGACATGGCTCTACCGACGGCCTGGTACTGCCCACCTTCAGCATCAACAACTCAAGACCCTCACGAGGGGCCAAGCCTCGCGAGGTGGATGACACCAAGACTTCCAGAAGGAGCGGCCTCCTCAGGCTGGCTCCTGAGGAGCGGAGATTCCTATGCAAGTCTAACCTTGTGAGGCTCAGGTGACGTGAGCCATGACAACCAAGGCCAAGCAGGTGCTAGCGGGCGTAGAGCAGCAGTTTCCTCTTTGGTGCTAAGGAGGCAAGTGCAGGCGCGGAGTCCCAAGGAATCATCTAAAGGTTTCCATTCCGGTGCAACAAGACCAAGACCGCCAGTACGGAGGTCAGCCGAGCCCAGTGCGGCGTCACGACTAGGAGCTTTGCAGGCGAAGACTACTTTTGTCACGATAACATGCACTAGTTGTCTCCCTTCGAATTTGGCCATTGTGGGATCCCTTCCCGCCTTCATTTGGGAAGAGGACCAAGGCCACTATAAATAGGACCTAGCCACCACCATAGAGCAGAGACCGGATCGGATCCATTCCATCCTCACCAGCTCTCTCGAGCACAAGAACACACCTCCTCCCGAGGTTGTTCTCCGATTGTACTAGTTCACCCTCAACCCCTCGAGGCCAATCCACCACAAAGCAGGAGTAGGGTTTTACACCGCAAGGTGGCCCGAACCTGGGTAAACTACTGTATCCCGTTTCCTTCCGGTTCATTGAGCTAGGCCGTGAGATTAGTGAGGAGGCAAACTGGGGAGGTTGAGTTCTTCGCACGCACCCCAGAGTTCGAACCTCTCAAGGTTCCGCAGAACCTGAAATCCGACAGTCCCTCACAAAAATTTCAAGATAAAATTGTGTTCTCCCAAAGTGTGCACCGTTGCGAAAGTTCGTCGTTTTGAAAAGCACCACGTGATGATCGGGTGTGATAGACTCTATGTTCGCATACAACAGGTGCAAGCCAATTTTGCACATGCGGAACACTTGGGCTAAACTTGACGAGCGTAGCATGTACATACATGGCCTCGGAACACAAGAGACCGGAAGGTCGAACACGAGTCATATGCTAGATATGATCAACATGGAGATGTTCACCATTGAAACCACCTTATCTCACGTGATGATCGGACTTGAGTTGGTGAATTTGGATTGTGTCACACTCGAATAACCGAAGGGATGTTGATTTGAGTGGGAGTTCTTAGGCAATATGATTAATTGAACTAATTATCATGAATAATAGTCTGAAATATCTTTGGAAATTATGTTGTAGATCAATGGCTCGCGCAGTAGCTCCCCTGAATTTCAATGCGTTCCTAGAGAAAGCTAAGCTGAAAGATGATGGAAGCAACTTTGTAAACTGGGCCCCTAATCTGAGGATTATCCTCACAACTGCCCAAAAGTCTTATGTCCTTGATGCACCGCTTGGTGCGCCACCCCCTCCAACGACTGTGGGCGTTGTGAACACCCGGCAGTCGCGTGTTGATGACTACTCAATAGTTCGGTGTGCCATGCTGAATGGCTTAGAACCGGGACTTCAAAGGCGTTTTGAATGTCATGGAGCATATGAGATGTTCCAGGAGTTGAAGTTTATCTTTGAGAAGAATGCCCGGATCGAGAGGTATGAGACCTCTGATAAGTTCTATGCCTGCAACATGGAGGAGAACGGGTCTGTCAGTGAGCACATACTTAGAATGTCTGGATACTACAACCGTTTGGCTGAGTTGGGAGTCAGCTCCCGCCAGAGGCTGTCACTGACAGAGTTCTTCATTAGCTACCACCTAGCTACAAGAGCTTTGTGTTGAACTATAACATGCAAGGGATGAACAAGTCAGTCTCCGAGCTGTTCGCGATGCTGAAAGTCGCTAAGTTAGACATCCAGAAGGAGCATCAAGTGTTGATGGTCAATAAAACCACTAGTTTCAAGAAGGGCATGGGAAAGAAGGGAAACTTCAAGAAGGGTGGAAAAGCAGTTGCTCCTCCCATGAAGAAACCCAAGGCTGGACCCAAGCCAGATATTGAGTGCTTCTATTGCAAGGGAACTGGCCACTAGAAGCGGAACTCCCCAAGTATCTGGTCGACAAGAAGGGGGCCAACATCAACAAAGGTATATATGATATACATCTTATTGATGTGTACCTTACCAAATCTCGTTGCAGTGCTTGGGTATTTGATACCTGTTCGGTTGATCACATTTGCAACTCAAAGAAGGAACTACGAAATAGGTGGAGGCTGGTGAAGGATGAAGTGACGATGCGCGTGAGAAATGGTTCCAAGGTTGATGTGATCCCGTCGGCACACTCGCTCTTCAATTACCATCGGGATTAGTGATGAACCTGAATAATTGTTATTTAGTGCCTGCGTTGAGCATGAACATTATATGTAGATCTTGTTTAATGCGAGACGGTTACTCATTTAAATCAAAGAATAATGTTTGTTCTATTTATATGGGTAATATCTTTTATGGTCATGCACCCATTGTGAGGGGTTTATTCTTATTGAATATCGATAGTGATGATACACATGTTCATTGATGCCAAAAGATGTAAAGTTGATAATGATAGTACCACTTTCTTGTGGCACTGCCGCTTAGGTCATATTGGTGTAAAGCGCATGAAGAAACTCCGTGCTGATGGACTTTTGGACTCACTAGATTTTGAATCACTTGACACATGTGAACCATGCCTCCTGGGCAAGATGACTAAGACATCATTTTCTGAAACAATGGAACGGGCAAGTGACTTGTTGGAAATCATACATACTGATGTGTGTGGTCCGATGATCGTTAACGCGCAGTGGATATCATTACTTTCTCATCTTCATTGATGATTTGAGTAGATATGGGGATATTCACTTAATGATGCATACTTTTGAGACGTTTGAAAAATTCAAACAATTTCAGAGTGAAGTTGAGAATCATCGTAACAAGAAGATCAAATTCGTACGATTTGGACGAGGGGGAGTGATGACCCACAAGTATAGGGGATCAATTGTAGCTCTTTTCTATAAGTAAGAGTGTCGAACCCAATGAGGAGCAGAAGGAAATGACAAGTGGTTTTCAGCAAGGTAATGTCTGCAAGTGATGAAATTGTAAGTAACTGAGTAGTTTGATAGCAAGATAATTTGTAACAGGCAAGTAATGATAGTAGTAACGAAAGTGCAGAAAGATAGCCCAATCCATTTGAGGCAAAGGACATGCCAAAACGGTCTCTCATGATAAGCAAAGCGTCCTTGAGGGTACACAAGATTTTCATCTAGTCACTTTCATCATGTTGGTTTAATTCGTGTTCGGTACTTTGATAATTTGATATGTGGGTGGACCGGTGCTTAGGTGTTGTTCTTACTTGAACAAACCTCCTACTTATGATTAACCCTCCCGCAAGCATCCGCAACTACGAAAAAAGTATTAAGAATAAATTCTAACCATAGCATTAAACTTTTTGTAACATCCCAAATTTTCAATTTGCAATGTTATACATAGATCATTCATGCATATCATATTTTATTGCATTTCGTATTGCGATCCTCAAAATCCTAAGCAACTCAAGGACCCTCGGAGAGAGTTGGGGATTTCCCTGTCTTCATATGTGAGTTTTATCAAATATTGAAACGAGGATTTTTGGTTTTAATTATTTTTCTCTCCAAAAATATTTCATATTAAAATATATGAGAGGAGATAATATGACTTCTCCAAAATAAATGGCACATTGGAGGAAAAGGATTAAAATCGAATATTTGTTTTTATCCGGAGTTTATTGCTATTTTATTTGAATTAGAAAAATTGCATGTTTTCCAAAGTTGCATTTTAGGGCCAAGAAAATGTTCATCCTGTTCTAAATATTTTATTTAAACAGAGAAAATTTATTTTGGCATTTTTGGAATTTTATTTTATTTTCTAGGATTTTCTTTTAGTTCGGCGGAATTATTTAAAAAAACGCGTAGTGGCCGACTGGGCCGAAGCCCAGCCGAGCCGGCCCGCTTCCCCGCCGCCGTCTCCGAGCGGGAGACCGCGCCGCCGCCGCCGCCCGAACCGGAGTCCGGCCAGGACTCCGTTCCCCCCTCCCCCCGCACCTTGCCCCCACCTCCAAGTCGCCGCCCCCATCTCTTATAAGCCGCCCCGACCCCCCGTAGAGCCCCGAGCAACCCCGCCGCCGCAAACCGCACCGCCGCCGCTCGCTGCCGCGCCGCCTCGCTGCCGCGCCGCCCCG
>NC_041382.1:236332786-236359521 GCF_002162155.2 Triticum dicoccoides | reverse complement strand
CCGCCCCGCCGCTCGCCGGAGCCGCCCGCCGCGCCGGACCTCGCCGGAGGTATAGCGCCGTTCGGTTTTAAAAAAAACCGGTTCGGTTTTTGTTAGTAAACCCTAGTTTGTTTTTTTAGATCGGTTCGCCGGTTTTTTTCCGTTTTAGTTACTTTGTGGACGTTCGTCCATACGTTCGTTTTAACGAACAGAGTTCACTCGTTAGTTACAGACAATGAACTCTCGTTTGTTAGCCTGTTCGTCAGTTTTCTTTTTCTCGGATTTTCCACGATTATTTTTTAATCGCGGTTTCTGATCCGATTTTCGTTTTAGTTTATCTTTTCACTCGTTTGTCGGAATCAGGCGATTCAAGCGCCTAGATCTTCGTCTTGAAACCCTTTTCCGTTTAACCAACTTGGACAAGCTTTTGCTACTGTAAAATTTGACCTTAGTCTAGATTAGCAAACAGATCTTGTTTCTTTTGCAGTTTGAGTTTTGTTGCTCTGTTTGATTTGATTCTTTTTGCAAACCGGAGTTCTTAAGTTGAACTTACTGGTTAGGTCTTCTTATTTGAGATTTACACGTGTTTCTTTGCTTGTTTGCTTATGTATGCTATTATTTGTTTGCGATAGAACACCCGGAGTGCGAAGCATGCTACTACGAGTCCCTAGGTTTTGCGGATCATCAGCAAGGCAAATAACACTTTGATCATACCCCTTTATCACCCAGTTTTTATGCATTAGTTCCAATCCTCAAACAGTTCATGGTTAGGATGTGTTTAACATGTTGGTTGGGAAGTAGTTGATGAGGTAGAACCTATTGCCCTGTTATATTCAAACCCTTGGGAGTTACTTCTATGTATTGCTTATATTGCTATGCTATGCTCGTAGACGTGGTTTGGGTGAGTGAAATCCATGACAGATGTGAGATTGTTAATTAATGGTTCAACTTAAGGTGGCAACTTGAATACACATCTGGGTGGATTGTTTGTTGGGCACCTGGAGAACCCAGTGTTGTCCTAGGATATCCCGGAGTACCCGTGTGATAATCCTATGGTCCACCACCCAGGCTCAAAGGGATCTGAGATATTTTTCATGATAGAAACTTCCGTGTGCAGCCACAAGCTATTATGGGTTCTAGCATAGTTGAGTAGGTTGAGTGAAGCTCCCGAAGAGGTGGATCAGCAGGTAGAGGGATGTAGGTTGGTATGGTCTGCCCGGAGTAAGGGGTTAATGCTTCTGAAAGACCGTGTCTCGGTCATCCGTTTCTCAAACACCATGTAGTGCGAGAAATTCAACGGAGGAGATCGGGTCTTATGGGGAAAAGTGCACAAATCTCTGCAGAGTGTATAAACTAATCATGGTTAGCCGTGTCCCCGGTTATGGACATCTTGAGTATCTAGTACTTGGAGTATCATAAGTATCTCATCACTCTAATATAATATTGTTGGGTAATTAATTACTTTAATTGGGATTGAGTTGGAGGAACCTTCTCAATGATGTTTCAACTACCATGACAGTTAAATAAAATATATTCCTTTGTTGTAGGGAAAAATTGGCTTTTCGCAAAAAACCATAACCATAGAGCTTTCCACTAGCCAAATATGCATGTTGTGATAGCATTATTTTGTTCTTGATTTACTGTGTTACTTTGTCAGCATATTCCATGTGCTGACCCGTTATCGGGCTGCAATGTATTATGTTGCAGACTTTTTAGATGAGGAGTAAGGTTTGTTAGGTCGTTGCCGTGCAGCTCAGCTATGCCGTTGGAGTTGATGGACTCGCTTTATCTTCCAAGCCTTTCGCTGTTATCGTATTAGATGGCCTTAAGCCATATTTATTGTAATAAGCTCTCTTTTGAGACATTCAATGTAATAAGTGTTTGATTGCTACTCTGTTATAAGTCCTCGAGTACTGTGTGTGTCAGCATTACCGATCCAGGGATGACACTGAAGCACAGAGAATTGACCGTTTGAGGTCGGGTTGCTACAAGATGGTATCAGAGCACACGCTGAGTGTAGGACACAACCACTAAGCTAAATCCCTAGGTTACTATTCTCTTCTCAATTCTGACTCCTCTCCATTTTCTACTCTTTAGGATGGCGGACGCAAGGAACAAGTTTGCACAACTGGATGAAGAAGCACCTTTTGGACGACACTTGAAGGAAGTCACTAGGTACTTGAACATTGGAATACCAAGTTTCACCGGGACTTACAAAGCCACTTTACCAGAAGAGGAGCGATGGATGATTCAATTTCAAGTTCCAGGAAGGACATTCATGCCAGTCACTAAGCCCATAGAGTTTTCCTTCGATGCACCAACCTAGAGTCTAGGAAAGAGTATGGCAGCTCACATCACCATGGGACGCATTGGAGAAGTTTATCATAAGGAGCTTAAGGATAGTATCTATCAGATTTGTGGGCGCCCAGATGAGCAATGGGAGATGATCAGTACCAGGAAGGATAGATCATTTGCAGCTTTCATCCAGGAATTAAACCAACACATTCGTCGCCAGGAGAACCAGATGTGCGCAGGAATGATAGACCCGAAGAAGACAATGACAAGGATCGCGGAACTGGAGGAAGAACTTAAGGCTACACACGAAGATTATGAGGAGGAAATCGTCATACTAGTGGATAAGAATGCCGACCTGACAATGAAGCTAGGAGTATTTGATATGTCTCCGTCATATCTACTTTTCCAAACACTTTTGCCCTTGTTTTGGACTCTATCTTGTATGATTTGAATGGAACTAACCCGGGCTAACGCTGTTTTCAGCAGAATTACCATGATGTTGTTTTATGTGCAGAAAACAAATATTCTCGGAATGACCTGAAACTCCACGGGAGGTCTTAGAAAAAATAATAAAAAATCCTCGCCAAATATGAAGACCAGGGGCCCCACACCCTTTCCACGAGGGTGGGGGCGCCCCCCCCCCCTAGGGCACGCCCCCTACCTCGTGGGCCCCCTGTTGACCCTCCGATGCCAACTCTAACTCTATATATTTGCTTTCGGAGAGAAAAAAATCAAAGAGTAGAAATCATCGCGTTTTACAATACGGAGCCGCCGCCAAGCCCTAAAACCTCTCGGGAGGGTTGATCTGGAGTCCGTTTGGGGCTCTGGAGAGGGGGATTCATCGCCGTCGTCATCATCAACCATCCTCCATCACCAATTTCATGATGCTCACCGCCGTGCGTGAGTAATTGCATCGTAGGCTTGCTGGACGGTGATGGGTTGGATGAGATTTATCATGTAATCGAGTTAGTTTTGTTAGGGTTTGATCCCTAGTATCCATTATGTTCTGAGATTGATGTTGCTATGACTTTGCTATGCTTAATGCCTGTCACTAGGGCCCGAGTGCCATGATTTCAGATCTGAACCTATTATGTTTTCATGAATATATGTGAGTTCTTGATCCTATCTTGCAAGTCTATAGTCACCTACTATGTGTTATGATCCGGCAACCCCGAAGTGACAATAATCGGGACCACTCCCGGTGATGACCATAGTTTGAAGAGTTCATGTATTCACTATATGCTAATGCTTTGTTCCGGTTCTCTATTAAAAGGAGGCCTTAATATCCCTTAGTTTCCAATAGGACCCCGCTGCCACGGGAGGGTAGGACAAAAGATGTCATGCAAGTTCTTTTCCATAAGCACGTATGACTATATACGGAATATATGCCTACATTACATTGACGAATTGGAGCTAGTTCTGTGTCACCCTATGTTATGACTGTTACATGATGAACCGCATCCTGCATAATTATCCATCACTGATCTAGTGCCTATGAGTTTTCCATATACAGGTTTACGCTTATTTACTTTCCCACTGCTACTGTTACAATCACTACAAAATACCAAAAACATTACTTTTGCTGTCTTTACTTTTGTTACCGCTACCACCATTATCATATTACGTTGCTACTAAACACTTTGCTGCAGATACTAAGTTTCCAGGTGTGGTTGAATTGACAACTCAGCTGCTAATACTTGAGAATATTCTTTGGCTCCCCTTGTGTCGAATCAATAAATTTGGGTTGAATACTCTACCCTCGAAAGCTGTTGCGATCCCCTATACTTGTGGGTTATCAAGACCTTTTTCTGGTGCCATTGCCGGGGAGCATAGCTCTATTCTTTGAGTCACTTGGGATTTATAACTGCTGGACAATATGAAGAACTTGAGAGATCCAAAAACCAAGATCTATCCCTCAACTACGAGGGGAGGTAAGGAACTGCCATCTAGCTCTGCACTTGATTCACCTTCTGTTATGAGTAAGTTTGCGACACCTACACCTGCTTCTATTATTCGTTCTAATATGTCGCATGTTATTGATGATGCAACTTCTGCTATGCATGATACTTATGATGAAACTACTTCTATGTCTGATACTACTATGCCCCTTAGTGAATTTCTTGATGAACAAATTGCTAGGGCTAGAGAAAGGGAGATTATTGAATCTGAATACGATGATGATGAAAATATGCCTGTTATTCCTGAGGGTTATTTATTTGATCAAGATGCTTCTTTAGCTAGTTTAGCTTGCGGAGATAGATATGAGCTTAAGAGGTTATTAATTAAATGGAACAAAGAATCACTTAGAGATAAAATGAAACCCGATCCTGCTTTTGCTACTTCACCTATATGTGTTCCTAATAAAGATTATGAATTCTCTGTTGATCCTGATATAATTACTTTGGTTGAATCTGATCCGTTTTATGGCTATGAATCTGAAACTGTTGTGGCACATCTTACTAAGTTAAATGATATAGCTGCCCTGTTCACTAATAATGAGAGATCACGTTACCTCTATTTACTCAAAATATTTCCGTTCTCATTAAAGGGCGATGCTGAGATATGGTTTAATTCTCTTGATCCTGGTTGTGTGCGTAGTCCCCAGGATATGATTTATTACTTCTTTGCTAAATATTTCCCTGCTCATAAGAAACAAGCTGCTTTGAGGGAAATATACAACTTTGTGCAAATTAAAGAAGAGAGTCTCCCACAAGCTTGGGGCAGGCTTCTCAAGTTACTTAATGCTTTGCCTGATCATCCTCTTAAGAAACCTGAAATACTTGATATCTTTTATAATGGACTAACTGATGCTTCCAGAGATTACCTGGATAGTTGTTCTGGTTCTCTTTTCAGGGAAAGAACACCAGATGAAGCTGAATTCTATTGAATAATATGTTGACAAATGAAAATAATTGGGCACCTCCTGAGCCAGCTCCTGAGCCAACTCCTGCTCCAAATACTGAGCCTATTCCTAAACCAACTCCGAAGAAGAGAGGTGTTCTATTTCTCAGTCCTGAAGATATGCAAGAGGCAAAGAAATCTATGAAAGAAAAAGGTATTAAAGCTAAAGACGTTAAGAATTTACCTCCTATTGAAGAAATACATGGTCTTAATTCACCGCCTGTTGAAGAAACTTATGATCTCAATCATTTATTTACTGAAGAACCTCCTGATCCCGATGTCCCGACACAGGTAGTAAAGGTAAATTCTCTCTATAGATATGATAAAGCTGAAGTCCCTCCTTCTAAAATTGCTAGTCAATGCTTGGATGAGTTTGATAACTTTATGTATAAGCAAGATGACTTCAATGCTTATTTTGGTAGACAATTAAAAGAAAATGCTTATACGATTAGACGCTTGGGTGATTATATGGCTGATATTAAAGGTGAACTTAAACTTATTAGCAAACATGCTTCTATGGTCACCACCCAAGTAGAACAAGTACTTAAAGCTCAAAAAGAAGTGCTTGATGAAATGAATAGTAAGAAAAATGATTATGCTGTTAGAGTGGCTACTAGAACTGGTAGAATGACTCAGGAACCTTTGTATCCTGAAGGCCACCCTAAGAGAATCGAGCAAGATTCTCAAAGAAATAATACGGATGTTCCTAGTTCTTCTAAAAAGAAGAAGAAAAATGATAGAACTTTGCAAACTTCTAGTGAACCTATTGCTGAGCCACCTGATAATCCAAATTATATATCTATGTCTGATGCTGAAACACAATCTGGTAATGAACATGAACCTAGTAAAAATATTAATGATAATATTCATGATGATGCTCAACCTAGTAATGACAATGATGTAGAAATTGAACCTGCTATTGATCTTGATAACCCACAATCAAAGAATCAACGTTATGATAAAAGAGACTTTGTTGCTAGGAAACATGGTAAAGAAAGAGAACCTTGGGTTCAGAAACCCATGCCTTTTCCTCCGAAACCATCCAAGAAAAAGAATGATGAGGATTTTGAGCGCTTTGCTGAAATGATTAGGCCTATCTTTTTGCGTATGCGATTAACCGATGTGCTCAAAACAAACCCTTATGCTAAATATATGAAGGATATCATTACTAATAAAAGAAAGATATGGAAGCTGAAATTTCCACCATGCTTGCTAATTATAATTTTAAGGGTGGAATATCAAAGAAACTTGGAGATCCCGGAGTACCTACTATACCTTGCTCCATTAAAAGAAATTATATTAAAACTGCTTTATGTGATCTTGGAGCCGGTGTTAGTGTTATGCCTCTCTCTTTATATCGTAGACTTGACTTGAATAAGTTGACACCTACTGAAATATCTTAGCAAATGGCTGATAAATCAACTGTTATACATGTCGGTATTTGTGAGGATGTGCCTGTTGTGGTTGCAAACGTTACTATTTTTACGAACTTTGTTATTCTTGATATTCCCGAGGATGATAGTATCTCTATTATTCTTGGAAGACCTTTTCTTAATACTGTAGGGGCTGTTATTGATTGCAAAAAAGGAAATGTCACTTTTCATGTTAGTGGTAATAAGCATACGGTACACTTTCCAAGGAAACAACCTCAAGTTCATAGTATCAACTTTATTGGAAAAATTCCATCGATTATATTTGGAGGTTTTGAATTTCCTCTTCCTACTGTCAAGGAGAAATATGATATTATTATTATTGGGGATGTGCATATCCCTGTTGAGGTAACTTAGTGTTATTCGAAATTTCTCCGGTTTCATGATTATCGGAATGAGTTTGTTAACAAGACTTGATCAACCTTGTTAGTGGATTCTTTTTGATGAGCATGAGATGGATGAAACTAGAAGGACAAACTTCTGTACCCTCTTTGTATTCTCTGTTATTTATATTAAATAAAGTAAAATAGTATTTTTTTCTATCTGTTTCCTGACTTATCCGTGCAATATAAAAATATCCCGAAAATAAAAGTCCTCAGAATGCCATGCCAATTTAATATGATTTTTTCGGGAATATTTGAGGATTTACTGTGCAAAAATTACCGCGGGGGGAGCTGCCACCTGGTCATAAGGGTGGTGGGCGCCCCCCTATAGGGCGCGCCCCCTGCCTCGTGGGCCCACGGTGGCCCTCCTCCACTTATCCCAGCACCCATCTTCTTCCTCTATCTCACACAAACCCGAAAAACCAACTCAAGCACGAGTTCCAGCCACTTTTGCTGCGATTTTCGATCTCCTTGCTCAAAGCACCTCTCGCAAAACTGCTTGGGGATATTGTTCCTTGGTATGTGACTCCTCCATTGGCCCAATTAGTTTTTGTTCCAGTGCTTTATTCTTTGCAAATTTGTGCTGCATAGGTGACCATGTTCTTGAGCTTGCATGTCAAATTTCTATGCTTCCAAGTAGTTCTAATGCTTGATGTAGGCTCTAGGTACTTGTAGGAGTAGTTGCTATCAGTTTTATTGAATTTGGTTTACTTTTATTTTGAAGTTACTAAAAATTTCAGATTGTTTCAGAAAAATGATGAGGAGATTATTGAGGGGCTCATCAAGCCAAAGCCCAAAGGAAAAGGCACCTAAGCCTAAGTATAATTTGCCACACACCACGGAGATTCGGGCATGTGAATGGCCTTCTGAAGATTTCTTGAGAGCAGCCGGTATCTATGAAGATTTTCATGAATTGCTCACAATGCAGGCCTCACCGCTTTCCTCCACGGCCAATGCGATCAGTATCTCTTACTCACAAATACCTTTGTGCAAAACTTTTATTTTCATCCTAGGAACTCACCACCTACGGTGGAATTTCATTTATATGATGAGCCTAAGGAGATGTCACTTTATGATTTCTGTCGGATTTGTTTAGTCCCTTTTGAGGGAAAGACAGAAGAACCACATCATGATGATGTGGCTGGGTTTATTGATAATATCACTGTAGGAGAAACCAGGAAGGTTTCCGATGCACGAATCACTAGCATACATTTTCCTGTTTTGCGTTACTTTGCATTATTTGCTAGTCCTTGTTTAATTGGACGCGGAAATTTTGGAAACCTTAGTATCCCTGATTTAATTATTCTGCTCCAAGGTTTATATAGTGATAACACTTTTAGTTTGGGCAGTATTATTGCTAGACGGTTAAATATGAACGTTACTAAGGGCCCCATCTTTGGAGGCATTTATGCCACACGCCTAGCCGCACATTTTAACATACCTATTAGGCATGCTGAGAAGGAAGAAAAAGTGCTACCCCGTGTTTATCTAGATCATAAAAGTATGGTGGCACATGATTTTATTGTTAAGAATAGGGCAGGGGGGCTTAGATATCAACTGTTCTTTAATAAACATCATCCTGAGACTATTACCTTGCTTGCTCCTTCTTTGTTTGATTTGACTGCAGGCACGTACCTTGTTCCGTTGGCAGCTATTCACGCCTACCGGAACCCTTCACCAGCTGAGGAGCCAGAACCGGAACAACAATTTGATCCTTCACGACAGTCTAACTATCAGTGGGATCCAGAGATGATTGCCAGCCAGTGGCAATCGGAGCCTTCTTCTTCTTCATCACAGTACGACCCCAACAACTATTATTATGGATATCCGCCAGGCCAGCCGTGGCCATAGACCAACTTAGGCCAAAAGCCTAAGCTTGGGGGAGTACGTATTTCTCACCGACATTACATTTATGTTCACACACACTCATTGCTAGATGTCGGTGCTCATACTTTTTCACAATAATATCCATGCTAGTTTATTTTCTTTTTCCTGTTTTCTTCTTGTGTGTTTAATAAACCTTAAGAAAAACGACAAAAAAAATTAGTAGTAGTTTATATTTCTGCTGTAGTAGTGATAATTAAAAAAAGAAAACCCAAAAATATTTCCCATTTTTCTTTTGCTTCTTGGGAGCTTTCCCGTGTAAATAGTTTTATTTCTTTTCTTTTCTTTGGGGGTCAGTAGGAGAAGACCATATTAAATTGTTGAAGTGGCTCTTATATGCATTATTGTTGATTTAACCAAAGATCCCATATTTCTTTGTCTTCTCCTGTTTATTGAATGCTCGCAGATTCCAGCTTAGTCCAATGCACGTGCACTCTTATTATTATTCACACCATTCGGTCGTGCAAGTGAAAGGCAATTATGATGATATATGATGGACAGACTGAGATGAGAAAAGCTGGTATGAACTCGACCTCTTTTGTTTTTGTAAATATGATGAGCTCGTCGTTCTTGATTCATCTTATTATGAATAAACATGTTTGCAATGACAATTAGAGATCATAGTTGCTTGTGCCATGCTTGATTAGCTATGAGTTATAATGATTTACCTTGTATGCCAACATGCTATTGAGATGATTATGATGTGGTATGATGGGTTGGTATCCTCTTTTGAATGATTTAAGTGACTTGACTTGGAACATGTTTACGCATGTAGTTGAAACAAAATCAACATGGCCTTCACGATATTTATGTTCATGGTGGATTATATCCTACTCATGCTTGCGTCCAATGTTTATTGATTTTAATGCATGTACATGGCTGTTGTCGCTCTCTAGTTGGTCGCTTCCCAATTTTTGCTAGCCTTCACTTGTACTAAGCGGGAATACTGCTTGTGCATCCACTCCCTTAAACCCCAAAGTTATTCCAAATGAGCCCACCATACCTTCCTATATGCGGTATCTACCTGCCGTTTCAAGTAAATTTTTATGTGCCAAACTCTAAACCTTCAAATAAACATTCTATTTTGTATGCTCGAATAGCTCATGTATCAACAAAGGCTGTCCTTATCTTCCGTGTTAGGCGGGTTATTCTCAAGAGGAGTGGACTCCGCTCCTCACTCACGAGAAAAATGGCTGGTCACCGGGATGCCCAGTCCCATGTTTATGCAAACTAAATCAAAATTACCTAATGTATGTTGGAGGCACTCATTGTTTCGAGCAAGCCATGGATTGATGCTTGTTGGTGGAGGGGGAGTATAAACTTTACCATTCTGTTTGGGAACCGCCTATAATGTGTTTAGCATGGAAGATATCGCCATCTCTTAGTTGTTATGTTGACAATGAAAGTATACCGCTCAAAATACAATTTATCTCTATTTCGAAACCGAGCTCTGGCACCTCTACAAATCCCTGCTTCCCTCTGCAAAGGGCCTATCCATTTACTTTTATGTTGAGTCATCACCCTCTTATTAAAAAGCACTAGCTGGAGAGCACAACCGTCATTTGCATTCATCATTGTTAATTTATATTCGGTATGACTATGATTGGATCTCTTTTATCATGAATTAGAATGTCTAGTCAGTCCTTGATCTTTAAAGGTGCTCTGCATTTATGTTTTGCGGTCTCAGAAAGTGCTAGCGAGATACCATCTTGTTATATCAAATTATTTTGAGAAAGTGTTGTCATTCGAGATTTATTATTATGACTTGCTAGTTAATTATGCTATTGATATGAGTAATTGTGAGTGAGGGAGTCCTGGATTACGGGGTGTCCGGATAGCCAGACTATACCTTCGGCCGAACTCCTGGACTATGAAGATACAAGATTGAAGACTTCGTCCCGTGTCCGGAAGGGACTTTCCTTGGCGTGGAAGGTAAGCTTGGCGATACGGATATGTAGATCTCCTACCATTGTAACCGACTCTGTGTAACCCTAGCCCTCTCCGGTGTCTATATAAACCGGAGGGTTTTAGTCCGTAGGACGAACAACAATCATACCATAGGCTAGCTTCTAGGGTTTAGCCTCCTGGATATCGTGGTAGATCTACTCTTGTACTACCCATATCATCAGTATTAATCAAGCAGGAGTAGGGTTTTACCTCCATCGAGAGGGCCCGAACCTAGGTAAAAACATCGTGTCCCTTGTCTCCTGTTACCATCCGCCTAGACGCACAGTTCGGGACCCCCTACCCGAGATCCGCTGGTTTTGACACCGACATTTGTGCTTTCATTGAGAGTTCCTCTGTGTCGTCACTTTTAGGCCCGATGGCTCCTCCGATCATCAACGACGATGCGATCCAGGGTGAGACTTTTCTCCGCGGACAGATCTTCGTATTTGGCGGCTTTGCACTGCGGGCCAATTCGCTTGGCCATCTGGAGCAGATCGAAAGCTACGCCCCTGGCCATCAGGTCAGGTTTGGAAGTTTGAGCTACACGGCCGACCTCTACGGAGACTTGATCTTCGGTGGATTCGAGCCACAGCCGAGCGCGCCACACTGTCACGATGGGCATGATCTAGCTCTGCCACCGAACAGTGCCCTAGAGGCCGCACCCGCATCAGCTCCGACCCTTAATTCGGAGCCAACTGCGCCAATCGAGGATGGGTGGTTGGACACCGCCTCGCGGGCTGCAATCTCTACGGCGATCGAGACGAACACCAGCCCTATTCTCTGCGAAGCCCGTAACTCCAAGGAGCCAGACTCCTCTCCAGACTTTGAGCCCTCCACGCCCCTACCGATCGAACCCGATTGGGCGCCGATCATGGAGTTTACCGCCGCGGACATCTTTCAGCACTCGCCCTTCGGCGATATTCTAAATTCACTAAAGTCTCTCTCTTTATCAGGAGAGACCTGGCCAGACTATGGTCAGCAAGGTTGGGATGCGGATGATGAAGAAATTCAAAGCCCACCCACCACCCACTCCGTAGACACTGTCGATGATTTAACCAACATGCTCGACTTCGACTCCGAAGACATCAACGGTATGGACGCCGATGCAGGAGACGATCAAGAACCAGCGCCTATACGGCACTGGAAAGCCACCTCGTCGTATGATATATACATGGTGGACACCCCAAAAGAAGGCAATGGCAATGGAACAGCGGAGGATGACCCCTCCAAGAAGCAGCATAAGCGCCGGCGTCAGCGGCGCCGCTCTAAATCCCGCCAAAGCAAAAACGGTGATTCCGGCACGGGAGATAATAACACCCCGGACAGTGCCGAAGACAACCACCTCCAGCAAGATTCAACATAGGAGGATGGAGAAGCTAGCCCTCATGAGAGAGCGGCAGACAAAGAGGTCGAGGACGATAATTATATGCCTCCCTCAGAAGACGAGGCAAGCCTCGACGACGACGAATTTGTCGTGCCGGAGGATCCCGTCGAACAAGAGCGTTTCAAACACAGGCTTATGGCCACAGCGAGCAACCTCAAGAAAAAACAGCAATAGCTTAGAACTGATCAAGATTTGCTAGCCAACAGATGGACTGAAGTCCTTGCGGCCGAAGAGTATGACCTCGAACGCCCCTCCAAGAGCTACCCAAAGCGCAAGTTGCTACCCCGATTAGAGGAGGAAGCACCTAAACCTACATCACCAGCACATGATGCGGCTGACCGGCCACCCCGTGGCCGCGACAGAGAGGCCTCTCAGCCCTCCACTAAAGCCGCACCCCGGCGCCGCTCAAAAAATACCAAGGCACGGGAAAATGCGCCAGACCTGCGAGATATATTGGAGGACAAGGCAAGGAAAACAAGATAGATCTACGGATCGTGTGGGCTCCCCACGGCACGAGACGGTAATCGTCACTCCGGATACAGTCAATCCGGCCGGGCCGAACACAGTAGACAAAGCTCGTTTGAGCTGCGTCGTGATATAGCCCAATACAGAGGCGCCACACACCCACTATGCTTCACAGATGAAGTAATGGATCATCAAATCCCCGAGGGTTTCAAACCCGTGAACATCGAATCATACGATGGCACAACAGATCCTGCGGTATGGATCAAGGACTATCTCCTTCATATCCACATGGCCCGCGGTGATGACCTACACGCCATCAAATACCTCCCACTCAAGCTTAAAGGACCAGCTCGACATTGTCTTAACAGCTTGCCAGCAAAATCAATTGGTTGTTGGGAGGACCTGGAAACTGCATTCGTCGACAATTTCCAGGGCACTTATGTGCGACCACCAGACGCCGATGACCTTAGCCACATAATTCAGCAGCCAGAGGAATTGGCCAGACAATTCTGGACACGGTTCCTAACCAAGAAAAATCAAATCGTCGACTGTCCGGACGCAGAGGCCCTAGCAGCCTTCAAGCATAACATCCACGACGAGTGGCTTGCACGACACCTAGGACAGGAAAAGCCGAAATCTATGGCAGCCCTCACGACACTTATGAACCGCTTTTGCACGGGAGAAGACAGCTGGCTAGCTCGTAGCAATAACATGACCAAGAGCCCTGGTAATTCGGATACCAAGGACAGCAGTGGCTGGTCGTGTCGCAACAAGCAAAAGCGCCGCATTAACGGCGATAATGCCGAGGATACGACAGTTAATGCTGGATTCAGAGGCTCTAAACCCGGTCAGCGGAAAAAGCCATTCAAAAGAAATACTCCGGGCCCGTCCAGTTTGGACCGAATACTCGACCGCTCATGCCAGATACATGGCACCCTCGAAAAACCAGCCAATCACACCAACAAGGATTGTTGGGTGTTCAAGCAGGCAGGCAAGTTAAATACCGAAAGCAGAGACAAGGGGTTGCATAGTGATGACGAGGAGGAGCCCCGGCCGCCGAACAACAGTGGACAGAAAGGTTTTCCCCCACAAGTGTGGACGGTGAACATGATATACGCAATCCATGTCCCCAAGAGGGAGCGGAAGTGTGCGCTAAGGGACGTATACGCGATGGAGCCAGTCGCCCCAAAGTTCAACCCATGGTCTTCCTGCCCGATCACTTTTGATCGAAGGGACCACCCCACTAGCATCCGTCATGGTAGATTCGCCGCATTGGTTCTAGACCCAATTATTGACGGATTTCACCTCACTAGAACCCTTATGGACGGCGGCAGCAGCCTGAACCTGCTTTACCAGGATACTGTGCGGAAAATGGGCATCGATCCCTCGAGGATTAAACCCACTAAAACGACCTTTAAAGGCATCATACCAGGTGTAGAGGCTAACTGTACATGCTCAATTACACTTGAAGTGGTCTTCGGATCTCTGGATAATTTCCGAAGCGAGGAGTTAATCTTCGACATAGTCCCGTTCCGCAGTGGCTATCACGCATTGCTCGGGCGAACCGCATTTGCCAAGTTCAATGCGGTGCCGCACTATGCATACCTCAAGATCAAAATGCCAGGCCCTCGAGGAGTCATCACGGTCAATGGAAACACCGAACGCTCTCTCCGAACGGAGGAGCATACGGCGGCTATCGCAGCAGAAGTACAAAACAGCCTCTCAAGGCAATTCTCCAGTCCGGCCATTAAACGTCTGGACACCGTCAAGCGCGCCCGGAGTAACCTACAACAAGACCGCCTGGCACGTTCCAAGCAAGCATAGCAATGCAGCCCCAACCCCAGCCCTCGCGAACTTGCGAAACCAGTGTTGCGTGTACATAACTATGCTCTGGAAATACCATGGGCACAGGGGGAGGGGCACCATCATGGCACGCCTGAAATGCGGCTTAAACCGCACTAGGGGCTGCCGATTTCTTAATTTTCTCTTATTTTCAGGACTCCATTCTTCAGAAGGCTTGTCCGGCAGTATAATTGCTGCACAAACGATACAACCAGGGAAGCAGAAAGCTACGCCGCACTATGGAACTCTAAGGTGGTCTCTATAACGAGCAGTATACCTGTTTCACATACCATTCCGCAGCTCGCCCCTGGAAAGGACATGTTAAATAGTCCCATCTTTTGCTTATTGCACTATTTGTATCGTTCTGCTTTGATCGCAGCTTTTTTAAATAAACAATGCATAGCTTCCGTCTATTATTGCATTACTCTTTTTTACGAATATATGTTCATTAATGACATGTTGCACCCGTACACTTTGGTACGGCCAATACGCCAGGGGCTTAAGTACCCCACAATACGGTGTGAGAAGTCCGAACACTTCCACAAGTGCGGCACCCCGAACTTATAGCATTATATGCATTGGCTCCGAATCATGTCTTGGGTCAATAGTTGGGTTTGCCCGGCTCCTATGTTTTGGTACCTTACATTCCGTTATATCGGCTAAGGTAGCACTAGGAGAACTACTGCGATTGTGCCCCAGTTGAGCTAGGCTAAGCACCTCAGTAGAGAAAGCTAAAACTGACCGTCATGATGAGGCGAGAGCTGGTTGCTGTTCGAGAGGTTTTCGAGTCCCTAAAGACTTATGCCGCTTAGAGCGACGAGTCGGCTTTGTCTGGCCTAGGCGTGGATAGCGCCCCGAACTCGGTCTTCCGAACACTAGGGGCTTCGCCGAAATTTAAAATTATAGAATTCTATGGCTAAGTGAGAGTGTTCAAGCATTATAGTCCGATTGCCTTGTTCGTTGTGTTGAGCGCCTCCCTCAAAGGACCCAAGAATGGGAAAAAGAGCGCTCATATTTATCCCGAACACTCCAGCACTCGTGGCATGGGGGCAGAAGCTGACGACTCGCCATCTCTCAAATTTGATAAACGGCCGCACAGAAGGTAATATTTTAAATTCAAAAGCGTTGCTTAGTGCATATGAACAAGTTTTCAGCATACATGATCACAAATGCGAGTTTACTCAAAAATTACATCTTTGGAGCATTCATCCGCTACAAGGCGGGCACCCTTCAGGACGCCCTCATAATACACTTCCAGGAAGCGATGCTCCTTGCCCGGCGGCGGCCCGTCCTTCACCAGCTTCTCTGCATCCATCTTGCCCCAGTGCACTTTAGCACGAGCAAGCGCCCTACGGGCACCTTTGATGCAGATGGAGCGCTTGATTACTTCAAGCCATGGACAGGCATCCACCAGCCGCCTCACCAGCCCGAAGTAGCTCCCAGGCAGAGCCTCTCCAGGCCAAAGCCAAACTATGAGGCCCTTTATGGCCTGTTCGGCCACCTTGTGGAGCTCGACCATTTGCTTCAGCTGGTCGCTCAAAGGCACCGGATGTCCGGCCTCAGCATACTGAGACCAGAACACCTTCTCCGTCGAGCTCCCCTCCTCGGATCGGTAGTAGGCGGCGGCATCAGACGCACTGCGGGGCAAATCTGCGAATGCTCCTGGAGAGCTCCGGACTCGGGTAAGTAACAAGTAATTCACTTTCACGTGCTTGCTTTGCATAATGAATGCCTTACCCGCCACTATCTTCTTCATCGATTCAATTTCTTGGAGGACTTTCTGGGCTTCGGCCTTGGCAGACTTCGCGCTTTGGAGGGCTGCCGCAAACTCGGACGCTTGCGTCTTTGAGTCAAGCTCCAAACTCTCGTGTTTTTTCACCAGAGCCTGGAGCTCTTTCTGCAACTCCTCCACCCGCGCCTCCTGCTTCCCTCTCTCTGTGTGCTCTACAGCCGCTCTGTTTTTGGCCTCGGACAACGCTTTCTTAAGGGTTGCCACCTCGGTCATGGCCCCTATAATAGCACGTTGATCCTATCATTTTTTGCAACCACATCTTCTCTATATACTTGCGCAAGGTATTACTTACCTTCCTTCTCCTAGAGTTGCCTCTTGGCATGGCCGAGCTCGTTCTCGGACCGCACGAGGTTTTGCTTCAGCGTATCCACCTCCGCAGTCAGTGCGGCGGAGGCCAGCAGCGAGGCCTGCATACGCATATTGACTTGATTATGTTAGACTCCTATGAATGTTATTAGATCCTCTATTCGGCTTTTCTTTCCAAACGCCGAACAGAGCATCAGGGGCTACTGTCTATGCGGTAATATTTTTACATATTCTTTACTTACCTCAAAGCCTGTTAGAAGGCTGGCACTGGCTTCAGTCAGTCCGCTCTTGGCGAACTGAACCTTCTGGATCACCGCACTCATAATAGTGCGGTGCTCCTCGCCAATGGAGGCGCCGTTAAGCACCTCCAGCAAATTGTCTGGTGCCTCCGGTTGGACGGAGGTCACCGGCTCGGTAGGCTTGCTCCTCTTGGAAGGAGGCTGCCTACCGGAGTCCGGAACCGTTGAAGGTTCCGGCGCGGTGTCCGGATCAAGGCCGGACTTGGAGCCCTTGGGGGTTCTATCCCCTTTACGCCTGGAGTTCGGGAGGTCGCCTTGCGGCGCCTCCAAGACCACCTCCTCCTGGCTTAGAACCTATTGGGACGCCACCTCGGCGTCGTCCGTAGGGTGGGGGGAGGTAGCCGTCGGAAGCGAATTCACATCCGACGAATCCAGGGAGCCGCTCGATGACTCGTCGAGCCCGGCCTTGGGCGGACTGCATAGTCATATTCGGCGCAAGGAGGAGCTATGCAAGAAAGGAACACTATGAATTGCTCTGGTGTCCAAATACTTACGATCTCGCTAGGGGCTTGGCCATGTGCGGCCTCTCCTCTTCGCCGTCATCGGCGTCGGTGGAGTAGTCTGGAGGAAGGGTCTTCCCCTTCTTTCACCTTTCGGCCTCCCAAGTTGGGGCGACCTTCCTTTTCTTCCCTCCCCCCACTTGACGGGGAGAGGCCTCTTCTTCCTCCTCCTTGTCTTCACGGGAGGAGTGCGTCTTGGAGTCGTCGG
Source organism: Triticum dicoccoides (assembly GCF_002162155.2). NCBI lineage: Eukaryota > Viridiplantae > Streptophyta > Magnoliopsida > Poales > Poaceae > Triticum > Triticum dicoccoides. The sequence continues at coordinate 236,341,906 of NC_041382.1, read as the reverse complement.
ATGATGAATCCGACACCTCCAGGGGCCGGGCACTCTTTCGAGTCCCCATGGCCTTCTTCTTGGCCTTCTTCTCCGGCACCACATAGGGTGCCGGAACCAGCAGCTTCGCCAAGCGAGCGTCCGCTGGGCCTTCGGGCAAAGGAGCCGGACAGTTGATCTGTCCGGACGTCTCCTGCCAATCCTATCAAAGGTAAGGGAGCTTAGATCCCGCATGGAGTCAAACTATGAAAAACTAATACCCTATAAAAGGTAAAAACAGCTTACCGCACTAGCGTGACGCTGCATGCTGAATCTGCGATCCTCGGTAGCGGATGCGGGGGCCTCGGCACCCTTGAAAAGCACCTTCCAGGCATCTTCGTACGTCGTGTCGAAGAGCCTGCTCAGAGTTCGGTGCTGCGCCGGGTCGAACTCCCACTGGTTGAAAGCCCGTTGTTGACACGGGAGGATCCGGCAGATGAGCATAACCTGGACTACGTTGACAAGTTTGAGCTTCTTGTCCACCAGGGTTTGGACGCATGTTTGGAGTCCGGTCAGCTCTCCTTTTTTACCCCACGACAGGCCCGTCTCTTTCCAGGAGGTGAGCCGCGTAGGGGGTCCGGATCGGAACTCGGGGGCTGCGACCCATTCAGCGTCGCGCGGCTCGGTGATGTAAAACCACCCCGATTGCCACCCCTTTAGGGTCTCCACGAAGGAGCCCTCGAGCCATAGGACGTTGGGCATCTTGCCCACCATGGCGCCTTCGCACTCCGCCTGGGTGCCATGCACCACCTTTGGCTTGACATTGAAAGTCTTGAGCCATAGGACGAAATGGGGGCAGATGCAGAAGAAAGCCTCGCACATGACGATAAACGCCGAGATGTTGAGGACAAAGTTCGGGGCCAGATCATGCAAATCCAGGACATAGTAGAACATGAGCCCTCGAACAAATGGGTGGAGAGGGAAGCCCAGTCCGTGGAGGAAATGGGGGAGGAACACCACCCTCTCGTCGGGCCTAGGGGTGGGGATGAGCTGCCCCTCTTCGAGAAGCCGGTGCGCAATGTCGTTAGACAAGTATCCGGCCTTCCTCGGTTTTTTGATGTGTCCCTCCGTGACGGAGGAGACCATCCACTTGCCTCCCACTCTAGACATGGCTGGAGAAGGTTGAGGTGGGGTGTGCGGACTTGGGCGCTGGAGCTCGAGTGCGCGGAAATGGATAGGCAAAGGAGGAAGAAGGCGTGGATGAAAAGGTGCATCCTTATCCCCTTATATGGGTGGACGAGACTATGCGTCCCCACCAGCCTGGTAAAACTCGCTTATCTCCCAAGCGCCGTAATCAATGGCGCGGTTGGGTTACCCACGCTCGTATTGATGAGAATCCTGGAATAAGGGGACACGATCTCTGCTTTGACAAGACGTCCCAAGGAAACCGCCTCGCTAAACGCGCTGAGGTGGGACAGTAAAGCGATTCGAATAAAGACTTGGCCGTGGTGTGATGTCACACTATGGAATACGTCAGCAGATTAGATTTGTGTAAATATTATTCTCTCTACGGCAATATGTGGAAACTTATTTTGCAGAGCCGGACACTAACTTTGTGTTCAAAATCTTCTATGAAGTACTTGGAAGAGGAACCCGCCTTGCAATGCCGAAGACAATCTGCGCGCCGGACTCATCGTCATTGAAGCCTGGTTCAGGGGCTACTGAGGGAGTCCTGGATTAGGGGGTGTCCGAATAGCCGGACTATACCTTCGGCCGAACTCCTGGACTATGAAGATACAAGATTGAAGACTTCGTCCCGTGTCCAGAAGGGACTTTCCTTGGCGTGGAAGGCAAGCTTGGCAATACAGATATGTAGATCTCCTACCATTGTAACCAACTCTGTGTAACCCTAGCCTTCTCTGGTGTCTATATAAACCGGAGGGTTTTAGTCCGTAGGATGAACAACAATCATACCATAGGCTAGCTTCTAGGGTTTAGACTCCTTGATCTCGTGGTAGATCTACTCTTGTACTACCCATATCATCAATATTAATCAAGCAGGAGTAGGGTTTTACCTCCATCGAGAGGGCCCGAACCTGGGTAAAAACATTGTGTCCCTTGTCTCCTATTACCATCCGCCTAGAAGCACAGTTCGGGACCCCCTACCCGAGATCCGCCGGTTTTGACACCGACAGTGAGACCTGAGAATTATTGCAAATATGGTCAGTTATGATTTATGCTGAAAACTTGAATGCTGGCATGACATAGTTACAACAACAAGAGCAAACAAAGTTTGTAAAAGTTTTTCTTTCTTTCTTTCAGTTTGTCAACTGAATTTCTTGAGGACAAGCAAGGGTTTAAGCTTGGGGGAGTTGATACGTCTCCATCGTATCTACTTTTCCAAACACTTTTGCCCTTGTTTTGGACTCTATCTTGTATGATTTGAATGGAACTAACTCGGACTGACACTGTTTTCAGCAGAATTACCATGATGTTTTTTTATGTGCACAAAACAAATATTCTCGGAATGACCTGAAACTCCACGGGAGGTCTTAGAAAAAATAATAAAAAATCCTTGCCAAATATGAAGACCACGGGGCCCACACCCTTTCCACGAGGGTGGGGGCCACCCCCCCTAGGGTGCGCCCCCCTACCTTGTGGGCCCCCTGTTGACCCTGCGACGCCAACTCCAACTCTATATATTTGCTTTCGGAGAGAAAAAAATCAGAGAGAAGAAATCATAGCATTTTACGATACGGAGCCGCCGCCAAGCCCTAAAACCTCTCAGGAGGGCTGATCTGGAGTCCGTTCGGGGCTCCGGAGAGGGGGATTCATCGCCGTCGTCATCATCAACCATCCTCCATCACCAATTTCATGATGCTCACCGACGTGCATGAGTAATTGCATCGTAGGCTTGCTGGACGGTGATGGGTTGGATGAGATTTATCATGTAATCGAGTTAGTTTTGTTAGGGTTTGATCCCTAGTATCCATTATGTTCTGAGAATGATGTTGCTATGACTTTGCTATGCTTAATGCTTGTCACTAGGGCCCGAGTGCCATGATTTCAGATCTGAACCTATTATGTTTTCATGAATATATGTGAGTTATTGATCCTATCTTGCAAGTCTATAGTCACCTACTATGTGTTATGATTTGGCAACCCCGAAGTGACAATAATCGGAACCACTCTCGGTGATGACCATAGTTTGAGGAGTTCATGTATTCACTATGTGCTAATGCTTTGTTCCGGTTCTCTATTAAAAGGAGGCCTTAATATCCCTTAGTTTACAATAGGACCCCGCTGCCACGGGAGGGTAGGACAAAAGATGTCATGCAAGTTCTTTTCCATAAGCATGTATGACTATATACGGAATACATGCCTACATTACATTGACGAATTGGAGCTAGTTCTGTGTCACCCTATGTTATGACTGTTACATGATGAACTGCATCCGGCATAATTATCCATCACTGATACGGTGCCTACGAGTTTTCCATATACTGGTTTACGCTTATTTACTTTCCCGCTGCTACTGTTACAATCACTACAAAATACCAAAAACATTACTTTTGTTGTCTTTACTTTTGTTACCGCTACCACCATTATCATATTACGTTGCTACTAAACACTTTTCTGCAGATACTAAGTTTCCAGGTGTGGTTGAATTGACAACTCAGCTGCTAATACTTGAGAATATTCTTTGGCTCCCCTTGTGTCGAATCAATAAATTTGGGTTGAATACTCTACCCTCGAAAGCTGTTGCGATCCTCTATACTTGTGGGTTATCAGTATTCATGGGAGACCCCGCATCAGGAGGAGAAGACGAAGAACCCAAGGAGATCGCCCGAAGGATTACATCAGCATCGACGACAACGACTCGGACCCCGACAATAGTGATGATGATTATGAAGACGAAGTTGTAGCAGACATCATGGAGTCTTCAACCGAAGAATATTTTTAGTAGACCACCACATCAGTAGTAGAATTCCACCATGTAAATAGTATAGTCCGAGCACTTTTGTAACGATAGTTAGATTGATTGCCCTTGTTTGATTGATTGAGTGAAATGATTGTGTTTGTCTCATGTGCATATGGGTAGTGCTTTCTCATTAGACCTCATTCTATTCTAATCTCTCCCCTCTAAACCCATCAGATGCCTCCGAGATGTGACCCCGGATTTACCTTCCCACCGGAGATCACTCAGTTGATCCAGCAGCAGAATACCCTGATGCAGTTGTTAGTTTAGAACCAAGGCAACAACAACAACAACAACAATCCGCCGCCACCACCACCAGTTGATAACTTAGCCCATTTTCTGAGGTTGCAGCCGCCGGTGTTTTCTAGTAGCACCGAGCCCATAGTAGCAGATGATTGGCTCCATAGGTTGGAAGGGAGTTAACCACTGCGGGATGTACCGATGCTGAGAAGGTGCGCTTTGCCGCACATCAGTTGGATGGACCAGCAGCCTCATGGTGGGAGAATTACACTGTCACCTACCCTATAGCCACGGTGACATGGGATCAGTTTCAGCAAGCTTTCCGTACAGCCCATGTCTCAACTAGAGCTATGAGTATGAAGAAGCGTGAGTTTCGCAACTTACGCCAGGGGAACCGTACTGTGGCTCAGTACATGGATGAGTTTAGCAAGTTATCCCGTTATGCCCCTGATGATGTGGCCACAGATGCCGCAAAGCAGGAGAAGTTTATGGAAGGGATGAATGATGAGATGAGCATGCAGTTGATGGTGGCAACATTCAACAACTACCAGGAGTTGGTAGGTAAGGCTCTTATGATTGAAGGGAAGCAGCAGCAGATTGAGAACCGTAAGAGAAAGTATGGACAAGGAAGGTATAATTCAGGAGCTCAGCAGAAGCCTCGCCTAACCCCAAACTCGGGAGGACTTGTTCATAACCATGGAGGCCACACCCATAATGGAGGAAGTAACCATAATCATACTGGCCCAAGGAATGGGAATGGGAATGGAGCAAGCAACAATCAGAATGCTACAATCCAACCACACCCGCGAAGAGAGACCTAAGACACGTTACTTGTTTCAAGTGCGGGAAGACTGGACACTATGCCATGGAGTGCCCTGAAGCGAAGAATGGAAACGGTAATGGGAGCGCTGGAAAGAATCCCAATCCATTCAACAAAGGACAAGTGAACCACGTCAGCGTGGAGGAGGTTGAAGAGCAGCCAGACGTGGTGATTGGTAAGTTTTTGGTTAAGTCTTTTACCGCCCTTGTTCTTTTTGATACTAGTGCATTGCATTCATACATATCAAGGGAATTCGTGGATAAGTTTAAAGTACCAACCCAAACCCTTAGGACCCATATGTTAGTGAGTTCACCTGGAGCAGAGTATATGGCTAGTCGATGGTGCGACCAGATACCCTTAACCATTGGTAGCCATGTTTTTCCGTCCGACCTAATAATCTTGGAGTCACAAGGATTGAATGTGATATTAGGAATGGACTGTATGTCAAAGTATGGAGGAAGCATTGACTGTGTTAGTAAGTCAATTTGTCTCACCACCCCAGAGGGAAAAAGGATCAAGTATGTATCTAGGCATGCGCCAAGGAGTAGCCAATTAAATACCCTCACGGGAATTGTTCAGGAGGAAGTGCATGTAGTCAAGGATTACCCGGATGTTTTTCCAGAGGAGTTACCAGGCATGCCACCGGATCAAGACATCGAGTTTTTGATAGAGTTATTGCCAGGCACCGGGCCTATATCGAAGAGACCATACCGGATGCCCGCAAATGATCTGGAGGAGATTAAGAAACAGATCAAGGAGTTACTGGAGAAAGGTTACATTAGACGGAGCTCGTCACCATGGGGAGCCCTAGTGCTTTTGGTCGAGAAGAAGGATAAGTCCCTAAGAATGGTTGTTGATTATCGCGCATTAAATGAGGTGACGAGCAAGAACAAATACCCACTACTGATAATCAATGATTTGTTCGACCAGCTGCAAGGAGCTAAGGTGTTTTCAAAGATCGATCTGCGATCAGGATATCACCAGCTGAAGATACGAGAGAAGGACATACCAAAGACAGCATTCACCACACGGTACGACTTGTATGAATATATGGTCATGTCGTTTGGACTGACTAACGCCCCTGCCTACTTCATGAGCATGATGAACAAAGTGTTCATGGAATATTTGGATAAGTTCGTTGTGGTGTTCATTGATGATATAATGGTATACTCGAAGAACGAGGAGGAGCACGAAGAGCATTTGCGTTTAGTTCTCGAGAAACTCAGGGAACATCAGTTGTATGCCAAGTTCAGCAAATGCGAGTTTTGGCTGAAGGAAGTTGGATTCCTTGGACATGTTATATCAGGAGAAGGTGTAGCAGTAGATCCTACCAAGGTTCAGTCAGTCACTGAATGGTTGGAACCCACTTCAGTTAGCGAGATCCGCAGTTTTCTTGGACTCGCAGGATACTATTGGAGATTCATTAAGAATTTTTCCAAAATTGTGAAGCCAATGACGGAGTTATTGAAGAAGGATACCAAATTTAAATGGACAGAAGAATGTGAGGCGAGTTTTCAGGAGTTAAAGAAACGTTTGACTACAGCCCCAGTGCTGATTCTGCCAGATATACGTAAGGAGTTTCAAGTGTATTGCGATGCCTCTCGCCTAGGACTTGGAAGTGCGCTTATGCAGGACGGAAGAGTAGTTTCGTATGCCTCGCAACAACTGAAACCGCACGAGTTAAATTATGCCACGCATGATTTGGAATTGGCTGCCATAGTGCATGCGTTGAAGACTTGGAGGCATTACCTTATTGGAAATCGTTGTGATGTGTACATGAATCATAAGAGTTTGAAGTACATTTTCACACAGAAGGAGCTGAACCTTAGGTAGAGGAGATGGTTGGAGCTTATAAAGGATTATGACATGAAGCTTCACTATCATCCAGGCAAGGCTAATGTCGTAGCAGACACCTTGAGTCGGAAGAGTTATGCTAATACCCTAGTGAGCACGGGATTGCCGAAGGAGTTAGCAGATGATCTCAGGGAACTTCGATTGGAGATTGTTCCTAGAGGTTTTGTTGCAATAATGGAGGTTCAGTATACATTGTTAGGAAAGATTTGAGAATCTTAGAAGGATGACAAAGAGGTTGCCGAGATAAAAGAGAGAATGAGCGAAGGAAAGGCCAAAGGTTTTCGTGAGGGTGAGCACGGCACCTTATGGTTCGAGGACCGTGTTTATGTGCCCAATAACACAGAGATCAGGAAGTTAATACTTCAGGAGGCTCATGACTCACCATACTCGATACACCCCGGAAACACCAAGATGTATTTGGATTTGAAGGGGTGTTTCTGGTGGACTGGTATGAAGAAGGATATTGCCGAGTATGTAGCCGTATGTGATGTATGTCAGAGAGTCAAGGCTGAGGATCAAAAGCCAGCAGGATTGTTACAACCTATGCCGATACCCGAATGGAAGTGGGATAAACTTGGCATGGATTTTATCACCAGATTACCCAGGACCAAATCAGGATATGATTCTATATGGGTAGTAGTGGATCGCTTGACCAAAGTAGCTCACTTTATCCCAGTGAAAACCACCTATACAAGTGCAAAGTTGTCCAAGATATATATGACCAGGATCGTATGTCTTCATGGAGTTCCGAGGACCATCGTATCAGATAGAGGGACACAGTTTACTTCAAAGTTTTGGCATCAGCTGCACCAAACTTTGGGGACAAGGTTGGAGTTCAGTACAACATTCCACCCACAGACGGATGGACAGACCGAGAGAGTCAACCAGATTCTAGAGGATATGTTGAGAGCCTGTGCACTAGATTATGGATCTAGTTGGGACGACAATTTGCACGACGCGGAGTTCTCATACAACAATAGCTACCAAGCTAGTTTGAAAATGGCACCGTTTGAAGTCCTGTATGGACGAAGGTGCAGAACACCGTTGATGTGGGATGAAGTCAAAGACCGACAGTTGTTTGGACCAGATTTGATCGAAGAGTCTGAAGAGAAAGTTAAGTTGATCAGAGATAGACTGAAGATAGCTCAGTCCAGGCAGAAGAGTTATGCAGATTCGAAACGCAAGGAAATAACCTATGAAATTGGAGATAGAGCATATCTGCGAGTGTCACCCCTGCGAGGAGTGAAACGTTTTGGAGTTAAGGGAAAGTTAGCCCCGAGATTTGCAGGACCGTATCAAATTTTGGAACGTATGGGAGAAGTTTCCTACAAGTTGGAGTTACCTGAAGGACTATCAGGAGTTCATGATGTATTTCATGTTTCACAGCTGAAGAAGTGTCATGCTGAGATGGCCGATATACCATTAAGAGATACATTACCCTTGGAGGCGATTCAGTTGGACAGTGATTTGACCTATGAGTAGAAGCCAGTCAGGATTCTCGAATTTGCCAGCCGAGTCACCCGCAGCAAGGTTATCAAGTTTTGCAAAGTTTAGTGGAGCCACCATACCGAGGATGAAGCCACCTGGGAACGAGAGGATGATCTTCGAAAGACCACCCACACCTATTCTCTAGCCAACCCGAATCTTGAGGGCGAGATTCACCTTAAGGGGGGTAGGTCTGTAACATCCCAAATTTTCGATTTGGAATGTTATACATAGATCATTCATGCATATCATATTTTATTGCATTTCGTTTTGCGATCCTTGAAATCCTAAGCAACTCAAGGACCCTTGGAGAGAGTTGGGGATTTCCCTGTCTTCATATTTGAGTTTTATCAAATATTGAAACGAGGATTTTTGGTTTTAATTATTTTTATCTCCAAAAATATTTCATATTAAAATATATGAGAGGAGATAATATGACTTCTCCAAAATAAATGAAACATAGGAGGAAAAATATTAAAATCGAATATTTGTTTTTATCCGGAGTTTATTGCTATTTTATTTGAATTAGAAAAATTGCATGTTTTCCAAAGTTGCATTTTAGGGCCAAGAAAATGTTCATCCCGTTCTAAATATTTTATTTAGATGGAGAAAATTTGTTTTGGCATTCTTAGAATTTTATTTTATTTTCTAGGATTTTTTTAGTTCGGCGGAATTATTAAAAAAATGCGCAGTGGCCGACTGGGTCGAAGCCCAGCTTTCCCCGCCGTCGTCTCCGAGCGGGAGACCACGCCGCCGTCGCCGCCCGAACCGGAGTCCGGCCGGG
>NC_041382.1:236258011-236332303 GCF_002162155.2 Triticum dicoccoides | reverse complement strand
GCCCCGCCGCCTCGCTGCGGCGCCGCCGCCGCTGCCGCTTGCCCGCGGTGCCACCGCCCCGCGCTGCCCCGCCGCTTGCCAGAGCCGCTCGCCGCGCCGGACCTCGCCGAAGGTATAGCACCGTTCGGTTTTTTTAAAAATCGGTTCGGTTTTTGTTAGTAAACCCTAGTTCGTTTTTTAGATCGGTTCACCGGTTTTTTCGGTTTAGTTACTTCACGGACGTTCGTCCGTATGTTCGTTTTAACGAACGGAATTTGCTCGTTAGTTACAGACAACGAACGCTCGTTCATTAGCCTATTCGTCAGTTTTCTTTTTCTCGGATTTTCCGCGATTATTTTTTAATTGCGATTTCTGATCCGATTTTCATTTTAGTTTATCTTTTCGCTCGTTTGTCGAAATCAGGCGATTCAAGCGCCTAGATCTTCGTCTCGAAACCCTCTTTACGTTTAACCAACTTGAACAAGCGTTTGCTACTGTAAAATTTGACCTTAGTCCAGATTAGCAAACGGATCTTGTTTCGTTTGCAGTTTGAGTTTCGTTGCTCTGTTTGATTTGATTCTTTTCGCAAACCGGAGTTCTTAAGTTGAACTTACTGGTTAGATCTTCTTATTTGAGATTTACCCGTGTTTCTTTGCTTGTTTGCTTATCTATGCTATTGTTTGTTTGTGATAGAACACCCGGAGTGCGAAGCGTGCTACTACGAATCCCTAGGTTTTGCGGATCAGCAAAGCAAGTAACACTTTGATCATACCCCTTTATAACCCAGTTTTTATGCATTAGTTCCAGTCCTCAAACATTGCATGGTTAGGATGTGTTTAACATGTGGGTTGGGAAGTAGTTGATGAGGTGGACCCTATTGCCCTGTTATATTCAAACCCTTGGGAGTTACATCTACGTATTGCTTATATTTCTATGCTATGATTGTAGACGTGGTTTGGGTGAGTGAGATCCATGACATATGTGAGATTGTTAAATAATGGTTCAACTTAAGGTGGCAACTTGAATACACATCTGGGTGGATTGTTTGTTGGGCACCTGGAGAACCTAGTGTTGTCCTAGGATATCACGGAGTACCCATGTGATAATCCTATGGTCCGCCAGCCAGGCTCAAAGGGATCTGAGACATTTTCATGCTAGAAACTTCCGTGTGCAGCCACAAGCTATTATGGGCTCTAGAATAGTTGAGTAGGTTGCGTGAAGCTCCCGAAGAGGTGGATCAGCAGGTAGAGGGATGTAGGTTGGTATGGTCTGCCTGGAGTAAGGGGTTAATGCTTCTGAAAGACTATGTCTCGGTCATCCGTTTCTCAAACACCATGTAGTGCGAGAAATTCAACGGAGGAGATCGGGTCTTGGGGGGAAAAGTGCGCAAACCTATGCAGAGTGTATAAACTAATCATGGTTAGCCGTGTCCCCGATTATGGACATCTTGAGTATCTAGTACTTGGAGTATCATAAGTATCTCATCACTCTAATATAATATTGTTGGGTTGTTAATTACTTTAATTGGGATTGAGTTGGAGGAACCTTCTCAATGATGTTTCAACTACCATGATAGTTAAATAAAATCTATTCCTTTTTTGTAGGAAAAAATTGGCTTTTCGCAAAAACCATAACCATAGAGCTTTCCACCAGCCAAATATGCATGTAGTGATAGCATTATTTTGTTCTTGCTCTACTGTGTTACTTTGCCAGCATATTCCATGTGCTGACCCGTTTTTGGGCTGCAACATATTATGTTGCAGACTTTTCAGACGAGGAGTATGGTTCGTTAGGTCATTGCCGTGTAGCTCAGCTATGCCGTCGGAGTTGATGGACTCACTTTATCTTCCAAGCCTTCCGCTGTTATCGTATTAGATGGCCTTAAGCCATATTTATTGTAATAAGTTCTCTTTTGAGACATTCGAGGTAATAAGTGTGTGATTGCTACTCTGTTATAAATCCTTGAGTACTGTGTGTGTCAGCATTACCGATCTAGGGACGACAGTGAAGCACAGAGACTTGACCGTTTGAGGTCGGGTCGCTACACTTTTGTATCCAATTGGTCCCTTACGGAATAGCGCATAAACTGGGGTTTAAGCTTCTGTCACTCTCGCAACCCATCATCTAATTGCTACTCCACAATGCATTACCTTAGGCACAAATATGGTGAAGTGTCATGTAGTCGACGTTCACATGACACCACTAAGGGAATCACAACATACATACTACCAAAATATCGAACACATATCAAGTTCACATGATTACTTACAACATGATTTCTCCCATGACCTCAAGAACAAAAGTAACTGCTCACAAATGATAATCATGATCAATATTAGAGGGGTATTAAATAGCATATTGGATCTGAACATATAATATTCCACCAAATAAACCATATAGTAATCAACTACAAGATGTAATCAACACTACTAGTCACCCACAAGCACCAATCTATAGTTTTGGTAACAAGATTGCACACAAGAGATGAACTAGGGTTTGAGATGAGATGGTGTTGTTGAAGATGTTGATGGAGAGTTCCCTCCCCAAGATGGGAGAGTTGTTGGTGATGATGATGACGATGATTTCCCCCTCTAGGAGGGAAGTTCCCCGGGCAGAATCGCTCCACCGGAGGGAAAAAATGCTCCTGCCCAAGTTCCGCCTCGAGACAACGGCGCTCCGTCCCAAAAGTTTTGTTCTTATTTTTCTAGGTCAAAATGACTTATATACCAAAAGATGGGCACCAGAGGTGGGCCTGGGTGAGCACAACCCACCAGGGCACGCCTGGGCTCCCTGGCGTGCCCAGGTGGGTTGTGCCCACTTGGTGGGCCCCCTCTGGTAGTTATTTCCTCTAATAGTCATCATATATTTGATAAAAAAATTGTTGTGAAGTTTTAGATTGTTTGTAGTTGTGCAGAATAGGTGCCCTGACGTAGCTTTTCCAGGTCTAGATTTCCAGCTGCCGGAATTCTCCCTCTTTGTGTATACCTTGCATATTATGAGAGAAAAGGCCTTAGAATTACTCCAAAATGCATTATTATGGATAAACACATCATAAATAACAGAAGGAAAACATGATGCAAAATGAATGTATCAACTCCCCCAAGCTTAGACCTCGCTTGTCCTCAAGCGAAAAACCAAAATCGAAAAACATGTCCACATGCTTAGAGAGAGAGGTGTAGATAGAAACAAAATATGGACATAGAGGCATCATGTTCATTATTATAACAGCAACAAACTTAAACATAAGACTCTTATCATAAAGCTCTTATCATAGACTTCTCATGAATAAGTGACAATTCATCACGCTATTGAAGTATAAAGCAAAAACTCTATTTAAAACCAACAAACTATGTTCTCGGTCAACTTTGCAACTACAATTCATCATCTTTTTAGGAAGGTTCACATATCGGAGCCTTTAGGCAAGTCCACATACTCAACCATCCTATAGTCTTCTATGATTTCTAACACTCACCGCGTAACATGAGCAAAACATTTCAACCGGACACATAGAAATATACGGTCTTATAGTTTTGCCTCCCAACATATTCACCTCAAGGGAGATTTCAATAATAATAACTCATGCTATCTATATTCAACTGGACATATGTGCCTAGATCTTTCCTCACCACATGATGCTTGCCAAAGGATAAAAATATAAAGGAATAGAAGGAAAACTTTGACTCTTTGCATAAAAGTAAATACATAAAAGTAAAGATAGACCCTTCGCAGAGGGAAGCAGAGGTTGCCATGCGCTTATTTGTTTGTATGCTCAACCCCTTAGTGTAAAAGAATGTCACGTTGTATTGCCCCTTGTGATAGCAACCTTTATTATGCAGTCTAATGCTTTTATTCTTCACCATCACAAGTTCGTACAACGCACAATTTTCTCTTACACTAAATGATCTCACACTTTTAGAAGCAATTTTTATTTCCTTTTTGCACCGATGACAACTTACTTGAGGGATCTTGCTCAATCCCTAGGTAGGTATGGCGGACTCTTGAAAATAAGATTTGGGTTTAAGGGTTTTTCGATGCACAAGTAGTATCTCTACTTAGTGCAGAATTTTTGTCTAGCAAATATAGGGGCAATCACCACATGTTAAAGGATCCATGACAATATGACTTCTATGTGAATATAAACAAACATAAACCATTAAGTTGTCTTCCTTGTCCAATGTCAACAATTTTGGCATATAATATTTTGATGAGGGCTCACAATCACAAAAGATTTCTAGGATAGTATATTTATATGTGAATCTTCTCTTTCCTTATTAATTCTTTCATGAGTTGCATCATTGACTAATGCTATGTTTGTCAATCTCTAATAAATATTCTACTTGTCCTTTTCCTTATGTGGTGTCATCACCTACCATAAGATTAGTATATGATCTTTTTCATAATTTCTTTCCTTTTATTTATTTCATTTCTCTTTTTCTTCCTTATTTCTTTTCTTTTATTTGCAACATGAAAGTAAACAAAGCAAAACCTCAAACTAAACTTTATTATATATATCTTGCACATGATTACAAGGATAGATCACTAAGCAAACTCTCGAAAAGAAAGGATCGAACTAAACTTTTATTCATCTAAAGAAAAAGATCAAACTAAAATAAGTAAAGGCAAAAGATAATGGGATGATACGATGCCGAGGCACCTCCCCCAAGCTTGGTGGTAGCCAAGGGCAGTGCCCATACCTGATACTCAGTTTTCCTTTGGTGGTGAAGAAGAGGATGGTGGTGATGAAGCGATCCTATCCTTAAGGATCAAGAGATTCTCCAATCGATGGATGATGCTCCGGAGATGGATGCTATGCTCTTGATGCAGAATATTTTCGCGAGTGAGATACTTATTTTGCACGAGAACTATTTCAATGATGCGAAAGGCTTCAATTCAGTAGGGGTAAGATCAGCAAGGTAAGGCTTAAGGATCTCTTCTTCTTCCTCACTCGGTCGTCAGTGCTTGTTCTGCCATCGAGGGTGGATCTACACTAGCCTCCTTGCCCTTGTATCCCATGACGATGTCCGTAGGCTCTTCCCTTTTCAGCTCGATCTTCATCAACCAAGCATCTTCTTCCATGTTGTTGGCGGAGGAGGAAGACATGATGCTTGACTTGATAGATTTGACCGAAGACAACAAGAAAATAGAACAGATGATTTCTCCGCGTAATGGTGATCAACAGGTTTGGGGAGTATATAAAGATTTTTTATCTTGGGGAACAAGCAAACTATAGGAAAACGGACTCCGGAAGGTTTCCCAAGTGCGCACAGCCCACCTGGGCGCGCCAGGCAAGCCTAGCGCGCCCTTGTGTCTTGTGCCTACCAGGGTACGCTTCCTGGAAGTTTCTTATTTTCCTATTTTTATAAATGTTCCAAAACTGACAACAGATATGTTTGCGGATTTTTCAGAGTCCGTTTACTTACCGTATCACGTACCTCCTTATTTTCATGATTCTGGAGTGGTCCGGAAGGACTCTTTTATGTGTTCTTCCAGTGTCAAAGTTTGGATAATATTACTTTCAACATTAATAGGAGTACACGAGATATAATGTTTTATTCGTTGCTCGTTAACAATCTTCGGGTTAGTACCTTCGACATTATTTATTTTGATGGCTCCAGACCGATAAACCTCCTCGATAACATAGGGTCCTTCCCATTTTGAGAGGAGTTTTCCTGTAAAGAATCTGAAACGAGAGTTGTACAAAAGAACATATTCTTTGACTTTAAACTCACATTTTTGAATTCTTTTATCATGCCATCTTTTAACTTTTTCTTTAAACAACTTAGCATTTTCATAAGCTTGGGTTCTCCATTCATCTAAAGAGCCAATATCAAATAACCTCTTTTCACCAGCAAGTTTGAAATCATAATTGAGTTCTTTGATGGCCGAATATGCTTTATGTTCTAACTCAAGAGGCAAATGACAAGCTTTTCCATAAACCATTTTATAAGGAGACATACCCATAGGATTTTTATATGTTGTTCTATAAGCCCAAAGTGCATCATCTGATTTCTTAGACCAATTCTTCCTGGACCTATTGACAGTCTTTTGCAAAATTAATTTTATTTCTCTATTGCTAAGTTCAAACTGACCACTAGACTGAGGATGATAAGGTGATGCAATTCTATGGTTAACGTCATACTTGGCAAGCATTTTACGGAAATCACCATGAATAAAATGTGAACCACCATCAGTCATTAAATATCTAGGGACTCCAAACCTTGGGAAAATAACTTCCTTAAGAATTTTAATAGAGGTGTTGTGATCAACACTACTGGTTGGAATAGCTTCTACCCATTTAGTAACTTAATCAACAACAACCAAAATATGTGTATACCCATTAGAGGAAGGAAAAGGTCCCATGTAATCAAATCCCCAAACATCAAATGGTTCAATAGCAAGTGAATAGTTCATAGGCATTTCTTGACATTTACCGATATTACCTATTCCTTGACATTCATCTTAAGATAAGATGAACTTACCAGCATCCTTGAAGAGAGTAGGCCAATAAAATCCAGATTGCAATACCTTGTGAGCAGTTCTATCTCCAGCATGATGCCCTCCATAAGCTTCAGAGTGACATTTCTGTAGGATTTGTCCCTGTTCATGCTCAGGTACACAACGTCTAACAATACCATCTACTCCTTTATAAAGATGTGGGTGATCCCAAAAGTAATGTCTTAAATCATAGAAGAATTTTTTTCTTTTGTTGGCATGTAAAGCTAGCTGGTAAATATTTAGCAACAATGTAATTGGCATACCAAGGAGTACAATGAGCAACATTTATTGCAGCTAACTGCTCATCAGGAAAACTATCATCAATAGGTAGTGGGTCATCAGGTACATTTTAAATCCTAGAAAGGTTATCAGCTACGGGGTTCTCAGCTCCGTTTCTATCAGTGATATGTAAATCAAATTCTTGTAACAAGAGAACCCATCGAATAAGTCTAGGTTTAGCATCTTTCTTTTCCATAATATATTTAATAGCAGCATGGTCTGTGTGAACAATTACTTTTGAATAAACAATATAATGTCTAAATTTATCACAAGGAAACACCACCGCTAAGAATTCTTTTTCAGTAGATGCATAGTTTCTTGGAGCACTTTCTAGAGTTTTACTATCATAATGAATAACATTCAGTTTCTTCTCAACTCTTCGTCCTAGAACAGCACCGACAACATAATTACTAGCTTCACACATAATTTTAAAAGGCAAGTTCCAATCAGGTGGTTAAACAATAGGTGCC
The DNA here is from genome assembly GCF_002162155.2 of Triticum dicoccoides. Taxonomy (NCBI): domain Eukaryota; kingdom Viridiplantae; phylum Streptophyta; class Magnoliopsida; order Poales; family Poaceae; genus Triticum; species Triticum dicoccoides. Next base: position 236,325,080 of record NC_041382.1, on the reverse strand, counting down.
GAAATTAAGGCTTTCTTGAGTGTTTCAAAGGCTTCTAAACAATCATCATCAAAAACAAAAGGAATGTCCTTTTGCAAAAGATTTGTAAGAGGCATAGAATATAGCAGTCATACATCTTTGAAAGGTAGCATGTGCATTACATAAACCGAAAGGCATACGTCTATAAGCGTAGGTTCCAAAGGGACAAGTAAAAGTGGTCTTTTCTTGATCAGGTTGAGAGACATGTATTTGTGAAAAACCAGAATATCCATCAAGGAAGCAAAAATTTGTGTGCTTAGATAATCTTTCAAGCATTTGATCAATAAAAGGCAGAGGGTAATGATCTTTCCTAGTTGCTTTGTTTAATTTTCTAAAACCAATTGCCATTCTATAGCCTGTAAAAATTCTTTGTGGAATAAGTTCATTCTTATCATTAGGAACAACAGTTATACCTCCTTTCTTAGGGACATAATGAATAGGACTTACACATCACTGTCAGCTATGAGATAGATTATACATGCTTCTAGAAGTTTTAAGATTTCCGTTCTTAGCACTTCCTTCATCTTTGGATTTAACCGACGTTGGTGATCAACAACGGGTTTAGCACCAGGTTCCATATTAATTGTGTGTTGACATAGGGTGGGACAAATGCCCTTTAAATCACCAAGTGTATATCCAATAGCAGCCCGGTCTTCCTTAGAACTTTCAATAATCTTTCTTCTTCATGTTCTGAAAGGTTAGCACTAATAATAGATGATATATCTTCTTTTCATCAAGATAAGCATATTTCAAAGTGTCTGGCAATTGTTTTAATTCAAACACAGGATCACCTTTAGGGGGAGGAGGACCTCCTAGAGTTTCAATACGCAAGTTGTGTTTAAGCAGAGGACTTTGTCGGTGTCAAAACCAGCGGATCTCGGGTAGGGGGTCCCGAACTGTGCGTCTAGGCGGATGGTAACAGGAGGCCGGGGACACGAAGTTTTACCCAGGTTCGGGCCCTCTTGATGGAGGTAAAACCCTACGTCCTGCTTGATTAATATTGATGATATGGGTAGTACAAGAGTAGATCTACCACGAGATCAGAGAGGCTAAACCCTAGAAGCTAGCCTATGGTATGATTGTCTGTTGTCCTACGGACTAAAACCCTCCGGTTTATATAGACGCCAGAAAGGGCTAGGGTTACACAAGGTCGGTTATAAAGGAGGAGATATACATATCCGTATTGCCAAGCTTGCCTTCCACGCCAAGGAGAGTCCCATCCGGACACGGGACAAAGTCTTCAATCTTGTATCTTCATAGTCCAACAGTCCGGCCAAAGGATATAGTCCGGCTCTCCGGAGACCCCCTAATCCAGGACTCCGTCAGTAGCCCATGAACCAGGCTTCAATGACAATGAGTCCGATGCGTAGTATTGTCTTCGGCATTGCAAGGCGGGTTCCTCCTCCGAATACACCACGGAAGAATTTGAATACAAGGATAGTGTCCGGCCCTGCAAAATAAGTCCCACATACCACCGTAGAGAGAATAATATTTCCACAAATCTAATCTGCCGACACGTTTTGGCAACATGACATTGTGCCATGGCCCGGTAATTATTCGAACCGTTTCCTTTAACTAGCCCCGCACATAACGCGAGGCAGTTTTTTGACACGTCTTGTCAAAGCAGAGATCGTGTTCCCCTAATTACGGGATTCTCATCAATACGGTCGTGGGTAACCCAACCGTGTCTAGGACTCCTAGATTATAGGCAAGTCCCAAATGGCTACGGAGAGGACGCTTGATATTCACCCTCTTTATAAAGAGACAAGGCTTTTACTTTTTTCCCTCCTGTTCTCAATCGAATCCTTCCCCCGCCTCGAGTTCTAACACCCAAAGCCCAGGTCAGGTGCTCTGAACCTTCAATCATGTCCGGATCTAGCCTTCAAGGCCGGTGGATGCCCTCCTCCGTTACGGAAGAAGACATCAAGAAGTTGAGGGAGGCCAGATACCTGACCGCCGAGTTTTCGCATCGGCTGCCTGCCCGAGGGCAGGCCGTCCCTACTCCTGAACCCAACGAAGATGTCGTGTTCATCTCCCACTTCCTCCGATGTCTAGGCCTCACTCTGGATCCCTTCGTTAGGGGGTTGATGTTTTATTACGAGCTAGATTTCCACGATCTAGCCCCGGACTCCTTTCTCCATATATCGGCATTTATTATCGTATGTGAGGCCTTCCTCCGCATTACCCCTCACTTCGGCCTGTGGGTCAAGACCTTTGATGTGAAGCCAAAGATGGTCGAGGGGCAGCATGTAGCGTGCGGAGGCGCATTAATAGGCAAGATTGCTGGAGCTCCATGGCCAAAGGGTTCCATTCCAGAGGTGTCCGGATTATGGCAACGGGAGTGGTTTAACATCACAGCTCCCAGAAGTGCCAAGTGGGCGGCTGCCCCTGCTTTCCGCTTAGGCCCTCCACCACAACTGATGTCATGGATTAGTAGAGGGCTGAGCTGGGGTCCATCCAAGGACGTGCCTGTACTGCAGAGCCGTATTCGAGATCTCTTCGAAGGAGATTTTAGTTTGATTATGGTAATGCAAGTCATGCTGGTTCGACGAATCCAGCCATGCAAATGCCGGCCCCTCCGCATGTGGGAGTTCAACCCAGAAGGACCGCGCGCTGTTCAGAATTTCCTCGACCTGACACAGGAGGAGATGTATAAATCATTCTTCGGACCCCAGATAGAGTGTTCGGACACTACCGAGGACGTGGGCCTGAGCAGCAACCGCACCGCCGACCAAGTAAGTTATCCTCTAGCCGAACACACCGTCTTTTATTTATCATGACGTCATTCTGAGAAATCGCTCTTTGACTAGGACTGGATAACAAAGGCGAAGATAATCCGGTGTTCAGCCCCCCTTCCGGAAGGCTTGGAGAATCCGGTGTTGGAATAGATGCTCGAACTAGCACCTTGCCCGGAGCCCTCACATGAAGATAAAGGGCGGAATAAAGGGAGCGAAAGCGGGCCTCCACCGCTACCCATTCCGACCGAGGGAACGGGCGCCTCCGTGGGGGAGGATAACTAAGGGGAGGAATCTTGCATTCTCTCACCCTGGGGAAGGAAGAGGACTACCCCTGAAAATCCGAAAACCAAGGTTTCCAAACGGAAGAAGAAGTCTCCACCAGAGGGTCCTGCCTCGGAGGGTGCTCTTGCCGCACAAAGTCCGCACGGGGATCTGCCCTCTAACGAGCTGTAAGTAATCAAAAAGTAATTTAATAGTGAAGATATACTACCTTACTTCTGAGGAAAATAACCGAAGCATTTATCTTGCAGTTCGGATCTTAGCCCTTCTCAGCAGAGCTCGTCTTCGGGGGATCTTCTTCCAGAGATGATTGAGGGTGAAACGCCTCCTCCGGACTCCCCCGCTCAGGAAGCGGCGACCTTGAAGTGTCGTCACATAGGGCCTCTCCGGATCCGGTGAGGCCAGAAGATAATCCTATAGTCACCCGAAGTCCTCAGCGTCCGGCTCTTGAAGAGAGCAAAAAAAAAGAGTCCGGCACCGTCTGGTATGCGGTCGGACGTACTGAGGGAGCTGTTGGAGCGAGCGGCCATCTTAGAAGAACACCGTACGTTAATGGGTACGGTGATGGAAATAATTTCGTCCGCCGAAAGCGGATTGCATGAAGCCTTTATGAGTCTACTGACAAGCTTTGAGGTACGTGATACTTTTTGATAGTACCGCACATTTTTAGGTGTGCCCTGTGTAGATTGTAGCCCCTGAGACTCTGGTTGTCGTCGAGAACGGCGGCGAACAGAGGATCGTAGTCCCGGGTAGTAACCCAACCGCCTTTATGTGCAGGTGGTGGAAGCTCCGGTAGCTAGCCGGACTAATGAGTTTGCCGAACTAAAGCGGCAACTGGATGTGGCAGATGCTGACATCGAGCTTGTTAACCAGCGGCTTGACGAGGTGTTAGCACGGGAAATCGCCGCGCAACACCAAGATAGTTTTCGTGCTTTCGTGACGATGAATGATTGCTTTCCGAGCAAAGCAATAAAGATCCCTCGCTTTCGTGGAGGAGAACCGACCACTTTTCAACGCAAAACAGCAAAGTTTACCAAACCCTAGGGCTGCTAGGGCTCGGCAGAGAAGAATGATAGAGAAAAAGACATACGTGAAAAAGTAATGTATTTGTTGATAGATCGATTGGTTCCTTTTTTCTCAATCGGCCGTGGCCTATTTAAAGGCACGCAGGACTTGGCGTATATGGCAGACTTGGCATACAAGAATAAAACTTTAAAGCTAAACCAAACCTGACTTGCCCTTCCTATGCCTACCTAATCTATTTGCTGGCCGGTACTTAACTAATCCAAACAAGGCCACATACAAATCCCTCTTGGCCCACAAGGAAAGGAATAAAATATCCTGCCACAATGTAATTATATTCAGCTAGTGGAGATCTCATACGCCTGATGCATCACCGTGCAGATATAATTTTACTTTTTGTTGTATCCTTGCATGATAGCCTTTGCAAACCTGAAACTTCAGCTTGGCATCTGAGACCGGTTAGGACTTGTCCTTGCAAGTAGTAGCTTACTAGCTCGACGTAAACCAGGATCTGGGTAGGACTTGCGCCATGTAAACTGCCGGTCCATGTAAAACACCTGTTACAACACTTGAAATATATTAGCTGATTAACTTTGATCAATAACCTATATAATTTGGCAGATCATATTCTCCAGCCAAATTACACCATCAACACATGCCCCCCTGTTTTCGATACAGTTGCATTCAAGGGCAATGATGAGCTAGTCTCGGCCATATATATGTATGTGAGGTAATATCTCAGCAAATATTTTCAATCGTCCTGCCAATAACACTAAGATTTTATATTATAATCGTTCGGCAAAAACAACTTATCATGTAGCAAACAGCCGAATAACCATCTTGTCTATCACAGAGATATTGCATTTACCAAAAACACAAGACACAGAAGCTCTTACTCACAAATTCGGTCATGGTCTAGCTACCATAATAATGTTTAATAGATGACTTTGGCAAAATCTAAAGACCGAATTTTAAGTTCTATGCAAAAACAAACTCACCTGAGCCGGCTCAAATAATTCTTTATTACTACTTCTTCTGAACCAGCACAAGCATGCATCAAAATCTGAAAGCCATGATGACTAATGCAACGGCTTTACTATTTTCCTTTTCTCAGAACATGCTTACATGGCACAATGGCCAATCTTGCATTTTTTTACCTAGATCGATATTCAATTGTATAAATGATGGACCCTGACCCCATATTTTCTAGAGGCAACGATGAACTATCATCGGCCATATATATGTAAGCCATTACCTAAGAGTTCCGTCAATGCCTCAAAAGACTTCATGTGCTACACCCATAGATATTCTAGACTGATCAGAACCCAAGCACTTCAAGAGTAATCCATCTATGGTTCGGCGGTATAATTCATTATTTAACAAAGTATATTTTAAAGCTTGTCGTCGAATTTTTCTGTCTCTTGTTTGACTTGAATTCTTTAAATAATTAACTATAGGGCTTCTTCAATCACCAGCCTCTAACTCACTAACAGATTCGTTTATTTGTGAACCTTATACCGAATATTCTTTGCTGTACTGGTTGCTGCTGGAATAAACTAGCACCTAATGCACCCTGTACACTAAAACTACTAATCTGTTCAGCTCCAGAACTCCCAAATTGACCTAGAACCGAACTAGCAACTTGCAGATCGGTCTCCCTTTCGACAACAGCTAGCATCGGCTTTCTATTATTAAAAACTTTCCACTAGTAACCTGGAAACCAGATGCTTGTTTGGAGAAATGATTAGCTCTAAAACTTCTCTAGATATATGGTTGATAGTAAAAGTGTCCAGATACTTAATCATATCTAAACATCGGTCCAAGTAACTATTCAGCAATACATCATCGAAACATTAAAATTCAGCTGAACGATTAAAGGAGAATCTCCAAAAGAATCCCTCACACCCATATATCAACTAAACTTTGCAAGCCAAACAACAATGCCTCATACCCAATTTAATTATCAGTGCAAGGATATTCTAAGTGAATCGATGTTTCATAAGCTACATTCTTTGGAGAAATAAAAATATTATCGACGCCTTGTCCATCTCCACAAACCGACTCATCAAAATAAAGTTTCGATGGGCATACACTAACAAGGCAAATATCCTCTTCATCTTTTATTCTATGACCTCTCATAGCAAGCAACGATTCGTGTGTTAAATCATATTCTGCGAATGCATAAACCCACTTCCCAATTCTACCACTAAGAATCAGTCGCTGCAACATATATTGAATCATTACTAAATCATATAACAGGCCAATTAATTAGCAACCAATGAACTAATCCGGTCAAAATAATATTTAATAGCTTCATTAACTAATGGACCGATTAATCGTCAACTTTTCAGTGTAATTCAGCCTAAACTATATGTCATTTTTATCAATACAAATTAATATAACTATGAGCAATATAATATTTAGCTTCCTCAGGATGATGATAAATAATGCATCGGCCTCAATTTAGGTGTTCATATAGTTTCACTCACAACAAAACATGTCCATACCTTTGTGATGCGGAGTACCATGCTAGTTCGACAATGAACCTCCACCGACCAAGCTTCTATTTTCATCATCGCTAGCCAACATCTTCACTTCTTTTGGCCTCCACACCTTCTTAATGGACATAATAGTTTTCTTTTTGTCAAATCCCAAATCGCCAATTTTTTTTCTCTTCCATAATTTCTGTTGCTCGAAGTCGTTGTACCCGTCGCTTTTGTGTATGCGTGAGGCCCGCTGGGCACCACTGTAGTTTCAGTTTGGTTCCTGATGCAATCGACCTAATTCTGTTGCCCCCCAAGAACCTTGGTCGGCAGATAAGTGCTGTTGTTTTTGGCCTAAATAGATTGTAGTTGGCCGAAAATTTCTCCATTGGTAAGACATCCCAGCAGGCACAACCTCCATGATGATGCTTTCTAAATTCTTATGCTGCATAAGCGTGTCGGTGTTCAATTTAAATCCTGCAGAAAACACGTCCTTGGGGTTCCCTGTGCTACTACTTCTCATGACTGGACTGGTAGGAATACTTGACGATTCAGGCTCCTGACTAGTACTAGTAATAACAACTGGCTTCTCTGAATTGTTCTGTGAATCACATTCAGAATCAGCAAGCAAGCTATCGTTTTCTACTAGAATATCTTTTTTCTGAAACGCATCAAAGCTTCACTGCTGCTTCCTTGCATTATTCCAAGAATCCCATGAACCATGAACAACACATAGCGCATCTGAACCTTTCACAGGTTGATCACAATCTCTGGACTTGATCGGCACCCACTTAAACTGTTGTCCACCAATTTGGATCAGCCCATCAACATTGTGCCTGGGTAGTCCAACAACTCCATATGCTCCACGACCAGCATCATACCTGGACGGCACCCTCCTGGCACCAAAAGCATGACTTCTCGATTTTGTACTTCCAGCCACACTATATCTTTCTGAATTAAAAGCTTCACTAACTGGAATCTCTTCCCCACCATGAACAAATATAGTATATCTTGGCCTGTAATCTTGATATGGAAACATTCCAGTGCTCTGCTGTTGCATCCGTCTCCTTTTGTTATGCACCTTGTACCCAAACAGCTGCCCTGCAGGTTGCCAACCATGATGGCGGAGATGTGCCTTTTCTGTAAAGTCCGAATTCTGGCAGTTAAATCCACGTGATGGATATGACATTGGCATATTAGGTGGACATTCCCAGTACGTATGCTCCAATGGGAAATAGGGCATTTTCGTGTACTCATTTTCTTTCCAATGCTTGTAATCATCAAAATGATGCCTAGAAAAAGATGTAGTATGCCTGAAATAATTAGGCCGATGAGAACCTTTGTCGGCCTTTTCTTTTTCATATTTAGCCAGAAGCTGTTGGAACGTCACCTTCGGCTTTCTTGACTTCGTAGTGCTAGGGGCAGATGTTTGGGACGCACACTTAATATCTTTGCTAATTTTAGGGACCCAAACCATTTTCTCCTTTTGGCTCACAACTTTGCTAGGCTTTTCAATCTTATCATGAAAAAGGTCACTGTTTATTTCACTAGACAACACTACTTTCTTGCATCTTGTTGAAACTGCCTGTTTTGGCCGAATCAACACCTTTTTATCCTCAAAATTAATTACATGTTTGGGGTTAGGTTTTCCAATTGATATGTGCCCCCCAATCCCTTGAGGTTCTATGGAATCGAACCGACCTTTGACAATAGCTGATTGAACACTTTCCGATGCTCCAGAATTACATTCTTTCACATTGCTAACATTGGCCTTTTTATCTTGACTAATTTTCATATTTTTATCACTACTTTTAACACCACCCGAATTATTCCCTAATTCGGCTATCTGAACCTTGCTTGAACTTGCATTGTTTGATAACTCAGAAGCGTATTCGATCCCATCAAAATCAGACTCTTTTATTTTACCAGTTATCAATTTCATATCCCTAGTAGCAAAATTATCATAAAACACGTCGCTTAGTTGTGAGAAAGCATTTATTGACTTTGGAACACATAAGGTGGAGTTCACAAAAATGTTATTGCCTAGCACATATAACTGAGAACTCCTAGGATAACCTACGGATTTATCTAATATAAAGACTTGATTAAATTGAGATATAGGCAATGTATTTGTGATCCGTACCTCTTTCAATTCGTTGGAGGAAAGTGATTTACTTACCTCGGTGCTAAGTGAAGCAGAGTGGTCTGATGCTGCTACCTTTGTGACGATGATGTTCCTCGTATTTTGAAGGCGTACCGATTTTCTCTGTAGACTCTCCTGCCTTTCTTCCTCGAGCTCCCGTTCAATTTCTTGCTGTCCATCCTTAGATAGATCGTCGAGCGTAACAACGAAGACATTGTCAGGGTCGATTGCAGCCGCCTTGCTCTCTTCTTCATGTTCTTGCATAGCCAGATGTATGCCCTCTAATATAATTGAATCGGAACAAGTATTGTTTTCTTCGGCTCTTTCAATAACCGAATTATCATTCATATCTAAATTAATTTTATTTTCTTTTAAACTTGCAGGAGCTTCGAAACCACATTCTATAAGAATATTGTGAAGTAGGTCCTTAAAATATTTAGATAGCTCTAAAGAATTAGGTTGTGGCACAGATGCAACATAGGTATGTGATTGTAACTCTGGCAAAGAGGGTTCAGCATGCGAGGTATGCTACAGAGATACATTAGAATACAAATTCGGAACCGGCTCACACAGAACACCGATACCTATAGTTGGCGAAGGTGGTGTGCTACAAGCTACTTTTTGATAAAATGGTTGTTGCATATTAGAACTAAAGCCAACACTTCGGTTATATATGCCAAGATTTTGTGAAACCGAAGTTGAGACAGTAGGATTACTAGTGTTAGGTACAAACCAACTGGCCGAATAAACGTTATAATATTGACCATCATGATTATACAACGGCATGTGCATTTGTGATGATATAGGTGTCATAAACATTGCCGATGTACTAGAGTCGAAAAATTCTTGTTGCATATTGCTAGCATGACTGAAACTCGTACTCTGCATAGGCTCTATACAATTATGAGATTGGTAATTCGGGTGTACAAAACATCCATCTAATTGACTAGCAACATGACTATATGAATCCATTGTAGTTGCAATAAGATAAATATCTTACTTCCAGATTACGCCGATGCAGACAAACGAAATTGATGATGATACCGTTCTCAGATGGAACCAGCGCCTGCAGTTTGCTGTTATGGAAGAACGTTCTGCTTGTTTCTCTCTGTCGCTTTGGCTAGCTTGAAAATTAATGTGTTGAATATTAGCTGAACCAAACTTGGATGTCGGCCTTCGACGAAATTGCTAGTAGCGTCTCGATAGATGGCCGAATGAATCAACAATAGTATCGGCCTTGTGTTTCTTCTTGATAAAGATTTTCTTCCCCAGCGGAGTCACCAATTGTGTTAGCACGGGAAATCGCCGCGCAACACCAAGATAGTTTTCGTGCTTTCGTGACGATGAAAGATTGCTTTCCGAGCAAAGCAATAAAGATCCCTTGCTTTCGTGGAGGAGAATCGGCCTCTTTTCAGCGCAAAACAACAAAGATTACCAAACCCTAGGGCTGCTAGGGCTCGGCAGAGAAGAACGATAGAGAAAAAGACATACGTGAAAAAGTAATGTATTTGTTGATAGATCAACTGGTTCCTTTTTTCTCAATCGGCCGTGGCCTATTTAAAGGCACGCAGGACTTAGCGTATATGGCAGACTTGGCATACAAGAATAAAACTTTAAAGCTAAACCAAACCTGACTTGCCCTTCCTAATTCGGTTACCATGGTTTACTATGTATGATTCGATGCCTACCTAATCTATTTGCTGGCCGGTACTTAACAAATCCAAACAAGGCCATGTACAAATCCCTCTTGGCCCACAAGGAAAGGAATAAAATATCCTGCCACAATGTAATTATATTCAGCTAATGGAGATATCATACGCCTGATGCATCACCGTGCAGATATAATTTTACTTTTTGTTGTATCCTTGCATGATAGCCTTTGCAAACCTAAAACTTTAGCTTGGCATCTGAGACCGGTTAGGACTTGTCCTTGGAAGTAGTAGCTTACTAGCTCGACGTAAACCAGGATCTGGGCAGGACTTGTGCCATGTAAACTGCCGGTCCATGTAAAACACCTGTTACAACACTTGAAATATATTAGCTGATTAACTTGATCAATAACCTATATAATTTGGCAGATCATATTCTCTAACCAAATTACACCATCAACACGAGGCACAGGGTAAGTAATGCTTTCTGGTGAATGTCACATAGTAAGAGCAGTATGATGCCAATATCTTTAATATGTTGTGACTGCAGATGGAGCTGCCACCATGGAGACCCTTCAGGCGGAACTTGCCCGAGCCAAAGAACAAGCAAGGAGTAGTAGTGCGGCTGCTTTGAAGGCGGCGAAGATTTGAGGGCCGAGAAGGCCGTGCATTGCGAGAGCAAAGAGAAAATGGCCAAGATGGCTGTAAAGTTAAAATACACTGCCGATCGTTGCCAGTTCCTTGAAGAAGAAAACCAAGTGAAGGCGACGGACCTTGAAAAGGCCACGATGACGACCAAAGACACCCGCTCTGCTACGAGAGCGAAGAAGGAGGAGCTGCATGAAGCCGGGGATATTGCGGCTGGGAAGCCCTTCATGCTGCGGAGGAAGTTCGGAGATCCACGATATGCCCCTCTGGATCGGCTGTGGAGTTCGGCAAACGCATATATGGACTTGGCGGCGAGCGCTGTCGATGCGGCCAAATACTTCCAAGATCAAACAGATCGTGAAGTGGACAAGCTGTTCTGGTCGCAATTTAACGTTCCAGAGTGTCCGCATCCATTGACTGATCAGCTAGCCGAATGGGGCCAAACTCAATAGGTTGTCCGAACTCGCCATGAGGTCTGTCGTGGATCAGCTGTGGCCGGAGAAGCCGAAGTCGAACAACTATTTCAGCTTAGTGCAGCAGTTCCTTGGTGCGGTACCGCGCATCAATGCGATGAAGAGGTCGGCGTGCATAGAAGGCTCGTGGATGGCCCTTGCCCGTGTTAAAGCATACTGGGCGGAGATGGATGCCACCAGTGTTGCAGCACAGGGTTCGGCCATAGGCCGAGTGGCTGCCGAGCACTATTTCGAAGAGGTTCTCGAGGGTGCTCGTTTGATAGAGGCCCAGTGCTCGAAGAATATTATGTTTGAGTGACATGTATTCCCATTGTAAACACAATGTTTTTATGAAATTTATTAAGGCTGTGTTTATACTTTTGCCTGAAAGTAATATGATACCTCCTGTGCGGCCGTTTATGTATACATGTGTATAACCTGAAAGATTGCAGTTGTTGGCTTCAGCCCCCACGCATATAATGTGGAGGTGTTCACAGAAGACGCGTGTTCACACTTAACCCAACGTCTTGGTCCTATTAAGGAGGTGACAGCGCAGCAAACGAGGCAACCAGGCTATAATGCTTTAACACTTTCACTTAGCCATAGGAGTTTGACGGTGGGCTACTATATAGACCCTGGGGGCTCCGCACTCTCCCGAATTAGGGGCGCGTACATGTCTGGCCGAGAAACGGCCCTTCATTAAGGCGAAGGAATTCTAACATTACGATATGTCATCGAGTGGTTGACCAGTCTCACGCTATATCATGACAGTCAGTTTTTGGCTTTCTCTACCGAGGTGCTCATCCGGATGACCCGGGGCACAATCGCAGTAGTTCTCCTAGTGCTACCTTAGCCGATAGAGCGTAACGTAAGGTACCAAAACATAGGAGCCGGGCAAACCCAACATTTGACCAAAGACATGATTCGGAGCTGATGCATTTAAGGCCAAACTCGCGACGCCGAACACTCCCTAAGGTATTCGGTCTTTATGGTATAAACCGGGCCTAAACAGTGCCCTTTGTAAGAAGCCCCTGGTGTCCAGGTACGTGCATTATTCTGACGTGGCCACATGCCAAGACTCCAGCATCCTTCTCAATTGTACTGAGAATCCGAGGGATGTGTATCAACAAGAGACAGTAAAAAAGGTTGACGCAGGGTCTTAATCTAAAAATAATCCTTGGGACGGGTCCCTGCTGCACGTATGCGCCTGTGTCTCTGTTGTGCTGTATCCTGGACGGGTGTAGCATGGTGGTCATCTATAAAAGAGAGGAACTTAGGTGAAAAAGTTGTCGTGCAAAAAGGTAGGTTTTAAAGGAACCATGTAAATTTCAATATGAGTAAAAGTTGCCACTTGTCTGCGCGCGTTGAGCCCCTTGTGTTTGTGATAGGGGTGTGGCCATCAAACCTGTACGAATTACATATAGCTGCGCCGGACTCGTCTAACCGTGTCCGTGGTCTTGACGACCTATCGAATACTTTAGTTGGTGAGGCCGTTTTAGTGTGCGGCTGCCGAGGCGGTCGCACCCTCTTCGGCGTGCAGGGATCGCTCAATATTTCCATTTACTGTAATGATGCCACATGGACTGGGCATCTTAAGTGTGAGGGAAGCATAATGCGGTATTTGATTAAAGCGAGCGAAAGCTTCGCGTCCAAGTAGTGCTTGATAGCCACTTTGGAATGGAGCGATGTGGAAGGTTAAATTTTCGCTACGGAAGTTATCGAGGAAGCCGAATATAACTTCTAGTAACAGGGAGCCCATGCAATGAGCCCTTGGGCCTGGCGTTACTCCTTTAACGGTAGTATTGCTGAGGCAAATTTTTGTTGGGTCTATCCCCATTTTGCGGATTGTCTCCTGATATATCAGGTTTAGACTGCTACCACCGTCCATCAGGACTCGTGTGAAGTGGTATCCGTCAATTATTGGGTCTAATACCAAGGCAGCCCATCCTGCATGCCGGATACTTGCTGAGTAATCCTGATGGTCAAAAGTGATCGGTTGAAACGACCAGTGGCAGGACTCCGCTGTGATAGGCCCTTGGGCATATTTATCTGGGAGTGCCGCTTTGTTTCTCCCCTTGATCACGTGTACCACGTTTACTGTTTTGACTTCTGGTGGAAATTTCTTTTGTTCCCCAGTGTCTTGCTTGAGAGGCTCATCCTCGTCTTCGCTTGGTGTATCCCCCCCTTGTGTACGGCGTTGAGCTTGCCAGACTGCTTGAAGACCCAACATTCTCTGTGGGTATGATTAGCGGGTTTACCAGGGGTGCTATGGATCTGACATATTTGGTCCAGAATTTTGTTGAGGCTGGACAGTTCAACTCTGGCGCCTTTAGAGGGCGACCTTTGCTGACCTGGCCGAGAGATTCTGAATCTGGCATTTACCGCCGTGCTCTTTGGGATGTCTTCTTTATTCCGGCGCTTATTATTTTTGCTGCGTCGTGATTTCCCGTTTTCATCTCTAACTTCGGATGTATTTGGGTCGCTGGTGCTGCATCTGGCTAGCCAGCTGTCCTCACCTGCACAAAAGCGGGTCATGAGGCTTGTTAATGCTGGAGCGCGCTTAAAAGCTGCCTTGGTATGCAGGATGGGCTGCCTTGGTATGCAGAGGGATTGAAACCCGTAAACATAGAGGCATACGACGGAACAACAGACCCTGGGGTCTGGATTGAGGACTATAACCTCCATATCCATATGGCTTGAGGAGATGATCTCCACACCATAAAGTACATACCCCTCAAGCTCAAAAGCCCATCCTGCACTGGCTTGAAAGCCTCCTCGAAAACTCCATCGGAAGCTGGGAAGAGCTCGAAGACGCCTTTCGGGCAAAATTTCAAGGGACTTATGTCCGACCTCCGGATGCGGACGATTTAAGTCATATAACTCAACAGCCTTGAGAGTTAGCCCGAAAGCTTTGGAACATGTTTCTTACTAAAAAGAACCAAATAGTTGACTGTCCGGATGCCGAAGCCTTGGCAGCTTTTAAGCATAGCGTCCGCGACGAATGCTGGAGCGCGCTTGCGTGGTCCATAGATGGATCTGGTTGCGCTGTCCTTTTGATGCAAGCCCTCGCGTGGATCGCGTATTGGCTTATGTGCGGCATTGTTTGCCGCTCTATGTTGGCCGTGAGGAAGTCTATCCAGCCAGGTGGCCGTTTGATTTTTGGTTGCGGGAGATCTAAGGCCTCCTCATCGAATTCATGTAGCAACTCCCACTTCGGGTAGCTCTTGGTGGGGCGATTACCGCCGTACTTCGCTACTGCGTTGAGTACTTTGTTCCATCTGATTCCGAGTGTGTCTTATGCAGCCTTGAGTCTTTGCTTCTGCTTTTTTAGACTCCTTGCGGTGGCAACAAGCCTTTGACGGGCGTTCTGTTGCTCCAGGTGTCTGTCCGGTGTGATGTCGTCCGGACTATTGTCTTTGACAGAGTCAGGTTGTTCGGTTTGATTCTCCGCGTTGTCGTGGTCCGGCGATGGTTCACCTTGCTCTAACGCTGGGTCTATATGATCGTTGTTTCTGCCGAGGCGAGATTTGGAGCGGCGCTTACACCGCCTCTTTGACTGCTTCTCGAGGGGACAACCCTTCGTTGCGTCCTTCCGTTCCTCATCGTCATTTTCTTTGGGTGTGTCCACCATGTATACGTCATGTGATGAAGTGGCCGTCCAGTGCCTTGTGGGCAGTGGTTCCTGTTCGTCTCCTGCATCGTCGTCCATACTGTTGATGTCTTCGGAGTCGAGGTCGAGCATGTCGATTAAGTCATCGACAGTGGCTACTAAGTGGGTGGTGGGTGGGCGGCGAATTTCTTCGTCATCCGCATCCCAATCCTGCCGGACATAGTTCGGCCAGGATCCTCCTGACAAGGAGAGAGACCTTAATGAGTTCAGTATGTCGCCGAGGGGAGAGTGCTGAAAAATATCCATGGAGGTAAACTCCATGATTGGCGCCCAATCGGATTCAATAGGAACGGGCGCAGGCGGTTCAGAGTCCATGGCCAGAGAAGAATCCGGCGGTTTAGCAACACGGCTCTCGTGAAGGGTAAGGTTGATGTTCGGCTCGATCGCCGCTGAGGGTAAGGCCTTCGTGGCGGGGTCCATCCACCCGTCCATGAACGTCGCAACCGGCTCCGAATTGAGGGTCGGAGCGGCTACCGGTGTGGTCTCTCGGACACTGTCTGATGGTAGAGCTAAATTGTACTCATCGTGACCGCGCGACGCACAAAGCAGAGGCTCGAATCCGTCAAAGATCAAGTCTCCGCGGATATCGGCCGTGTGGTTTAAGCTTCGAAACCTGACCTGGTGGCCAGGGGCGTAACTTTCGATCTGCTCTAGATGGCCAAGCGAGTTGGCCCGCAGTGCAAAGTCGCCGAACACAAAGATCTGTCTGGGGAGAAAAGTCTCACCCTAGACTGCATCGCTATCAATGATAGAAGGAGCCATCAGGCCTAACGGCGACGACACAGAGGAACTCTCAATGAAAGCACCAATGTCGGGGTCAAAACCGGCGGATCTCGGGTAGGGGGTCCCGAACTGTGCGTCTAGGCGGATGGTAACAGGAGGCCGGGGACACGAAGTTTTACCCAGGTTCGGGCCCTCTTGATGGAGGTAAAACCCTACGTCCTGCTTGATTAATATTGATGATATGGGTAGTGCAAGAGTAGATCTACCACGAGATCAGAGAGGCTAAACCCTAGAAGCTAGCCTATGGTATGATTGTCTGTTGTCCAACGGACTAAAACCCTCTGGTTTATATAGACACCAGAAAGGGCTAGGGTTACACAAGGTCGGTTACAAAGGAGGAGATATACATATCCGTATTGCCAAGCTTGCCTTCCACGCCAAGGAGAGTCCCATCCGGACACAGGACGAAGTCTTCAATCTTGTATCTTCATAGTCCAACAGTCCGGCCAAAGGATATAGTCCGGCTGTCCGGAGACCCCCTAATCCAGGACTCCCTCAACGTTGTTCAAAGAAAATCTCATCTATTTCATTTCTTTCATGCATATGTAAATCATTTTATGGTTTAGCAAATATTGTTCTAGTGGATCAGTAGGTGGTACAGCAATAGAAGCAAGACCAATTATTTCGTCCTTACTAGGCAATTCTTTTTCATGAAGCTTTCTACTAAACTTGGAAAAATTAAACTCATGAGACTCATCACCAAAACTAACACCGACACTTTGTTTCTCGCAGTCTATTCTGGCATTAACGGTGTTAAAGAAAGGTCTACCAAAGATAATGGGACAAAAGTCATCTTGTGGGGAACCAAGAACAAGAAAATCAGTATCATATTTTATTTTCCCACACAAGACTTCAACATCTCTAACAATCCCAATTGGTGATATAGTGTCTGTATTAGCAAGTTTAATAGTAACATCTATGTCTTCTATCTCTGCAGGTGTTGTGTCATTCATAATTTCTTGATATAAGGTGTAAGGAATAGCACTCACGCTAGCACCTATGTCACACAAACCATGATAATAGTGATCTCCTATTTTAACTGAGACAACAGGCATGCCAACAACAGGTCTATGTTTATCCTTTTTTACCAGGTTTGGTAATTCTAGCAGCTTCTTCGCAGAAGTAAATAGCATGTCCATCCATATCTTCTTCCAAGAGATCTTTAACCATAGCAATAATAGGTTCTACTTTGATTTGTTCATCAGGTTTAGGTGTTCTAATATAGCTTTTGTTAACCATAGTTGAAACTTTAGCATGTTCCTTTATCCTACCAGGGAAAGGTGGTTTCTCAATATAAGTAGAAGGAACAACTGGATCAACATTATAAATTATGGTTTCTTCCTTAATTGGTACCGGTTCTTTAATTTCTTCCTTAATAGGTGGGTGATATTTAAACCACTTCTCTTTATGGAGATCAACATGATTAGCAAATGATTCACAAAAGGAGGCTACTATCTTAGAGTCAAGTCCATATTTAGTGCTCAACTTTTGAAAAGCATCGGTAATCATAAAAGATTTAACACAATCATACTTAAGTTTAATACCTGACTCTTTACCTTCGTCGAGTTCCCAATCTTTAGAGTTGCATTTAACTATTTCTAAAAGATCCCATCGGAATTCAATAGTCTTCTTCATAAAAGAACCAACACAAGAAGTATCAAGCATGGTTTGATCGTTACGAGAAAGCCGAGCATAAAAATTCTGGATAATAATTTCTCTTGACTCATGATTGGGGCATGAGTATAACATTGAATTAAGCCTCCCCCAAGCTAGAGCGATACTTTATCCTTCATGAGGCCAAAAATTATATATTTAATTCCGATCACGATGAACTAGATGCATAGGATAATTTTTTGGGTGGAAGTCTAATTTCAAATGATTCCAATTCCAAGATCCAATATCATTGCATAGCCTATACCATGTCAATGCTTTTCATTCAAAGATAAAGGGAAGACCTTTTTCATAACTTCATCCCCGGGTAAACCTGCAAGCTTGAACAATCCACAAATTTGTTCTACATATATCAAGTGTACATCCATGATGATACGTGTTTGTCACAGTAGACCATGTTTACTGTCATGCATGTACATCCATGAAAAATTTATGACAGAATCAAGATAGTCATACCTATGTTGTCATACAAGTGTTCCATGACATCACCAAAATTATCATCACGGAAGTGTCCACTTCCATGACGATAAATCGCGCGTCATGGAAGTGCTTTTGTCAAGGGTGACCAACATGTGGCATCCACCGTAACTGGTCGCCGTTAAGCTATCGGGTCCGGTTTTGGATCCGATAACCCGCTAATAGCCTGGATCAATGAGGATTTCCACATGTAAAATTCTCATTGGCCAGAGGAAACACGTGTTGGCTCACCGTTGGGACAGATGTCAGCCATTCATTGGACATGAGGCACCTATGATACGTCGACACGTGGCACGACCCAACAGAGGCCCATTCCGGTCAAAAGGCGGCCTGTGTGACTTGGTCAAAAGGTAACGGGCCGGCCCACGGAAAGCCTGTTAATGGCCTGTTCGTATATAGCCCATTTACAGCCCGCTAACTCACGGCCCGTTACAGCCTATCGAAATTATGCCCAGTAGCTTCATCTGGGCCATCCAATATGATTCCAGCCCGTTGTAACTTCTGGCCCATGTATGGCCCATGATGTCTTTCCGCCCATACGAGGCCATTTGTAACTCTTAGCCCATTAACGGCCCATGGTGAATCTGGTCTGCGATGAATAGTGTACCCCTTTATACCCATTAACGGCCCATTATTCCATTTATTCGGTTACTTATGGCCCGTCATTGGCCTTTTCTGCTTGTGGGCCAAATTCAGCCCATGGTTGCAATCGGCCCGTTTGCGGCCAGTTAATCCATTGGGCCGTTTTCATCACGCCATCAAATATGGCCGGTTAACGACGGCATGTTATTGTCGGCCCATGAACAGACGATTCCAAATCTAGCTCGTTTACGGCCCATAATGCGTTCTGTTATTGGCCCATGTTTGGCCTATCGATCATACGACACGTAGAAGGCCCATTGATGCTACGGCCCGTGGAAGGCCCATTGATGCTACGGCCCGTAGAAGGCCCATTCTTTCTACGGACCTAAGCAGGCCCATTGTTTCTACGGCCCGTAGGAGGCCCATGGTAACTACAGTAAATATGTAGCCCATGGTTATTGTGGCCTAGTTCTAAAAATAGGTTATTGCAGCCACTAGGAAACCGCGGAAAAAGAACTGCACTGACTACAAGCAAACAAGTAAACATGACAACAAGGAAATAAATAAGCAAGCAACTTACGCTAGCCTATCACGGCTATTACACATATTACATCCACTGGGCATCAAAGTTCGCCACCAGTGCAAATATAGGGAACAAAGCAACATATCATATACACTAGTTGTCAAAGTTGGTGACCAATGCAAATAAACGCCGCAGCAAAACAAGTCCAGAACTGAAACCACTTTAGAAGAGCTCAAGAAACAATATCCTGGGTACCCATAATGCTGGCAAGATGCTTAGCAAGCTTATTAATTTTCTCTTGTTTGGCGCTTCAATCCTCCAACACTTGCTGTTGCACCAGAAAGTATGCATCTGAATTTTGCAGGGACTTCCTCAATCATTCGGCTTCTTGCTGCAGCATAGCTGACTGATGCATTTCATCTTGTCGTTGAGACTGAAGAAGCTAAAGTGATTCAGGCAGCGAGGTCGAAGAGCTTGTGCCTGCGGTACTGGCCAGTAACTCGAACACTACATCAACGCAGGACTGTAGGGTTTTCTCACTGTCTACAAGATCGTTTTTATCACCTTTCTTGGAGACTAACAGGGTTGTCTCACTATCTTGAACCTTATCTGCATTACTTTCTCTACCATTGCATAGTGGGGTGCTCTTCTCCAATATTTTGTTCGCATACTACAAGAGAAACAAGCAGACACATCACAAGTTTAGCATGTAGTATACCAAACTCATTTTGGTAAACCGGTTCAGTAGTAAGGTGGACAGGATAACAACATGAAACAAACATATATCTATGTACTATGGTCACTGTATTGTCCATATCATTCTAGTTTATGTTGCCAAATCAAGATAGAGACACAATTTAACTCATATATTTTTAAGACACAATAGCATAGACAGAATATAAGTGTGAGAAACTACATATCATTGGCAACACTTGTAATGTGCATCACATGCGAACATAACTATTTATACATCTGAAACTGAAATCAACATAGAGCAAGAAGTTAGAACAACAATCTAGCTAAAGAAATAGGTTTAAAACATACCTGTTGCACCATTAGAGTTTCAATTGGATCCTTCAAATTCGAAAGTAGTTGGTATGAGTAAATACAGTGATGCAACAACAAAGGAGTATGGACCATAGCTATGGAATCTGACTTGAGAACAGTTGCTCTTCTGCTTTAAACGTGGAGTTTGGGTTTGCTGTGGTGGTCTTCGTGCTTGGGGCACTACAGTTGCTTTAGAAACTGCTCGTGTGGGGGTTCTCTGTGGTGGACATGGTGCTTTGTCACCTAGAAGTGGGTTACTATCTGCTGGGGTTGGGGTTAGATGGGTTGTAGCTGGTTCTCTGCCCAACGGTGTAAGTGTGCAATCTGGAAGAGTGTCGATTATGTGTGGTGGGGCATGTTTGTGGGCCAGTACAACCATGGTTCTATCTGCATTGACAGGTAGCACTATCTTTTGTGAAGAACAGGGTTTTGCTCCCTTAGATACTGCCATCACCCCTCCAATTCAAATGCTTGATAAACAAGAAAAGAAATTGAACATACAGACATTGTATGATAGACAGATGTGGTAGTTCACATATATGTTGTCTAACCAAACAGGACAGCATGACACAATTTCACATATATGATGCCTAACTAAACATGATAGCATGACACAGTTTCAGATATATGGTGGATCACTTAACAGGATATAATGGCATAATTCAACATATGATGAGTATCTAAACATGATGACGTGACAAAACTATATGATGTCTTTCTAAAATAGGTTGGGATGAAATAATTCACATAGATGTTGTCTAAGTATACATGATGGCATGATATAATTGACATAATTGATTCATATACTAAGCATCTGGCACTCGCATGTATGATCTCTAAACTAAGCAGATGGAATTCAATATTGTGCATATGATGTCTAAAATAAGCAATGCAAGACACCATATGCATGATATGAGAAATATAAACATTGCAACTTAGAGCATACACCTCAGGTGGGATATAGGACTGGTCATCTGTCTCTGAATTTTCCTCTGAGGAGCTCCCTGTAACAATCGAGATATATGCTTCAACAGGTACCATTGCCTGCTCTGAAGACCTTGTTTTCACTCCTGATTTTTCCATAACTGACTCAAATGGTTGATACACATGAAGAGTAGTTCAATATACACAGATTGTCGACAAATGGAATACATAATGAAAAAAAGATGGCATGAGATAATTCACATATATGATGCCTGGCTACATGGCGGTGCATAATTCACATATATGATAACTGGCTTAAAAACATGACATTGGGTAATTCACATATCTGATATAGAAAGAAAACGAGAGGCATTCACACAAAGCATGTCTAATCTAAGCAGATGGCATGGCAATGCAAGACACCATATGCATGATATGAGCAATATAACCTTGCCAAGTTAGAGCATGCACCTCGGGGGGGGGGGGTGATATGACTGGTCATCTATCTCTGAATCCTCCTCTGAGGAGCTATCTGTAACTAGCAAGAAATCTGCATCGACAGGTAGCACTGATTGCTCAGAAGACCTTGTTTTCACTCCAGATTTTCCCATGACCGACTCAAATGGCTGATGCACAGGAAGAGTAGATGAATGTATAAACATTGTTGACAAATGGAATACATTATGAAAAAATATGGCATGATACAATTCACATATACGATGACTGGCTAAACAGGATGGCATTGCATGAGTCATGTATATGATGCTTGGCTAAAGAAGATGGCATTGCATAATTCCCATATACTCCCTCTGTTCCTAAGTATTTGTCTTTTTAGATTTCAAATGGACTACTACATATGGATGTATATATACATATTTTAGAGTGTAGATTCACTCATTTTGCTCCGTACGTAGTCACTTGTTGAAATATCTAAAAAGACAAATATTTAGGAGCGGTGGGAGTATGATATTGAAACAAAACAGGTGGCATTCACACAAAGCAAATCTAAACTAAGCTGATGACATATAGGATGAATAATGTAAGCAATGCGAGGCGCCATATGCATGATATGACCAATATCAGCATGCCAGGTTAGAGCAAACACCTCAGGTGGTAAATAGGAGTGGTCGTCTCCCTCTGAATCCCCATCTGAACAGTTATCTTCCTCTGGAATACAATCTGGAATGGCGGGACGGGGGGGGGGGCACTTCGGCCACCATGGAGCGACATCTGCATGACATTATATTCCCACGTAACAGTCTTCTCTTTTTCTCTACATGTTCAGTATGATTGTGTACAATAACTGACATGCATAATAAAAAATTAGTTAGATTTTGTAAGGCCTAAGGGGTGCATGCAGAAATCAAGACTGATGCTAGCAAACGAGTGGATAGATCCAAAACTAATGATAGCAGGTAGATTATAGATTCAGTTTAAAAAGATAGACAATGGATCATCTACTGTTTGTTACCCACCCAACATGAACCACATAGAAGACCCCAGATGAACCAGATAGTAGACATATACTATTCATTGCTGCCTCGATATGAGACCCACATGCATTTTAAAACTCAAGCTTGAACGATAAAGTAGCAGGTAATAATAACCGATGTATAACGTAAGAAAACACGAAAGACTGCGACCTTCTTCCGGAACTGTGTAGTTCTCAGGTTCATCTGCTCAGTCGATGATGTTAATGCAGTTGGCGTGGCTGCTAGCAACGGGGAAGATGATCTGAGGTGGTGAAAGAAAGTTTGCAGGGGGAATCTCTACTGTAGTGAACGCTTCTGTTGATGGTGCACCTCAGGTGGGGTGGATGATGGCACGGCAGGAGCAGGACATAACACACAGAGTTTTCTTTGACGCCTATCTGAATATGAAGTAAATCTGTAAGGGCTCCTTAGAATTGGAGGATTCTATAAACACAGGGACAGGAAAAACACAGGAATAGGATAGGAATATGCATGTGCAAAATAGAGCATTGGAAACATAGGATTTCTGCGAACCTTGGTGTTTGGTTCACATGAATTGGAAGAACACAGGAATGGAGAAACATGGTCAAATTAAAGTCAAACCACGTGAAAATGAAAAAATAAGAATCTTATTATGACAGTAATGCAATTAGTCATGTTCTTCATGCATATTAATTTGAAAAGGATGTCTAATGGATATTAAAATTCCTACCATTTTTTTGAAAGAGACACCAAAGGAAAAAATCCTGCAGTTTTGCTTTGCTCCACTCCTAACCAAATGCATGGATAGTAGTACCATAGTAGTTCCATAGCAAAGGATCCCTAAGGGATCGACATGAATGCAGAGTAACAAAGTGATGCAATGAGTGTACTACCTCTTTGGCATAGCCTTGTCGACCTCGACATCATTGGGTTGGACGTGGAGGATTGTGATGCTGGTGTGACCGTCGGAGGCAGGGAAGAAGATCTGAGGCCTCTGGAAACGGCGCCGAGGGTACTGCTCCGCTGTGATGGACGGTTCTGTCGTTGGAGCAGCTCTGGTGAGGTGTACGGCGGCGAGGCTGAAGCAGGACAAGACAAACAACGTTAATCTGAAGTGGGACTCTAATATCATCTGCAATAGATGATGTAAAATACATCACCAAAAAGTGCTAGATGTAAACGCATCAGCCGCGCCACGGCCGCCCCGACAAATGCGGTAAATACTATTTACTCTGAACTTAACTGAAGAAGCTGATTTTTACTGTCGAAACTGATTGAACTAGTACAAGAGCATTGCAATAGATGTTTAGGGTGTTCGAGCACTAGTAGCAGAGAAGCAGTGATCTAAATTAGTAGACACTCGAGCAGGGAACGCATTAGCAGAGAGCAAGTTATGTAGTAGAACTGCGAGCGAGTGCTAAAGCAGCAAGTCCTATAGCTGCCGGAGGTCGTGCAGCAGCAGCAGCGTGAGCGAGAGCAAGACTAGATCAGCAGCACGGACGAGAGCAAGAGCGGAGCAGCAGCGCTACCGGCAGCAATATCAGAGCAGAGCAGTAGCACGAAAGAAAGCAAGAGCAGTGCAGCAGCGCGATTGACAGCAAGAACAAAGCCGCAACGCGAGCGAGAGCCAGAGCAGCTGCATCTAGTGCTGGTGTGGAAGTCGCCGCCGAGGAAGCAACGACATGGGGGGAGACGACATGGATGAAGTGGCCGGAGATGGCGCCGTCGATGGAGACCCGCCGTGGCTGCTCGGTATGGAGCACCGGCAGCCCGATGCAGCGGTGAGTGTAGAACCTCCTTGGTGGCGCCGAGTTGGCCTTGGCTTCATCGCAGGAATTGGTGAGGGTGTTGCAGTTCTGGTGGGGCAGGTCAAGACGACACTTTAGGGATGGAGGTGGCGCGATAGATGAGGCGAACGCCGGGGCAGCTCCTTAGAGGTGAAGGACGGGGTGGCTGATCCGGTGGGACGACGAGATCGACGACGGGTCCTCATCCAGTGCGGTGGATGAGGGACGGCGAGCTGTTGCGATGGACGATGTCATCGGGGAGGAGTCTCCGGTTGGGCGGCGGTCGGGAGGCTGACCGAGGAGCGTGGGGTTTCGTGGGTTTTGGCGGCCTCGGTGTAAGAATGGGGGAGCAAAGGGGAAGGTAGGGGGAGCCATGGCTTAGGGATGCGCTTGTCCGAAATCTAGGGTAAGTTACCAGCATACCCCCACTGGTTTTGACACCACGACGTCGAACCGGCATTTCCGGCTGAGGGGTAGAAGGGGGATTTCACGTGTCTGGGCTACGGGACCGATTTCAGATGAGGAGGGAGTTTTTCCGCGCGTCGAAATTTCGAGATAACAAGGCACGACACGGGTCGAAGAGGCAGGAGTTTCAAAGCAGATGAGACAAAAGATACTCGAGCTTAAAAATTTCGGGATAACAAGGCGTGAATTCCTTGTTCGGAAGAAAAAACTTAACGTGTACAAAAAAAATTCATACAAGACACAAGAAAATCATGTCCCCTTTTACTATATTGCTATAAATGTCATTGGAAAAACTACAAGAAAAATGTAAAAAAATCGGGAGAACAAGATTACCCTATACAGTACCAAATCGATTTGCACTTCCCTCAACAACAAGAAAAAACAAATCAATTCCCACCAAAAGAAATAGTCATGTACCTTTTTATATGATTACAAATGCCAGGATCTCGAATTTCAATTCTTGAATCCACATTATGTTGAACTCGAATATATCGTTAGGTGACCTTGCGGAATGCATGTAGTCCTACATTTTGATCTTCCATCATATATGAACATTTTACTCAACCGTATGAACATATATATTGTCTTCTACCATATGGACTAAATTTGAATCAATTTTCCTTATTTGAATACGATTGTTGTCAAGTTATACAATCATTTGAATATTATCTTGATAACAAAAAACATGCATATATCAGTAATCATATTTTACTATAAACTGCATGTCACATACGATCTCCAATCAAATATTTGTATCCATTTTATGTTGAATTCAAATCAGAGTACATTGGTCTAGGTGGCGAGATGTTCAGGGTAATCTAAACCCCGTTTTCATATCTATATAATTCTTGGCTGAATTGGGACAAGTTTTGGTATAAGCTTCTTGCAAAACCGGAGATTCTCTCAACAAGCCTCGTGGTTCCGAGAGGGAACGTGTCACCTTTGTGTGCGAAACGATATACACTGCCTCCCCCTGATTTTCTTTACAGAGGCAACATAGAACTATATGAGTGCCCTGTTAAATTTTGGAATTATTCTGGGTTCGTTTGGCATTTTTATACATTAATTTAGTTTCTAGACATTTAATGTGCATAATCCAAATTTGAACTGCAAGCACATGCTCCGGTGCACCAAAGTTGGTTGAAAAATCACATGTGAGTCCTTGGGTGAATTTGTAGGTCCCATGCAAGAAATGGGAATGAAATTCAAACATCTGGGCATTGTGACTCAATCGAGAACATCGAGAAACTTGGTTTTTTAATTCATGTAAATCCAAAACTCGCCTGGAAATCATGAAACTTGGCATGCTGTCATGTCATGGCACTAACATGTTGTGGTAAAAAATTGGGCATATTTGGAACAAGTTTTGGTATAAGCTTCTTGCAAACCGAAGCTTCTCTCAAGAAGGCTCGTGGTTCTGAGAGGGAACGTGTCACCTTTGAGTGTTAAACGATATACACTGCCCCCCTTGAGTTTGTTTACAGAGGCAACATAGAACTACATGAGTGCCACTACAAAAAAAATACACTTCCGTGATGATATGTGTTTGTCACAGTAGGTCGCTTTTTTTTTCATGCATGTACATCCATGACAAATTTATGACAGAATCAAGATAGTCATACATGTGCTGTCGTAGAAGTGTTCCATGACATTACCAAAATTATCATCACAGAAGTGTCCACTTCCATGACGATAAATCACGCGTCACAGAAGTGCTTTCGTCAAGGGTGGCCGACACGTGGCATCCACCGTAACGAAATGCCATTAAGCTATCAGGTCGGGTTTTTGATCCGATAACCCGTTAACAACCCCGACCAATGGGGATTTTCCATGTGTAAAATCATCATTGGCTGGAGGAAACACGTGTCGACTCATCATTGGGACATATGTCAACCACTCATTGGACGGAAGGCGCCTATGATACGTCGACACGTGGCACGGCCCAATAGAGGCCCATTCCTGTGAAAAGGCCGGCCCATTTGACTTGGTCAAAAGCTGGCGGGCCGGCCCATGGAAAGCCTGTTAACGGCCTGTTCGAATATAGCCCATTTACAGCCCGCTAACCCAAGGCCCGTTACGCCCTATCCGAATTAGGCCCAGTAGCATCATCTGGGCCATCCCCGGCCTGTTTTCACTTCTGGCCCATGTATGGCCCATGACGTCTTTCGGCCCATATGAGGCCCTATGTAACTCTTGGCCTACTAACGGCCCATGGTGAAACTGGGCCGTAATGAACAGTGTATCACTTTACACCCATTAACGACCCGTGGTGAAACTGGCCCGTAATGAACAGTGTATCACTTTATACCCATTAACGGCCCGTTATTCTGTTGGGCCGTTTCCAGCCCATGTTATCTTTCAGCCTTCTCAGAGCCCATTTATTCTTGGGCTCATTTCCAGCATTCGTTTACTTACGGCCCGTTGCTGTCATTTTCTGCTTGTGGGCCAAATTCAGCCCGTGGTTACAGTCGGCCCGTTTGTGGTCCGTTAATACGTTGGGCCGATTTCATAGCATCATCAAATACGGCCTATTAACGATGGCCCATTATGGTCGGCCCATGAACGGACGATTCCAACTCTAGGCCGTTTACTGCCATAATGTGGTCTGTTTGGCCCATGTTTGGCCAATCGATTATACGGCCCATATAAGGCCCATTGATAATACGGCCCACAGAAGGCCCATTATTTCTACGGCCCGTAGAAGGCCCATTGTTTCTACGGCCCGTAGAAGGCCCACTGTTTCTACGGCCAGTAGGAGGCCCGGTGTCACTATAGTAAATATTAGCCCATGGTTATTGTGGCCTAGTTTTAAAAAATAGGTTATTGCAGCCACTAGCTAACCGCGGAAAAAGAATTGCAATGACTACAAGCAAACAAATCAACAAGACAACAAGGAAATAAATAAGCAAGCAACTAACGCTAGGCTATCACGGCTATTACACATATTACATCCACTGGGCATCAAAGTTCGCCACCAGTGCAAATATAGGGAACACAACAGCATATCATATACACTGGTTGTCAAAGTTGGCGACCAGTGCAAATAAATGCCACATCAAAATAAATCCAGAACTGAAACCACTTCAGAAGATCTCAAGAAACAATATCCTGGGTACCCATAATGCTGGCAAGATGCTTAGCAAGCTTATTAACTTTCTCTTGTTTGGCGCTTAAATCCTCCAGCACTTGCTGTTGCACCAGAAAATATGCATCTGAATTCTGCAGGGACTTCCTCAGTCCTCCAGCTTCCTGTCGCAGCACATCTGATCGATTTCTTTCTACTTGAAGTTGAGACTCATGAAGACGAACTGATTCAGGCAGCGAGTTCGAAGAGCTTGTGCCAGCAATAGTGGCTAGTAACTCGAACACTACATCAAGACAGGACTTTTGGCTAGTAACTCGAACACTACATCAGCTTTCTTGGAGACCAACAGGGATGTCTCACTATCTTGAACCTTATCTGCATTACTTCCTTTACCGTTAGATAACGCGGTACTGTTCTCCAATATTTTGTCCGCATTCTAAAAGAGAAACAAGAAGACACATCACATGTTTACCATGTTGTATATGAAACTCATTTTGGTAAATGAGTTCAGTAGTAAAGTGGACAGGATAACAGCATGAAACAAACATATATCTATGTACCATGGTCACTTTATGGTCTATACCATTCTAGTTTTTGTTGCCAAATCAAGATAGAGACACAGTTCAAATAATATTTGTTCAAGAGAAAGCAGAATAGACAGAATATAAGTGTGGGTAACTATAGAGCAATAACAACACTTGTAATGTGCATGACATGAGAACATAACTGTTTATTCAATTGAATCTGAAATCAACATACAGTAGGTTACAACAGCAAACCAGTTAAAGAAACAGGTTTAAAACATACCTGTTGCGACATTGGAGTTTCAATTCCATCCTTCAAATTTGAAAATAGTTGGCATGAGTAAATACAGTCATGCAAGAGCAAAGGAGTATGAACCATAGCTACAAAACCTGACCTGAGAACAAATCTTCTTCTCCTTTAAGCGTTGAGTTGGGATTCAGAGTGGTGGTCCTCGTGCTTTGGACACTGCAGTTCCCTTACTAACTGCTCGTGTTTGGGTGCTCTGTGGTGGAGACGGTGCTGTGTCAACTGGAACTGGGTTACTATCTGCCGGGGTTGGGGTTAGAAGGGGTGTAGCTGGTTCTCTGTCCAACTGGGTAGGGGTACAATCTGCGAGAGTCTGGGTTATGTGTGGTGGATCTGGTCCTTGGGCAAGTACAACCGTGGTTCTATCTACATCAACTGGTAGCACTATCTTTTCTAAAGACCGTGTTGTTACTCCCTTAGATACTGCCATCACGCTCTCCAATTCAAATGGCTGATAAACAAGAAAAGTAATTGAAAGTATAGACATTGTATGATAGACATGTGCAATGGGTAGTAGGGAATAAAAGAGGGCATGAAATAATTCATATTTATGTTGTCTAACCAAACAGGATAGCATGACACAATTTCACATATATGATGGCTAACTAAACAGGATAGCATGACACAATTTCACATTATGATGGCTAACTAAAAAAGATGGAAAGA
This sequence comes from Triticum dicoccoides, assembly GCF_002162155.2. Classification (NCBI taxonomy): domain Eukaryota; kingdom Viridiplantae; phylum Streptophyta; class Magnoliopsida; order Poales; family Poaceae; genus Triticum; species Triticum dicoccoides. Next base: position 236,295,682 of record NC_041382.1, on the reverse strand, counting down.
CATAGTTCAAAATATGAGACTATGTAAATAGGATGACATGACATAACTATATAATGTGTTTATTAAATAGATTGGCATGCCATAATTCACATACATTCACGGATAGAATGCCACAATTCAAAATATGATGACTGTAAACACTAAACATGATGAGATGATATAACTATATGATGTTTTTATTAAATGGGTTGCCATGCCATAATTCAGATAGATGATGTGTATGTACTATGTAAACATGATGGCATGATATAATTCAAATATATGATTTATATAGTAAGCAAGTAAGCAGATGGCAATCCATATATGATGTAAAAACTAAGCAATGCAAGACAACATGCATGACATGGGTAATATAACCCTGCCAAGTTTGAGCATAGACCTCAGGGGGAAACTACGACTGGTCATCAGTCTTTGAATCCTCCTCTGAGGAGCTCTTTGTAACCAGCAAGATGTCTGCTTCAGCAGGTAGCATTGTCTGCTCTGAATACCTTGTTTTCACTCCAGATACTTCCATCATCGCTTCAAATGGCTGATGCACAGGAAGAGTAGTTGAATATACAAATGTTGTCGCCAAATGGAACACGTAATAGAAAAAAATGATAGCATGATATAATTCACATACATGATGATTGGCTAAACATCATGGCATTGCATAATTCACATATATAATGCCATTGCAACAAGATAGCATTGTATAATTCACATATATAATGTCTTGCAATATGATGGCAATGCATAATTCACATATATGGTAATTAGACACTGAACAGTTGGCATTCACACAAAGCATGTCTAAACTAATCAAATGACATAGCAATGCGAGACACCATACGCATGATATGAGCAACATAACCCTGCCAAGTTAGAGCATACACCTCGGGGGGGGGGGGAATAGGACTGGTCATCTCTCTCTGAATCCTCCTCTGAGGAGCTATCCGTAACCAGCGAGATATGCGCTTTGTAAGATAGCATAGTCTACTCTGAAGACCTTGTTTTCACTCCAGAATTTGCCATCACCGTGTCAAATGGCTGATGCACACAAAGAGCAGTTGAATGTAATAACATTGTTGACAAATGTAATATGTAACGAAAAAAAAAGGATGGCCTAATATTATTTACATATAAGATGATTGGCTAAGCAGGATGGCATTGCAAAATTCACATATATGATGCCTGGCTAAACAAGATGGCGTTGCATAATTCACATAAAAGATGAATAAACTAAACAGATGGCATTCGCACAAAGGATGTCTAAACTAAGCAGATGACATATTTGATGTATAAAGTAAGCAATGCAAGACACCATATGCATGATATAACCAACATTAGCATGCCAAGTTAGAGCGAAGACCTCAGGGGGTAAATACGAGTTGTCTTCTCCTTCTGAATCCCCCTCAGAACAGATATCTTCCTCTCGATTACAATCCGAAGTGCGTGGAGGGGGGGCTGCACTTGCGCCTACCATGGAGCGACGTCTGCATGAAATTTTATTGCCACACAAGGCTCGTCTCTTTTGCTCTACATGTTCAGTTCCATTGTTTACAATAACTGTCATGCATAGGAATAAAACATAGTGAGATTATGTAAGGAGTGCATGCAGAAATCCAGAGTGATGGTAGCAACCTGTGGATAGACCCAAAATCAATAATAGCAGGCAGATAATGGCTTCAGTTAAAAAATACAGATAATGGCTTCTTTACTATTTGTTTCCCACCCAACATGAAACTCATGGTAGACACCGGAGATTAACCAGATAGTAGATAGATACTATTGATAGCGGCCCCGATATGTACCCCACAACCATTTAAAAACTCAAGTTTAACCATTAGTTTGGAGCTGACTCAGAGTCTAATTGGTGAATAGGATGATAAAGTAGCATGTAATATTAAGTGATGCATAACGTAAGCAGACACGAAATAGTGCGACCTCTCTTGCGGACCCGTGTGGTCCTCGAGGTCATCTGCTCGGTTGATGATGGTAGTGCAGTTTTCATGGCTGCTAGCGGCGGGGAAGAAGATCTGAGGCTGTGAAAGACAGTCTGGAGGCCGGATCCCTGCTGTGCTGGACCCTTCTATCGTTGGAGCAGCTGAGCTGGGGTGGACGACGGCGCAACAGGAGCGAGACAACCCACGCAAGGTTTTCTTTGACAACTATCTGTAAGAGAAGTAATTCTGTAAGGGCTCGTTTGAATTGGAGGATTACAACAATGCAGGGATAGGAAATAGAAAGGAATAGGATAGGAATGCACGTGCAAAATAGAGAATTTAAAAACACAGGATTTCTGCCAATCTGGGTGTTTGATTCACAACAATTGGAAGATCACAGGATGCAAAGAAGCATGGTGAGATTAAGTCAAACCACAAGAAAATGTACGGTTATAATGCTATTATGGTACTATCTCTTAGTCTTGTGCTTCATGAATAGGAATTTGAAAAGGAGAACAAGTGAAAATTTAAATTCCTACATTTTTTCTTTCAAGGAGACACTAAAGGAACAAATCCGTGTGCTCAGTGAACAATATATATAACATGTAGAGTAAAAAAGAGATGCAACAAGTGTACAACCTCTTTGGCGAAGCCATGTCGATCTCAGCGTGATTGGGTTGGCCGGTGAGGATGCTCCGTTTGACTTGGCTGTCGGAGGAGGGGAAGAAGATATTAGGCGTCTAGAGATGGAGCTCGAGGTACTGCTCCGCTGTGATGGAGGGTTTCGTCGTTGGAGCAGCTCCGGTGAGTTGTACGATGCCGAGGCTGAAGCAGGACAACAGAGACAACGAACAACGTTAACCTGAGTGGAATTCTAATAGCATCTCCAATACATGATGTAAAATACATAACCACAAAGTGCTAGATGTAAAATACATCAGCCGCTCATCTCTGAACTTAACTGTCGAAACTGAATTTAACTGTCGAAACTGAACTTAACTGTCGAAACTGAACTTAACTACCGAAACTGAATTTTGCTGTCGAAACTGGACGCACTAGCAAGGTGAGGCTACACGTCCATTGACTGACTTTTTCATCTCTGGTTAGTCGATTTTGCAGCCATTGGATACGAAATCAAGGGCCTGCGGTTCATCTTCAACCTCCACCCCCCTGAGCCGGCCAAACAGCAGCCCCCCCCACCGCCCGCGGTGCGCCGCCCCGCCCGCCCCGAAAACACTCCCCACCGCCGCCCCGGCCATCCCTCTAGGACCCCCGTGCCGAGCTTTTTCTCCGGTGATCCCCGCCACCGCCCCGCCAATGCCCCACCACCGCCGGTGACCACCGCCGCCATCCTGAACCCTAAGATAGATAGTGGGGTACCTCTCTGGCGAGCCCCCCTCCCCGCTGCGGCTGGTTCTTCCTTCACCCTGGCGGCATCGGAGTGAAGTGTATTTAAATCGGAGCAGCATCGCAAAAAAGAGCAAGAGCGAGAGTAGCAGTGCGAGCAAGATCAATAGCAAGAGCAGACCAGGCAGGGGACCAAGAGCAAGAGCAGAGCAGCAGCGCGAGCGAGAGCTAAGCAGCAGCGGGTCCTACTGATGTGGACGTCGCCACCGAGGGTGCAACACCGTGGAGGAAGTGGCCAGCGACACCATCGTGGATGGAGCCGCGCCGTGTCAGCTCGGGATCGAGCGCCGGCAGCACCGTGAGATCGAATCAAGAATAAAATGCGGCGATTAGTGTACAACCTCTTTGGTGGCGCCGATTAGGCCGCAGCTTCATCCGAGGAAACGATGATGATGATGCTCTTCCGATGGTGCAGGTGAAGACGGCGGTGTGGGAATGGAGGTGGCGCGAAAGACGAGGGGAATGTCGGGGCAACTCCTTGGAGGTGGAGGACGGGGTGGCTAAACCGGCGGGACGATGAGATCGACGACGGATCCTCATCCGGTACGGTGGATGAGGGATGTCAAGGTGTTGTTGTGGACGACGTCGTCGGGGAAGAGGCTCCGGCTGGGTGGCGGATGGAGCAGGGTGTGGGGTTTTGTCGCGGGTTTTCGCGGCCTCGGTGTATGAATGGGTGGGCGGATGGGATGGCAGTGGGGAACCATGGCTTAGAGACGCGCTTGTCTGAAATGTGGGGTAAGTTACGAAAGTACCCCCACCGATTTGAGGAGGTTCTTTTGGTTCAGGGGTACCACGGGCATTTCACGTGTCGGGATTTCATAGGAGGTGCGAGTTTTCGCACGCGTTGTAATTTCGGAATAGAAGGCGCGGGTTGAGATGGAGGGAGTTGTCGGAGCACAACGAGACAAAGATATATCTTAAATATTTCGGGCTAACAAGGTGTGGGTTGAAATTTCCGGACAAGCCTAACATGTACTATACCAAATCAATGCGCCCTACAAAATGTCATTCAAAACTTTGAATTCATGTTATGTTCAATTAAAATATTTCGCTACGTGTATAATGCATGCAACCTACTACTCAAATGAACGTTTTAGTGCATTCCAAATGTATATACTACCGCTTCAATATGAACTAAATTTGAATTCATTTCTCTATTTGAATAAGATCTACAGTAATGATTGTTGTGAAGTCAAAGCATTTGAATTCGTTTCTCTGTTTTAATAAGATCTACAATCATCATTATTGTCAAGTTCCACATGATTAGTCTCGAGTTACATATGAACTATGTGTACTATATGAACTCGAACTAGATTTTTTCAATCCACTTTATTTTGATTTCAAATCACATTACATTTCTAGCTCTAGCTAGATCTTCATAATCTAAACCATGTCTCATATGTATAATGTGTTTATCACATTATGTATGGTGCCCCTCCCCCTACGCCTACAAGTATTTAGATGTGAGTTGCAAACACCACACATTACCACAAATTCAAATAAAATGTGAGAATGTTCGACATATAGTATTGTTTAGATTGTTCGATATTTAGTTGTAAGCTGCAAACGCCACACATTATCACAAATTCAAATAAAATATGAGATTGTTTGATGTATAGTATGGTTTAGATTGTTCGGCATTTAGCTGTGAGTTGCAAACATCATGCATTATCACATTATGGTATAACATGTGCACAGCACGTGTATCACCGCTATATTCATGCATGCAATGTTTAAAACACTATGATCTCCTATTCAAATATATGAATCCGCTTTCATATCAAATTATGATCTTTGTTAGTCTCTTACACCCACACAATCCTCTAACCTTTGTAGCTACCACTAACTTTCTCTCGTGCATGCACACGCCCTCCTCGCCCTCCCCCTCCCTCGGCATTCTATCCACCGGGCACATTCATTTTTTTCTTTAGGTCGTTCTCCCAAAGTCTCCACAACTCCTTTCCGACACACCGATCGATAAACCTCTCCAGCAATGCCTGCCTACAACATACAAACACACCTTCAATCTCCTCCTTTATGTGTCCTTGCCTCGTGTCTCTCATACAGTCAGACACACGTGTAAACTCTCGCCCCTCTTTTCATCGCTCTCTCACAACCGCACACTCATCCCCCTATGTAGCTAGTAGTTGGGCCTCTCGCACCACCTCCTAGCTCCATTCTCTCTGTCTATCCGTCTCGCTGGGCCTTATTAGCCTCTAACAAATGGACATACACCGACTGATCTCTTGCTATACATATAGCTAGCTAGGTCCTTATAACTTGTTTTTACCCACACGTCAATCGATCTACCTCATTAGTTGTGTCTCTCCCTTCCTCCGACAAACAACAATTGATCTACCGATCTAGTTAGGTTTTCTTACCAAACACATGGTTCCCCTTCATCATCCATGGATGCGTCCCGACAGATCTATCACGCACAGGCACACACAGAAACACATCCCCACTCTTATTGATAACATTGCAGTTCCACCCTCAGTTTGTCTAGTAGGCCTCTCCCACCATCTTCGAGAAGCAACTCCATCACCCATCCAGCACTCTACCCCTCTCCCTCCCTCTCCCTCCCTCTCTCTCTCATCTCTCTCTCTCCCATCATATTTCCCGTCCTTCAGTTATGTATGGATGTCGACCGGTCTCCCTCAAGACATAGCTGGGTCTCTCCTTCTCAACACATATACGAGTCGTTCTACCTCTATAGTTAGGCCTCTGCCTACCCCTCCCACCACCCCTCCCCCACACACACAACGATCGAGTGCTCTAGTCATGTCTCCCTGCCACACACAAACTTGACGTGTGCCCTCTAACGTTCCGGTAGGCCAGTCGCCCTATATCTTTGACTTGTACACACACACAATTTCGATGGCTCTCTTCATCGATCTCGCACCCACCCACTTGATCCTCTCTTCGACTCTATCGATAGCTATGACCCCTCCCTCTCTTCTCGTGGATTTCCCGACCCTCTATGTATGATATGGATAGGCGTCCATTTCACACACATTGCATGCAAAATTTTGTTTCAGATGTCATCGACACATATTCCCACAAATAATTCACGAAATCAACCCCCACCCCATCCCCACCCCAAAACAAAAAACACTCACGAACGCACTTTGTATCTCTCACACACACCCACGTAGGTGGGGAACGTGCATGAAGAAAAGAGGTGCATGCACGACGCACGTACTCCCGTCTCTTTCCCAACCACACCCGCGCGTGTACACGGTGGAGCTCATTTCTGTATGAAAAAGGCAGCCCACGTGGTAATTTGGCACGTGTACTAGTTGTCCACTTGGTGGAGGGAGGATCGTCTACCACGGGTGAACAAACAAATTGCGACTTGACGTGTTATGCTAAAAAAGAGGCAAACCATGTGGGGCCTACCTTAGAGGCAAGGCTCTATACACTGGAGTACTTTTGATGTGTCCCGTCAACTCGCAGAATGAGGAGAAGCTTGCTTAGTACGCCGTCTCCCCCGCCCATGGGCGCGGTGGCTCGCAAGATGAGGTGAAGCTTGCTTACTACGCCTTACGCCCGCTCCCTCGCCCATGCGCGCGGTGGCTCGCAAGACAAGGAGAAAAATTTACTACACCCTTGATACGTCTTCGTCGTATCTACTTTTCCAAACACTTTTACCCTTGTTTTGGACTCTAACTTGTATGATTTGAATGGATCTAACCCGGACTGATGCTGTTTTCAGCAGAATTACCATGGTGTTGTTTTATGTGCAGAAAACAAATATTCTCGGAATGACCTGAAACTCCACGGAACATCTTAGAAAAAATAATAAAAAATCCTCACCAAAGATGAAGACCAGGGGGCCCACACCCTTCTCACGAGGGTGGGGGGCGCGCCCCCTACCTCGTGGGCCCCCTAGAAACCCTTCGACGCCAACTCCAACTCTATATATTTGCTTTCGAAGAGAAAAAAAATCAGAGAGAAGAAATCATCATGTTTTACGATACGGAGCTGCCGCCAAGCCCTAAAACCTCTCGGGAGGGCTGATCTGGAGTCTGTTCGGGGCTCCGAAGAGGGGGCTTCGTCGCCATCGTCATCATCAACCATCCTCCATCACCAATTTCATGATGCTCACCGCCGTGCGTGAGTAATTGCATTGTAGGCTTGCTGGACGGTGATGGGTTGGATGAGGTTTATCATGTAATCGAGTTAGTTTTGTTAGGGTTTGATCCCTAGTATCCATTATGTTCTGAGATTGATGTTGCTATGACTTTGCTATGGTTAATGCTTGTCACTAGGGCCTGAGTGCCATGATTTCAGATCTGAACCTATTATGTTTTGATGAATATATGTGAGTTCTTGATCCTATCTTGCAAGTCTATAGTCACCTACTATGTGTTATGATCCGCAACCCCGAAGTGACAATAATCGGGACCACTCCCGGTGATAACCATAGTTTGAGGAGTTCATGTATTCACTATGTGATAATGCTTTGTTCCGGTTCTCTATTAAAAGGAGTCCTTAATACCCCTTAGTTTCCAATAGGACCCCGCTGCCACGGGAGGGTAGGACAAAAGATGTCATGCAAGTTCTTTTCCATAAGCACGTATGACTATATATGGAATACATGCCTACATTACATTGACGAATTGGAGCTAGTTCTGTGTCACCCTATGTTATGACTGTTACATGATGAACCGCATCCGGCATAATTATCCATCACTGATCCGGTGCCTACGAGTTTTCCATATACTGGTTCTCGCTTATTTACTTTCCCGCTGTTACTGTTACAATCACTACAAAATACCAAAAACATTACTTTTGTTGTCTTTACTTTTGTTGCAGCTACCACCACTATCATATTACTTTGCTACTAAACACTTTGCTGCAGATACTAAGTCTCCAGGTGTGGTTGAATTGACAACTCAGCTGCTAATACTTGTGAATATTCTTTGGCTCCCCTTGTGTCGAATAATAAATTTGGGTTGAATACTCTACCCTCGAAAGCTGTTGTGATCCCCTATCTTGTGGGTTATCAAGACAAATTTCTGGTGTCGTTGCCGGGGAGCATAGCTCTATTCTTTGAGTCACTTGGGATTTATATCTGCTGGACACTATGAAGAACTTGAGAGATCCACAAACCAAGATCTATCCCTCAACTACGAGGGGAGGTAAGGAACTGCCATCTAGCTCTACACTTGATTCACCTTCTGTTATGAGTAAGTTTGTGACACCTACACCTGCTTCTGCTATTTGTTCTAATATGTCGCATGTTATTGATGATGCCACTTCTGCTATGCATGATACTTATGATGAAACTGCTTCTATGCCTGATACTACTGTGCCCCTTAGTGAATTTCTTGATGAACAAATTGCTAGGGCTAGAGAAAAATAAATTATTGAATCTGAATACGATGATGATAGTGATGATGAGAATATGCATGTTATCCCTGAGGGCTATCTTTTTGATCGAGATGCTTCTTTAGCTATTTTAGCTTGCAGAGATAGATATGAGCTTAAGAGGTTATTAATTAAATGGAACAAAGAATCACTTAGAGATAAAATGAAACCCGATCCTACTTTTTCTACTTCACCTATATGTGTTCCTGATAAGGAGTATGAATTCTCCGTTGATCCTGATATAATTACTTTGGTTGAATCTGATCCGTTTTATGGCTATGAATCTGAAACTGTTGTGGCACATCTTACTAAGTTAAATGATATAGCTGCCCTGTTTACTAATGATGAGAGATCGCGTTACTTTTATATACTCAAAATATTTCCGTTCTCATTAAAGGGTGATGCTAAGATATGGTTTAATTCTCTTGATCCTGGTTGTGTGCGTAGTCCCCAGGATATGATTTATTACTTCTCTGCTAAATATTTCCCTGCTCATAAGAAACAAGCTGCTTTGAGGGAAATATACAATTTTGTGCAAATTAACGAAGAGAGTCTCCCACAAGCTTGGGGGAGGCTTCTCAAGTTACTTAATGCTTTGCCTGATCATCCTCTTAAGAAACCTGAAATACTTGATATCTTTTATAATGGACTAACCGATGCTTCCAGGGATTACATGGATAGTTGTGCTTGTTCTCTTTTCAGGGAAAGAACACGGGATGAAGCTGAAATTCTATTGAATAATATGTTGACAAATGAAAATAATTGGGCACGTCCTGAGCCACCTCCTGAGCCAGCTCCTGCTCCAATTACTGAGTCTATTCCTAAACCAACTCCGAAGAAGAGAGGTGTTCTATTCTTCAGTCCCGAAGATATGCAAGAGGCAAACAAATCTATGAAAGAAAAGGTATTAAAGCTGAAGACGTTAAGAATTTACCTCCTATTAAATAAATACATGGTTTAATATACCGCCTGTTGAAGAAACATATGATCTTAATTATTTATTTACTGAAGAACCTCCTGATCCCGATATCCCGACACATGTAGTAAAGGTAAATTCTCTCTATAGATATGATAAAGCTGAAGTCCCTCCTACTAAAATTGCTAGTCAGTGCTTGGATGAGTTTGATAACTTTATGTTTAAGCAAGACGACTTCAATGCTTATTTTGGTAGACAATTAAAAGAAAATGCTAATATGATTAGACGCTTGGGTGATTATATAGCTGATATTAAAGGGGAACTTAAACTTGTTAGAAAACATGCTTCTATGGTTACCACTCAAGTAGAACAAGTACTTAAGGCTCAAAAGGAAGTGCTTGACGAAATGAATAATAAGAAAAATGATTATGCTGTTAGAGTGGCTACTAGAACTGGTAGAATGACTCAAGAACCTTTGTATCCTGAAGGCCACCCTAAGAGAATCGAGCAAGATTCTCAAAGAAATAATATTGATGTTCCTAGTTCTTCTAAAAAGAAGAAGAAGAAAAATGATAGAACTGTGCAAACTTCTAGTGAACCTATTTCTGAACCACCTGATAATCCAAATGATATTTCTATTTCTGATGCTGAAACACAATCTGGTAATGAACATGAACCTAATGAAAATATTAATAATGATGTTCATGATGATGCTCAACCTAGTAATGATAATGATGTAGAAGTTGAACCTGCTGTTGATCTTGATAACCCATAATCAAAGAATCAACGTTATGATAAAAGAGACTTTGTTGCTAGGTAACATGGTAAAGAAAGGGAACCTTGGGTTCAGAAACCCATGCCTTTTCCTCCAAAACTATCCAAGAAAAAGGTTGATGAGGATTTTGAGCGCTTTGCTGAAATGATTAGGCCTATCTTTTTGCGTATGAGATTAACTGATGTGCTCAAAACAAATCCTTATGCTAAATATATGAAGGATATCATTACTAATAAAAGAAAGATACCGGAAGCTGAAATTTCCACCATGCTTGCTAATTATACTTTTAAGGGTGGAATACCAAAGAAACTTGGAGACCCCGGAGTACCTACTATACCTTGCTTCATTAAAATAAATTATATTAAAACTACTTTATGTGATCTTGGAGCTGGTGTTAGTGTTATGCCTCTCTCTTTATATCGTAGACTTGACTTGAATAAGCTGACACCTACTGAAATATCTTTGCAAATGGCTGATAAATCAACTGCTATACCTGTCGGTATCTGTGAGGATGTGCCTGTTGTGGTTGCAAACGTTACTATTTTAACGTACTTTGTTATACTTGATATTCCCGAGGATGATAGTATGTCTATTATTCTTGGAAGACCTTTTCTTAATACTGCAGGGGCTGTTATTGATTGCAACAAAGGCAATGTCACTTTTCATGTTAATGGTAATGAGCATACGGTACACTTTCCGAGGAAACAACCTCAAGTTCATAGTATCAACTCTATTGGAAAAATTCCATGGATTATATTTGGAGGTTTTGAATTTCCCCTTCCTACTGTCAAGAAGAAATATGATATTCTTATTATTGGGGATGTGCATATCCCCGTTGAGGTAACTTAGTGTTATTCAAAATTTCTCCGGTTTCATGATTATCGGAACGGGTTTGTTAACAAGACTTGATCAACCTTGTTAGTGGATTCTTTTTTATGAGCATGAGATGGATGAAACTAGAAGCACAAACTTCTGTACCCTCTCTATACTTTCTGTTATTTATATTAAATAAAGTAAAAATAGTATTTTTTGTCTATTTCCTGACTTATCCGTGCAATAGAAAAATATCCCAAAAATAAAAGTCCTCAGAATGCCATGCCAATTTAATATGATTTTTTCAGGAATATTTGAGGATTTACTGTGTAAAATTTACCGCAGGAGAGGCTCCCACCTGGCCACGAGGGTGGTCGGCGCCCTCCCCTATAGGGCGCGCCCCCCTGTCTCATGGGCCCACGGTGGCCCTCCTCCACTTATCCCAGCACCCATCTTCTTCCTCTATCTCACACAAACCCGAAAAACCAACTCAAGCACGAGTTCCAGCCACTCTTGCTGCGATTTTCGATCTCCTTGCTCAAAGCACCTCTCGCAAAACAGCTAGGGGAGATTGTTCCTTGGTATGTGACTCCTCCATTGGTCCAATTAGTTTTTGTTCTAGTGCTTTATTCTTTGCAAATTTGTGCTGTATAGGTGACCATGTTCTTGAGCTTGCATGTCAAATTTATATGGTTCCAAGTAGTTCTAATGCTTGATATAGGCTCTAGGCACTTGTAGGAGTAGTTGCTATCAATATTATTGAGTTTGGTTTACTTTTATTTTGGAGTTACTAAAAATTTCAGAATTTTTCAGAGAAAAACAATATTCTTAGGAAGATGTTCCAAGGTGGTTCCTCTAAGAAGCAAGGACCCAGGATTGCTATGCGCGATGCTGACGAGGATCCACCAAGAGACACTCCAGTATGGCCTTGCGAATGGCCGTCGGAAAATTTTATGGACCGTGCGGGAATTAAAGAAGAATTAAAAGCATATTTGCGCAATGCCAGTCTTGAGGATTTTGAGGCTAATAAATGCCCCCAGTATCATGATCTCACAAGTTCATTTGTGAGGAGGTTTGAGTATTCATCTTCGTGTAATTCTCCTTCAGTCATGTTTGATCTTTATGACAAATCTTATACCATGGACCTAGAGGATTTCACTCTTGCATGCAAACTTCCATCATGGGGCAGTATTAGGGATCCCCCTAAATGTGAATTTAGAAACTTTCTTGCTAGTATAACTGTGGGGGAATCTAGAGATATAACGCAGGCTACTATAGGGAGCATTCACTTTCCTGCTATACATTATTTTGCTCTCTTCATCGGTAGATGCATAAATGCTAAGGGTGAAGCATGTCACATGTGTGTCCCTGATCTTAGCATTTTTAGGAGTGCTCTGTTAGGAGACCAATCTTATCATATGGGAGCCATTGTAGCTCGTAGGTTGCATCATAATAGACATAATGGAGATTTCTTTGGAGGAATTTATGCAACCCGCTTAGCTCATTTTTTTGAGATAGACATTTGTGAGGGTGATATGGAGTTGCCTCCTGCATATTTAGATTATGACTCTATGGCTTCGCACCAGTTTGTCGACAGGCCTGAATCACCTCTCTTATATCGTTTATTTTTTTTATAAACGACGTGTTTTCCGTATTACTCTCCCTGCTCCTGCCTTCTTTGATTCACAGACAAAAGGAAGATATGTTATTACCAGAGAGGAGGCAGAAGAGTATGAGAGGAGAGCGGAGGCAGCTCGACTCCATGCTGCAGCTCAGCAGGTGATAACCGCTGCACATCAGTATGATCCCAACTATTCTTCGTCGCAGTACGACCCCAACAACTATTATTATGGATATCCGCCAGGCCAGCCATGGCCATAGACCAACTTAGGCCAAAAGTCTAAGCTTGGGGGAGTACGTATTTCTCACCGACATTACATTTATGTTCACACACGCTCATTGCTAGATGTCAGTGCTCATACTTTTTCACTGTAATATCCATGCTAGTTTATTTCCTTTTCCCTGCTTTCTTCTTGTGTGTTTTCTTAACCTTAAGAAAAACCGAAAAAATTAGTAGTAGTTATTTTTTCTGCTGTAGTAGTAATAATTAAAAAGAAAACCCAAAAATATTTCCCATTCTTCTTTTGCTTGTTGGGAGCTTTCCCGTGTAAATAGTTTTATTTCTTTTCTTTTCTTTGGGGGTCAGTAGGAGAAGACCATAATTAAATTGTTGAAGTGGCTCTTATATGCATTATTGTTGATTTAACCAAGAGCCCATATTGCCTTGTCTTCTCCTGTTTATTGAATGCTCGCAGATTCCAGCTTAGTCCAATGCACATGCACTCTTATTATTATTCACACCGTTTGGTCGTGCAAGTGAAAGGCAATTATGATGATATATGATGGACTGACTGAGATGAGAAAAGCTGGTACGAACTCAACCTCTTTTGTTTTTGTAAATATGATGAGCCCGTCGTTCTTGATTCAGCTTATTATGAATAAACATGTTTGCAATGACAATTAGAGATCGTAGTTGCTTGTGCCATGCTTGATTAGCTATGAGTTATAATGGTTTACCTTGTGTGCCAACATGCTATTGAGATGATTATGATGTGGTATGATGGGGTGGCATCCTCTTTTGAATGATTTAAGTGACTTGACTTGGCACATGTTCACGCATGTAGTTGAAACAAAATCAACACAACCTTCATGATATTTATGTTCATGGTGGATTATATCCTCCTCATGCTTGCATCCAATGTTTATTAATTTTAATGCATGTACATGGCTGTTGTCGCTCTCTAGTTGGTCGCTTCCTAGTCTTTTGCTAGCCTTCACCTATACTAAGCGGGAATACTGCTTGTGCATCCAATCCCTTAAACCCCAAAGTTATTCCAGATGAGTCCACTATACCTTCCTATATGTGGTATCTACCTGCCGTTCCAAGTAAATTTGTATGTGCCAAACTCTAAACCTTCAAATAAACATTCTGTTTTGTATGCTCGAATAGCTCATGTATCAATAAAGGTTGTCCTTATCTTCCGTGTTAGGCGGGTTATTCTCAAGAGGAGTGGACTCCGCTCCTCACTCACGAGAAAATGGCTGGTCACTGGGATGCCCAGTCCCATGCTTTATGCAAACTAAATCAAAATTAGTTGCAAACAAAACTCCCCCTAGGACCTGATGTATGTTGGAGGCACTCGTTGTTTCGAGCAAGCCATGGATTGATGCTTGTTGGTGGAGGGGGAGTATAAACTTTACCATTCTGTTTGGGAACCGCCTATAATGTGTTTAGCATGGAAGATATCGCCATCTCTTAGTTGCTACGTTGACAATGAAAGTATACCGCTCAAAATACAATTTATCTCTATTGCAAAATCGAGCTCTGGCACCTCTACAAATCCCTGCTTCCCTCTGCAAAGGGCCTATCTATTTACTTTTATGTTGAGTCATCACCCTCTTATTAAAAAGCACTAGCTGGAGAGCATAGCCGTCATTTGCATTCATCACTGTTAATTTATATTGGGTATGACTATGATTGGATCTCTTTTACCATGAATTACAATGTCTAGTCAGTCCTTGATCTTTAAAGGTGCTCTGCATTTATGTTTTGCGGTCTCAGAAAGGGCTAGCGAGATACCATCTTGTTATATCATATTTTGATTGTTTTGTGAAAGTGTTGTCATCTGAGATTTATTATTATGACTTGCTAGTTGATTATGCTATTCATATGAGTAATTGTGAGACCTGAGAATTATCGCAAATGTGGTTAGTTATGATCTATGCTGAAAACTTGAATGCTGGCTTGACATAGTTACAACAACAAGAGCAAACAAAGTTTGTAAAAGTTTATCTTTCTTTCTTTCAGTTTGTCAACTGAATTGCTTGAGGACAAGCAAGGGTTTAAGCTTGGGGGAGTTGATACGTCTCCGTCGTATCTACTTTTCCAAACACTTTTGCCCTTGTTTTGGACTCTAACTTGTATGATTTGAATGGAACTAACCCAGACTGACGCTGTTTTCAGTAGAATTACCATGGTGTTGTTTTATGTGCAGAAAACAAATATTCTCGGAATGACCTGAAATTCCACGAAACATCTTAGAAAAAACAATAAAAAATCCTCGCCAAAGATGAAGACCAGGGGGCCCACACCCTTCTCACGAGGGTGAGGGCGCCCCCCCCCTAGGGTGCGCCCCCTACCTCATGGGCCCCCTGGAAACCCTCCGACGCCAACTCCAACTCTATATATTTGCTTTCGGAGAGAAAAAAACAGAGAGAAGAAATCATCGCGTTTTACGATACGGAGCCGCCAACAAGCCCTAAAACCTCTCGGGAGGGCTGATTTGGAGTCCGTTCGGGGCTACGGAGAGGGGAATTCGTCGCCGTTGTCATCATCAACCATCCTCCATCACCAATTTCATGATGCTCACTGCCGTGCGTGAGTAATTGCATCATAGGCTTGCTGGACGGTGATGGGTTGGATGAGATTTATCATGTAATCGAGTTAGTTTTGTTAGGGTTTGATCCCTAGTATCCATTATGTTCTGAGATTGATGTTGCTATGACTTTGCTATGCTTAATGCTTGTCACTAGGGCCCGAGTGCCATGATTTCAGATCTGAACCTATTATGTTTTCATGAATATATGTGAGTTCTTGATCCTATCTTGCAAGTCTATAGTCACCTACTATGTGTTATGATCCGGCAAACCCGAAGTGACAATAATCGGGACCACTCCCGGTGATGACCATAGTTTGAGGAGTTCATGTATTCACTATGTGCTAATGCTTTGTTCCGGTTCTCTATTAAAAGGAGGCCTTAATATCCCTTAGTTTCCAATAGGACCCCGCTGCCACGGGAGGGTAGGACAAAAGATGTCATGCAAGTTCTTTTCCATAAGCACGTATGACTATATACGGAATACATGCCTACATTACATTGACGAATTGGAGCTAGTTCTGTGTCACCCTATGTTATGACTGTTACATGATGAACCGCATCCGACATAATTATCCATCACTGATCCGGTGCCTACGAGTTTTCCATATACTGGTTCTCGCTTATTTACTTTCCCGCTGCTACTGTTACAATCACTACAAAATACCAAAAACATTACTTTTGCTGTCTGTACTTTTGTTGCTGCTACCACCACTATCATATTACTTTGCTACTAAACACTTTGCTGCAGATACTAAGTTTCCAGGTGTGGTTGAATTGACAACTCAGCTGCTAATACTTGAGAATATTCTTTGGCTCCCCTTGTGTCGAATCAATAAATTTGGGTTGAATACTCTACCCTCGAAAGCTGTTGCGATCCCCTATACTTGTGGGTTATCATCCCTCCAATTACTCCTCGTCCCTACTACCTTGGTTATAGAGATTATATCACATTGTTTGGAATATATATGTCCTTTAGTAGATTTCAATATGAACTACTAGTACATACTCCAAACACTGATGTATATAGACATATTTTAGAGTGTAGATTCACTCATTTTGCTCCGTATGTAGCAATCTACCTCGCCCCTCGACCCTCGCCCACGTGGTGGACGTGCAGCAATTCATTCGGTCTCATATAGCCAGAACGATATATACTGCACTACCATTATTGCTCGACTTCCCGAAGAGGCGAAGAGCCAATCGCAAGGTCAATATTTTGGAGATGCCAAGCGCAAGGTTATAGGAGAACAAGTAGTAGGTGTCGCGTCATTTATAAATGAAGTGGCACGTACGCAATATGATAGGTTCATATGGAGATAAAAGGAGTACATAGTCAGGACGGGCCAGCCTACCCAGTTGCTTGCTGGGGTTGCTCTCTTCACACTCTCTCGCACAAAACGATTGTGGCCACATCTCTAACATCCCGACGGATCACGTCCGCTTGGGGAAGGGGTGGATGCTTAGTGTAGAAGCGGTGGCCGTCGCCGACGGCGAAAACCCACTGTCGGCACATCCCGATCAGGGGTCCCTGCCGTTCTCTCTCACAAAGCCGGTGAGGTTGCCTTCGTCCCTTGCTCACTGCCGTGACGTGGGCAGTTGCCGCCTCCCGCCGCCCTCCTGAAGGTTGAGCTACGTCCCTCAGGTACAACTCCCTTTACAGCCGGCTTGCACCACTGCTCCAGCTGCCCACATCACTCCCTGTGGATATTTCTCTACTTCTTTGCCCCGCACATACCTCTACTGGCTTCTACGTACTGTATTTGTGATGAGTTTATGTCTCATCAACTAGTCCCAGTAATCTTATTCTAATCACGCTTGTTCAATTTCTTTGCCACAGGGATGCTCATCTCGATTTTGGTGAAAATGCACAAAATGATCCGATGGTCAAAAGGTTGCAAACTTCATTTATTAGGAAGCTCGAACGTTGCCAGCAAATTGAAGCCTGGCCAGGGTTCACGGTTCAAGGGCTAGGGACTGCATGGATCATTTTTTTCTTTAGCTGCCTCTGTTCCAAACTAAGTGTCAACTTTAGTAGTAGTACAACTTTGTACTAAAGTTTGCACAAAGTTGAGAAACTTATTTTGGAACGGAGGGAGTACATATTTGCTATGATCTGTCAATCATTGAGATGCAACAGAATGCATGTTAGTCTCCTTTGTATTTGATGAAATGTTGCAACGGGCAACCTTGGACGCAAGATACATGTAACAGATGCTGGATGCTTCATAGCATTGTACAAATTTATCTCGCTGATAAATTACAGTATGTACTATACTAGTACTTCCTCCGTTCCTAAATATAAGTCTTTGTAGAGATTTCACCATGAACCACATGCAGATGTATATAGATGCATTTTAAGTGTAGATTCATTCATTTTGTTCCGTATGTAGTGGAATCTCTACAAAGACTTATATCTACTAGTAATAGCTAGCCCCCACTACTAGGAATTCTCTATCCTCTCCTTGAGCCACGTCATCAAAATTGATGTAGCCGTTAGATGAAGTAAATCAGTCCATAATAGCTGTCTGATCTTGACGTTGAGAGGCTCCGCACTAAGCCACATGCAAGCATGCAGAAATACCGTGCCACATGCATGTGAGTGGGTTTTAAATCACATCAACATGTCTGCATGCAATCATGCACCGGTAGCATGCATGTAAGTGAGCTTTTAAGTCCCATTAACATGTCCAAAAGAAAAATATAATCCCATTATGCAGTAGGAGTTCAGGAGTTGGCTGATCTTTTTTCCTTATGTGGGATGATCTAAATGATGATGGGAGTTTATTTAGTTTGGCTACCACATTTGTCATGCGGTTATAGAGTTTTTTTTGTTCTATGAAATCGATAATTTTACGCAGAGAGATATACCGTTGTTCCGCGCCAACGCGCGGGGACTCATCTAGTAATATTTAGGAACGGAGGGAGTACTATGTAAAGAGTTAGGTGTCACGCGGTGATAGTAGTGTGAGGTGGGCCATGTAATCACTAAGCCTGCGTGTTTTCACTGCTCTTGCACGCCGCTGCTGTAAGAATGGAGAAAATTGTAATCTAGTAGTAGTAGTATACCTCCTTTTGCCGAAAGCGTGGGACATCCAGCAGTCCTACCACCTCAGTAATAAAGACCAATGAGCCGTCAAATCACATAGACCCAGCAGTAAGTTGGACGGACGAAGCAACCATCACTCTTGCGCCAGTGAGAGGTCACGTCCGCTCTGCCCGGGCATGAATGCGGCACCGATTCTTTGGAGCGGCACTGACCGTTTCGGGCGGGAAGCGCGCGGGGGCGATGGAGGGGCTTGGGTGGGCCAGGCTGGTCAGGAGCGGGCGTGGCAGCTGTCCGCATGTCCCTACCAGACACGCCCGGAAATGAGAGGATGCACCGACTCTCGCGGCTAAAATCATACACTACACAACATCTCTCTATAGGAGTAGGTCGAACTGTCGCTCTCTCTAATACACACATGCTGTTAAACACACACACACACACACACACACACACACGCACACGCACGCACCTTGGTCCCGTTGCACCTTCTAACGTGACTTATTTCACCTAGACGGAGGGAGTAGTAAGTATATGAGATACGGTGGCACACTAACTTAAGTCGAATACAAGTGGCCAAAATTTGTGTGCATGTTATAATAAGGATTCACTTAAAATAGTACGTGAACGAACAAAGGGATCAATTGGACAGTGTTCCCAAGCAGTAGCGAGATGTGTGAGGTAAGATACACCGCTGGCGCTTTTAATTTTTCTTATTAATTTGTTTGTTTCACCCTCTGACTGGTAGGACCCAACATACTACATGGAGAGAGGTAAGGTGACTAAGGCTGCATTATTTATGCACCACTGTGGATAGTCTTACCACCAAAGCCACATCACACGATTATGATTGAAATCCCAATGACTCCCACACGCACAAAAAAACACGGCATGCTTGTCACACGAATGCAGGAATGTATAAAAGGTTATTTCCCTCTCGTTGAACATAACAGGAGGGTTGTGTAGCTGGTTAGCCTGTTCGCTCACTCTCTCGCCCTCTCCCGCTGGAGCCTCAGCGCTTGTAGTTGCTCTCGTCACACTCTCTCGCCCTCTCCAGATCTAAACAAGACTTCGTTGGCCTCTCTCTCCCCTCACTGCTGCTCAAAGAGCCGGCAGGATCCATCCGCCGAGAAGGGAAGGAGGCTTAACACTGTCGCCGTCGGCGAGGGACTACCGACGCAGTTGTTCACTTTCCACCCAGCGGCGGCGCGGGAGGGCCTCCGACCCCTTCTTCTTCGTCGTCGTCCCGTTGCCCACCGAACCACGCCCCAAGAACCTTAAGGTATAATTTACTTACTCCACATGCATTGCTCTAGCTGCATGTATACCATGAATCTAGGACGTGGTTCAAAGAGGAAAGGAGTGGGGGAAAGTAGTGCGAAAAGTTGTATATAGCATGAATCTAGGACGTGGTTCAACGAGAAATGAAGGGGGAAAGTTGTATAGCATTAATCTAGGACGTGGTTCAAAGAGGAAAGGAATGGGGGAAAATAGTGGGGAAAGTTGTATCGCACAAATCTAGGACGTGGTTCAAAGAGGAAAGGAAGGGGCGAAAGTACTAGTTCAAAAAGGAAAGGAAGGGACAAGGCTGTAGAGTTTGAGCAGGACTAGATTTGCTGCGCTCACATAGGGAAAGGCGTCTAAAGATAACAAAACTGGGACCAACACAAATATGCTCCTTGGTTGCTTGTTCTTTGTTGCAACAGACTGTGCATGACCACAGTACATCGGTAGATGCACATGGTGCTGGTGCGTCCACTGTCTCGTGCAACTCATTAGCTGTTGTTAATCTAAGGCCCTGTTTGGTTAAAAACTCCCTAGTCCCTACCTGCTGGGTTCCAGGGACTAAACATGGACTAGAGGTTATTAAATGACATGCTAAAAGACCATGTTACCCCTAGTAATAAACTAATAGAGACAAGGTGCGATGCGTGGCAGGGGCAACTGTTGGAAAAAGTCCCAAAAAGACTCCCTCGGGGTCTTCTTTCTTTAGCCCCAAATGCCCACTTTTAGTCCCTAAAAGTCCCTCCTCTTTGGTTTAGATGGGATTGACACGGAGTTTTTTTAGTCCCTACACCAAAATGTCCCTGTAAACAAACACCCTCTAATAATGCCGCTGGAAAATTGATGCAACGCCATAGTTAAAAGCAAATTACATGTTTAACGAATTTTATTGTTAATATAATCTCTATGTTAATATTAATCAATGCCACCGTTTGAGAAATGATACTGTCTTTCTTTCTTTCCCATTTAGATAAGGTAGATGCTTCTTTTTGTTGGCTTCTGTGTCATCCACCGTTATTGACCACAAATTGTTTCCTTTGCACCTCTGTGTAAACAGGGTTATCTGCTTCATCTCGTTGCCATTGTGACCTTTTGTTGCACTGCACAAAACACTTTTGTTTTAAGAGTGTTTTGTGCAGTTCAACCAAAATGTCACACCGACAACGTTGCTTGATTGCTTGATCTTAGTGGAACTGCACAAGAGGAGATCTTACTTCCTACCCATTAAGGCGAATTTGGTCCAGATCTTCTTCTTGTGAGTTGTTTGAATTCCGCATCATGAGAGGTCAGTACTAGCCTTCTTTCACATGATTCTGCAGTGTGCATTCATATGTTGTGCTACTTGTACGATAATGTTGCTTGATTTTAGTGAACTGCACAAATGGAGACAAGACTTCCAATCTGTATGTGCACCGTAATATCTGATTGAGGTAAGATAAGGATATTTCACAACTGCTGGCCTGTATTTTGCCACTTTCATCAGAAAATTAAGTTTAGTACTATACTTGTGCTCCCTAATTGACATGCCAAATCTTACATTGAAGGCGAATCTTGTTTTTTATTGCGCCAAGTGATGAAGGGGAAGAACAAGGGGAAGAAAAACAAAAATCAACTCCCGGTGTTGTCATGAAAAAGTGGTATTGTCCTTGAGAAGTGCTTCATCTGTGCTGTTTTAAATATTTCCTTTCCTTTTTTCGAGCAAACAGTGATGCTAGCATTTAGTAGTCCTCTTGTCTTTGCACAACAGGATCATCTTCCTCTGAAGAAGAATATGGAGTACGTGAAGTGACTAGTTCCGATTATGCCAGGATGAAGAAGCCATGTCTATCTTATAATCAGAAGGAGCAGTTGAAGGATGGTTAGATTACTCCCCACAAGATCAAACTAACTTCAGCTCAGAAGGACTGACAAAATATCCATTTTTTGCTATGATGCACGAGTACAATGTTGTTCTAGGATTCTTTCTGGTGAGTTCCATTTTTCTAAAAGTGTGCTCTACATGGACCATGTATGTGCCTGTTGAAACTGTCAATTCATAGTACAGTTTTCTCTATACTAATCACTTTTTTGTATTTGTGCAAACAGGGGTGCTCAGCTTGATTTCAATGGGAACTGCACAAAATGTTCATGAATACATCGAATCATTCTTTTCCACCACAAGAAAGGAGGTGCCGATAAGTTCAAGGCATTGCAACATATAAGGGCGAAATCATACAAGCTACGCGCGAATTTGGTTCATTTTGGTGGAACTGCACAAAAAGAACAGCTGGTTTATTTAGCACGAGGTGCCATGTCAATGTACGAACTGATGGCAATCCCTGCCCATTCCACAATCGTAGGCATTTGATATTTTGGAATGGGACAACCTTGTCAAATTTTGCTCATTCATTTTAGCAAGACATGCGTTTGATATTTTCAAATGGGACGCCCTTGCTGTCAGCAACGTCGATCATTTTTTTCTTTATTCTTTAGTTGTGAAGTAAATATTGCCTCTGACATGTGAGTCGCTGAGATGCATAATCATCGATTGTTTTTAATGTTCTCTATGAATTGCCAGGCCTGTGTGTTTGATTGCAATGTACAAAAAGGCTAAAAACCTGCTCAAACTCTTTGTACTCCTTCTGTTCCTTTTTACTTTGCACATTGTGAAAGTGCATACTTTTTTGTATAAGATTGGTTAAAGTAGAGATACTTTGACTGCAGACAAAACTTGTATGCAGACTAGAAAGGGCCGGAGGGAGTCATGTGAAACTGCTGCAAACGAGGTGATCACCCTGGGAATAATGCTAGTACATATTGTTTTGCATGTTCATCCAATGCCAGTGATACAGGAATTCAAACTAATCGAAATAAATTCATTCATACACAGTCGGATTTCATATAAACATGCCAGATTTCATTACATTTCATACATTCTTCAACTAAAAAGGGGTGCGCTGGAGGTATAATTAATTAACCGAAGCTACCCACCTGTGTCCCGCTGAGCCGAGCAGAAGCTTCAGTGACTTAACTGCAGGTGTAGTTGCGTAACTAACATGTGGCATGTTGGGCCCATGTGTTAGTCAGCCAACTGCACCAGCAGTTAAGTAGAAGCAGCGTTATTCTCCAGCAGAACTCCCCGACTCCACATCGTCGCCAAGAAGCTAACCGGCCGTCAATGGTCAACCCGCCTAGCTTGGCTTCAATAGGAGGGTAGCAGCGGTGGCCTTACTTGGACCTGAGCGGCGGCAACCTACCGTGTTCTACTCTTCCTCGTTTTCTATGTGGCGCGGCCTTGTTGGCAACGGGCCAGGGCCTCGGCGGAGCCGGCGATGTCCTCTGTCTCGTTGCTGGTGGGCGGCGCCTCAGCGGAGCGGTGGAAATCCTCCCCCGCATTGCCGGCAGGGTGGGGCCTCGGCTGAGCCGGCGATGTCCTCTGCCTCATTGTTGGCGGGGGGGGGGCTTGGCAGAGCCGGCGGTGTCCTCTGCCTCGTTGTTGGCACCGCGGGGCCTCGGCGGAGCAGGGCCTGGTCGACGCCAGCGGAGCGGGGACTCTCGGAGCCGGCATTGTCCTCTGCCTCTTCCTCGGTCTTGCCAAACAGCGCCTCGCCCGCTTCATCGCCCTCTTTGCTAGCCGCTTTGTAGGCGGCCGCAGCCTCCGCCACCCGCCAGCGCTTGAGGCGGCCCTTGCGAGCGGAGCGGTACGAGTCGAGCAGCGCCTCCTGCTCTGCTCGCTCCGCGGTGATCTGCTCCTCTGCCTGCAGATGCTCCTAGAGGAGATGGTGGTTGTAGGCGGCATCGGCCTGCGCCTCCCGGAACTGCTCCTGACGCATCTGCCTCACACTGTCCATATATTGGGCACGGGCCTCGCCGATGGTCATGGTGCAATGCACCGGCGAGGATGGCGCGGAGGAGGGGGTTGGCGCCGGATCGTCGACTACCATGTTTCCATTGGGATGTTGTCGGCAATGGCTGCCATCTCCTTGTGGTCCGTCGTCCGCCCGTCCCGAAGAGCGCTAGAGCGCGAGGAAGCCATGGTGGGCAGTAGTGGTGTGGACAGGAGAAAGGGAACGGATGCGGATGACTGCGGCTATGGTCGGTGCAGCAGTTTATATAGCAATGGTGGGCTGGCGGAGGGACGGACGTGTGGCGCCGGAGTAGCTGCCTCGGCAACCGCGTATCATTAATGTGGGCGGCAGATGGACGGACGGACGACACTTGTGTCGTTTGAAGGCGGAGCAATCACCTGCACCGGGAAGCGGGGTGGGCGGCGCTGACTGTTTCGGGTGGAAAGCGCGCGCGGGCGAGGAGATGACTTTACTTGGAGAGGATGACAATGGAGACCCACCAGGTCCATAGCCTCACGTACGCAAGTGCCTCCTTATTATATATATATGTACAAAACTATACTATCTTTGCTTGCGTCCGCCACACTGACTGCGGAAGTGGACACGCTAAAGCAAAACCTCGAGCGGTCCGAGCAAGAGCTCGGGCGTGCCAAGAAGCAGCTCGAGGACAATGAAGGTAAGATATACCTTGTTTAAATATATATATATAAAGGTTCAATTGCGAAAAATGACAGGATTATCGTGGTTATTGTAGGGGCCACATCTGAGGTGGTGACCCTTAAGCAAGCGTTGGTCGAGGCCGAGAAGAGGGCGACCGCGGAGCGCTCCGAGCGGGAGAAGTACGAGGCCCAGGCTGGCAAGGTACAGCAAGAGCTCCAGGTTCTTAGGAAAAAACATGAGAGTTTGGAGCATGACTCAAAGACGCGAGCGTCCAAGCTCGCGGCGGCTATTAAAAATGCCGAGTCTGCCAAGGCCGAATCCCAGAAGACCCTCCAGGAGTTGGATGAGGTGAAGAAGATAGCGGCGGGTAAGGCATCCTATATGCAAAGCAAACATATAAACATGAGTTACTTGTTACTTACCCGAATCCGGAGCTCTCTAGGAGCATTTGCAGATCTTCCCCGGAGTGTGTCCGATGCCGCCGCATTCTATCGAGCCGAGGAGGGCGGCTCGACAGAGAAGGTGTTCTGGTCTCAGTATGCTGAGGCCGGACACCCCGTGCCCTGAGCGACCAGATGAAGCAACTGGTCGAGCTCCACAAGGCGGCCGAACAGGCCATGAAGGGCCTCATAGTTCGGCTATGTCCTGGAGAGGCTCTGCCTGGGAGCTATTTCAGGCTGGTGCGGCGGCTGGTGGGGGCCTGTCCGAGGCTTGAAGACATCAAGCGCTCCGTCTGCATTGAAGGTGCCCGTAGGGCCCTTGCCCGTGCTAAGGTGCACTGAGGCAAGCTGGATGCTTAGAAGCTTGTGAAGGACGGGCCACCGCCGTGGAGAGAGCATCGCAAGCCCGAGAATTATTATAAGGATGTTCTGAAGGGTGCCTGCCTTGTGGCGGATGAATGTTCCAAGGATGTATTTTTTGAGTAAAACTCGCTCGTTTTGTCCTGTGCGCTGAAAACTTGTTCATATGCGCTAAGCAATGCTGTTGGAATTTAAAATATTACCTTCTGTGCGATTGTTTATCAATACTGAGAGATGGCGAGTCGTCGGCTTCTGCCCCCGTGCCGCTAGTGCTGGGGTGTTCGGGGATAAACCTGGGCGCTCTTTTTCCCATGTTTGGGTCCTTCGAGGGAGGCACGCAGCCCAACGAACAAGGCAATCGGACTATAATGCGTGAACACTCTCACTTAGCCATAGAATTCTATAATTTTAAATTTCGGGAAGCCCCTGGTATTCGGAAGACCGAGTTTGGGGCGCTATCCTCGCCTTTGGCCGGACAGAGCCGACTCCTTGCTCTAAGCGGCATAAGTCTTTAGGGACTCGAAAAACCTCTCGAACAGCGACTAGCTCTCACTTCATCATGACAGTCAGTTTTAGCTTTCTCCACTGAGGTGCTCGACCCAGCTCAACTGGGGCACAATCGCAGTGGTTCTCCTAGTGCTACCTTAGCCGATATAGCGGAACATAAAGCACCAAAACATAGGAGCCGGGCAAACCCAACTATTGACCCAAGACATGATTCGGAGCCGATGCATATAATGCTATAAGTTCGGGGTGCCGAACTTGTTAAAGTGTTCGGACTTCTCACACCATATTGAGGGATACTAAAGCCCCTGGCGTATTTTGGCCGTACCAAAGTGTACGGGTGCAACATGTCGTTAAGGAACATATATTTATAGAAAAAGAGTAATGAAAAAATAGACAAAAGCTATGCATTGTTTATTAAAAAGGGTTGCAATGAAAGCAGAACGATACAAATAATGCGGTAAGCAAAAGGTTGGACTATTTAACATGTCCGTTCCAGGGGCAGGCTGCGGAAAGGTATGCGAAACAGGTATATTGCTCGTGATAGAGACCACCTGGGGGTTCCGTAATGCGGCGTGGCTTGTCTGCTTCCCTGGTTCTTGCATCGTTTGTGCGGCAGTTGAACTGCCAAACATACCTTCTGAAGAATGGAGTCCTGAAAGTAAGAGAAAATTAAAAAATCGGCAGCCCCTGGTGCGGTTTAAGCCGTGGTGCCCCTCCCCGTGTACCCATGGTATTTCTAGAGCGTAGTTATGTACGTGAAGCACTGGCGTCGCCTTTTTGCGAGGGCTGGGGTTGGGGCCGCATTGCTACGCCTGCTCGGATTGTGCCAGGCGGTCTTTTTGTGGGTTACTCTGGGCGCGCTTGACGGTGTCCGGTCGTTTAATGGCCGGACTAGAGAACTGCCTGGAGAGGCTGCTTTGTACTTCTGCTGCAAGGGCCGCCGTGTGCTCCTCCATTCGGAGGGAGCGTTCAGTGTTTTCATTGACCGTAATTACTCCTCGAGGGTCTGGCATCTTGAGCTTAAGGTATGTGTAGTGTGGTACTGCGTTGAACTTGGCGAATGCGGTTTGTCCGAGCAGTGCGTGATAGCCACTGCAGAATGGGACTATGTCGAAGATTAACTCCTCGCTTCGGAAATTATCTGGAGATCCGAAGACCACTTCAAGTGTGACTGAGCCTGTACAGTTGGCCTCTACGCCTGGTATTACGCCTTTAAAGGTCGTTTTGGCGGGCTTAATCCTCGAGGGATCGATGCCCATTTTCCGCACGGTATCCTGGTAAAGCAGGTTCAGGCTGCTGCCGCCGTCCATAAGGACTCTAGTGCGATGAAGCGTGCGCGCGGCCGGCCAAAGGCCTTTAGGCCCATCGCCTCTTTTCTTCTCTGTTTCATATATTTTCGTCTACGTTTAGTCCCACATTGCCTAGCCTTTGACCCCTAAGCCTCTTTTCCACCAATAAATATAGACCCATAGAGCCTCCAAAAAATCATCCGATTCGGGTTAAATCAATATTTTGGTTTGACTAGATCCATTTAAGAAAAATATTTTTCTCCTCTCCGGCGCGACTTCTGGAAGTTGTCTCCTCTCTCCAAAGTCGTCTTTTCTCTGCCTTATAAAGGTATCTTTCTTTATTTTTTTCTTCATATACTTCCGTAGTTTATTATTTTTAGACTAATACGATAAAATAATTAGATTATCAATTAGTCTACGTATTTATACGTTAGACCTTAACCGTAGCTATTTTTTCTTTCGTAAAACAGCTTGCCCTGATTTTTCAAATAGCCATAACTTTTCACTCGTTTATCCAAATTAGATGAAACCAGCGCCTATAGCTTCGACTTTTGATCATATCAAATTAGAACCTGTCACATCAACTTTTTGAAATTTTCAAATTTCAAATTTTGTTCAGATTCATATTCAAACTTCTTTTGATCATATCTTTTTATCCGTAATTCCGTTTGAGTTGATTCTTTTTGCAAATTAAAGCTCTTGACCTAAACTTTATGATAAGGCCAAATTCATATAATTTTGGTACTGTTAGAAATTGTTTTATGTTGCAAGAGTTATTTGCTTGGTTTTGATGTTTTCCGAATTGTCTTCTTCGATCTTTCTGATCTTTTGAGTGATTGCTTATGTGTGCTTACTATTGCTTGCTTACGATAGATTGACTGGAGTGGGATGAGTAGATCTATCAAGAGTTTTGAGTGCGAATCATCTTCATCAACATTGCAGGAAAGTTCACACTTTGATCATACCATTTTCATACCCACTTTTTATTGCATTAGATCAAACCTCCAACATTGCATGATTAGGATCTAATTAAATTGTGGGTTGGGAAGTAGTTGATGAGGTAGGAACCTATTACCCTGCATTCAAACCTTGGGAGTTACTATTACGTTATGCTTATAGTGCCATGCTATGCTCATAGACGTAGATTGGGTTTTGAGAGTATCCATGATAGTTGTGAGATTGTTAATTAATGGTTTACTTAAGGTGGCAACTTAAACACACATCTGGGTGGATTGAGGCACCTGGGTATTCCCGGATTGCCTGTCTAGGCACCGGGGTAGACCAGGATTGCCTGTTTTTTTATGGACCGCCACCCAGACTCAAAGGGATCATGAGATTATTCATACTAGAAACTTCCGTGTGCAGCCACAAGCTATTATGGGCTCTAGCATAGTTGATTAAGTCGTGCGAACTCTTACAGGGTAGACTAGTAGATGTAGGGGAATGTAGGTGTAACGGTCTATCCATCGTAAGGTGCTAGCACTTCTGAAAGACTATGTCTCGGTCATCCGTCTTCTCAAACAACATGTAGTGCGAGAAACCAAACGGAGGCGATCGAGTCTTGTGGGAAAAAATGCGCAAACCTCTACAGAGTGTATAAACTAATCATGGTTAGCCGTGTCCTCGGTTATGGACATCTTGAGTATCTAGTACCTGGATTATCATGTGAATCTCATCATGTTACTTTAAATTTAGTTTGTTGGGTTTTAATGATGATGCTTAAATTGGGATTGAGAATGCTGTCAACCATTCTCAATGTTTAACAACCACCATGATAGTTAAATAAAATTTATTCTTTTGTAGTAGGGAAAAATTGGCTTTTCGCAAAAACCTTATAACCGTAGAGCTTTTCCACCAGCCATATATGCATGTAGTGATAGCCTTTATTCATCATTCTCTATGGTGTGAATTTGCTAGTACATTCAATATATTGACCCTCTGTGGCTGCAACGTCTCATGTTGCAGGATTGTGTTACGCTGAGTAAGTGATACGTTAGGGTTACGATTTCTACACTCAACTTTGCCATTGGTGTTGATGGGAATCCACAACCTTGTTACTTCCGCTATTTTTGGATTGAGGTAATAGTATTTACGTTACTTTTACATGTGATTTACCTCTGTTATAAATCCTCGAGTATTGTGTGTGTCAGCATACTGATCCAGGGATGACACTTAAGCACAAAGACTTGATCCATTCGGGTCGAGTCGCTACAAGTTTTGCAGAGATGTGAGGAAACTAATCTTGTCTTGAATTGGGAAAAGTGCCACTTTATGGTTAATGAAGGTATTGTCTTGGGGCACAAAGTTTCTGAAAGAGGTATTGAAGTTGATAAGGCCAAGGTTGATGCTATTGAAAAGATGCCATGTCCCAAGGACATCAAAGGTATAAGAAGTTTCCTTGGTCACACTGGATTTTATAGGAGGTTCATTAAGGACTTCTCAAAATTTCTCGGCCTCTGACTAATTTATTGCAAAAAGATATACCATTTGTCTTTGATGATGATTGTGTAGAAGCATTTGAAATACTTAAGAAAGCATTAGTCTCTGCACCTGTTGTTCAGCCACCTGATTGGAATTTACCCTTTGAAATTATGCGTGATGCTAGTGATTATGATGTAGGTGATGTTCTAGGGCAAAGAGTTGATAAGAAATTAAATGTTATTTATTATGCTAGTAAGATTCTAGAAAATGCTCAAAGAAATTATGCTACTACTAAAAAAGAGCTTTTAGCAGTTGTATTTGCTTGTGATAAGTTCAGATCTTATATTGTTGATTCTAAAGTAACTATTCACACTGATCATGCCGCTATTAAATATCTTATGGAAAAGAAAGATGCTAAACCTAGACTTATTAGATGGGTTCTCTTGCTATAAGAATTTGATTTGCATATTGTTGATAGAAAGGGAGCTGAGAACCCCGTTGCAGACAACTTGTCTAGGTTAGAGAATGTTCTTGATGACCCACTACCTATTAATGATAGCTTTCCTGATGAACAATTAAATGTTATAAGTACTTCTCGTAGTACTCCATGGTATGATGATTATGCTAATTATATTGTTGCTAAGTTTATACCACCTAGCTTTACATATCAGCAAAAGAAAAAGTTTTTCTATGATTTAAGACATTACTTTTGGGATGACCCACATCTTTATAAAGAAGGAGTAGATGGTGTTATTAGACGTTGTGTACCTGAGCATGAACAGGAACAGATCCTACGCAAGTGTCATTCCGAGGCTTATGGAGGACACCACGCTGGAGATAGAACTGCACATAAGGTATTGCAATCTGGTTTTTATTAGCCTACTCTCTTCAAGGATGCCCGTAAGTTTGTCTTGTCTTGTGATGAATATCAAAGAATTGGTAATATTAGTAGACGTCAAGAAATGCCTATGAATTATTCTCTTGTTATTGAACCGTTTGATGTTTGCGGCTTTGATTATATGGGACCTTTTCCTGCCTCTAATGGATATACTCATATTTTAGTTGATGTAGATTACGTTACTAAGTGGGTAGAAGCTATTCCAACTAGTAGTGCTGATCATAACACTTCTATTAAAATGCTTAAGGAAGTTATTTTCCCGAGGTTTGGAGTCCCTAGATATTTAATGACTGATGGTGGTTCACACTTTATTCATGGTGCTTTCCGTAAAATGCTTGCTAAATATGATGTTAATCATAGAATTGCATCTCCTTATCACCCTCACTCTAGTGGTCAAGTAGAGTTGAGCAATAGAGAGCTCAAATTAATTTTGCAAAAGACTGTTAATAGGTCTAGAAAGAATTGGTCCAAAAAACTTGACGATGCATTATGGGATTATAGAACTGCATACAAAAATCCTATGGGTATGTCTCCGTATAAAATGGTTTATGGAAAAGCATGTCACTTACCTCTCGAACTAGAACATAAGGCATATTGGGCTATTAAAGAGCTCAACTATGATTTCAAACTTGCTGGTGAGAATAGGTTATTCGATATTAGCTCACTTGATGAATGGAGAACCCAAGCTTATGAAAACGCCAAGTTGTTTAAAGAAAAAATTAAAAGATGGCATGACAAAAGGATACAAAAGCGTGAGTTTAATGTAGGTGATTATGTATTGCTATACAACTCTGTTTAAGATTTTTTGCAGGAAAACTTCTCTCTAAATGGGAAGGCCCCTATGTTATCGAAGAGGTCTATCGTTCCGGTGCCATAAAGATCAACAACTTCGAGGGCACAAATCCGAAGGTGGTAAACGGTCAAAGAATTAAACATTATATCTCAGGTAATCCCATAAATGTTGAAACCAATATTATTGAAACCGTAATCCCAGAGGAATACATAAGGGACACTTTCCGAAACGTTTCAAACTCCGAAAAGGAATGGGTATGTGGTACGGTAAGCAAACCGACTCCAAAACAATTTTTAAGGCAATATTTCTCCGTTTTGGAATATCTAGAAAAATAGAAAAATAAGTAGCAGTCCGGGAAGGACACAAGGGTGGTGGGCGCGCCCTACCCCCCTGGGCGCGCCCCCTACCACATGAGCACCTCGTGTGCCTTCCGGACTCCGTTTTCTTGCACATTACGTATTTTTGTCGGTAAAAATTCATTATATATATTCTCCCAAAGGTTTTGACTCCCGTATCACGCAATTATTCTCTGTTCTTGTTTCGAGCTGTTTTTCTGACAGATCCAGATTATCATGACGTCCCCAAGTGCTTCCAAGGACAAGTTCTTCGAGAAGGTCATCAACCCTTACCTCGCGGAGGTGCCGCGACACCCTCAAACCGTTGAGATGCGTGATGGGTTGTTGCACATCGGCGATGTTGAGGGACCAAAGGGAACCGGAAGCGTGGAGACGAGGCTCGAAGCAATGGAGCAACAAGTTTTCAAGTGCCAGGGGATGGTGGAGCGTGGAATCAACGCTAGCCACACAATGCTCGCGGAGTTCACTAACAACTACAAGCCGGATGCCAACAACACCGAGGAGGCCATCTTCAAGTTATATGAGAAGATCGAGCACCTCCAAGCCCAAATCTATGACCTACAAAACCAAAATTGTGAGTATGAATATAGATTCAAAAGAATGAGTTTGGCTGTAGATTCGAGGATTCCGGAGACTCGATCATCCTTCTATGATGGTGAACCTATGCCTTGGAAGATGGATGACAAGCCTGCATCATCAACAACACCTCCACCTTCTTCACCGACAAAGGAGATATAATCACATGGGTATGGGCACTCCCCTTGGCAACTGCCAAGCTTGGGGGAGGTGCCCCGGTATCGTATCACCATCACAACTCCTATCTTTATCGTTTTTCTTAGTTCAATCCTATTAGTAGTATCTTGATTTAGTAGAATAAAGTTTATGGCATGATCTAGTTTTGAGTTTGCTTTATGATTTCTCTATGTAATCGAGTCCGTGAGCTGTATATAACAAAGATTAGTGTTGAGTCAAGGGCTTGATTATTTTGCCATGATCTTGGGTGAATAAAATAAAAGAGAAAAAGAATAAAACGAACAAAAAGTTCATATTGATCTTATTGAGAGTAATGACTTCACATAGAAAGAGTATGATGATTAAAAGTTGTTGGGAGTTGGCAGACATAGCTCTGGTCATTGTTGCAATTAATAGGAAGTAATAAGGAAAGAGAGGTTTTCACATATAGATATATTATCATTGACATCTTTTATGATTGGGAGCACTCATTAAAATATGGCATGCTAAAGAGTTGATGTTGGACAAGGAAGACAACGTAATGAGTTATGTCTTTCTTATATCTGAGATAAAGTATGTTGTCATGGATCCTCTAACTTGTTGAGCTTGCCTTTCCCCCTCATGCTAGCCAAATTCTCAGCACCAAGTAGAAATACTACTTGTGCTTCCAAAATCCCTAAACCAGTTTTGCCATGAGAGTCCACCATATCTACCTATGGATTGAGTAAGATCCTTCAAGTAAGTTGTCATCTATGCAAAGCAGTAAAAATTGCTCTAAATATGTATGATTGATTGGTGTGGGAGAAATAAGCTTTATACGATCTTGTGATGTGGAAGTAATAAAAGCGACGGACTGCATAATAAAGGTTCATATCACAAGGGGCAATATAAAGTGACGTTGTTTCACATTGAGATTTTATGCATCCAACCATAAAAGCGCATGGAAACCTCTGCTTCCCTCTGCGAAGGGCATATCCTTTATTATTATCTTATACCTTATGCAAGAGTCATGGTGATCTTCACCTTTTCTTTTTCATTTTATCCTTTGGCAAGCTCAGCATGTTGGAAAGAACATGATATATATATATATATATATATATATATATATATATATATATATATATATATATATATATAATTGGATGTAGGGGAGCATGAACCATTATTGTTGATATTACCCTTGAGGTAAAAGGTTGTGGGGCAAAACTATAAGCCCCTATCTTTCTTTGTGTCCGATTAAAACTCCATAACCACAAGTATTGCCTGAGTGTTAGCAATTATGGGAGACTAAATGATAGTTGAGTATGTGGACTTGCTTTTTAGCTCTGACATAGACTCTTTCCGATGTTATGATAAATTGCAATTGCTTCAATGACTGACATTATAGTTTGTCGGAGCCCAATAAGGTTTATGATTTATACTATTGCATTGTGAATAGATCATCACTTGAACCTAAGTAATCATATGACAAAATCTATATATGTTGCTGTTATGAGAATAATCATGATGCCTTCATGTCCGTATTTTATTTTTATCGACGCCTCTACCTCTAAACATGAGGACATATTTATTGTTATCGGCTTTTCGCTTGAGGACAAGCGGGGTCTAAGCTTGGGGGAGTTGATACGTCCATTTTGCATCATGCTTTTATATTGATATTTATTGCATTATGGACTGTTATTTCACTTTATGTCACAATACTTATGGCTATTCTCTCTTATTTTACAAGGTTTACATAAGGAGGGAGAATGCCGGTAGCTGGAATTCTGGGCTGGAAAAGGAGCAAATATTAGAGACCTATTCTGCGCAACTCCAAAAGTCCTGAAACTCCATGGAACATCTTAAAATAAATAAAGAAAAATCATCGCCAAAGATGAAGGCCAGGGGGCCCACACCCTGCTCACGAGGGTGGGGGGCGCGCCCCCCTACCTCGTGGGCCCCCTGGTGGCTCTCCGACGTCCATCTTCTCCTATATGAAGTCTCTCGATGAGAAAAAAATTAGAAGGAACTTTTCAGGACGAGACTCCGCCGCCACGAGGCGGAACCTTGGCGGAACAAATCTAGAGCTCCGACAGAGCTGTCCTGCCGAGGATACTTCCCTCCGGGAGGGAGAAATCATCACCATCGTCATCACCAACTCTCCTCTCATCAGGAGAGGGCAATCTCCATCAACATCTTCACCAGCACCATCTCATCTCCAAACCCTAGTTCATATCTTGTATCCAATTCTTGTCTCAAAGTCCGGGATTGGTGCTAGTAGGTTGCTAGTAGTGTTGATTACTCCTTGTAGTTGATGCTAGTTGGTTTATTTGGTGGAAGATCATATGTTCAGATCCTATATGCATATTATTACCCCTCTGATTATGAACGTGAATATGCTTTGTGAGTAATTACGTTTGTTCCTGAGGACAAGGGAGAAGTCTTGCTATTAGTAGTCATGTGAATTTGGTATTCGTTTGATATTTTGATAAGATGTATGTTGTCTAGCCTCTAGTGGTGTTATGTGAACGTCGACTACATAACACTTCACCATTATTTGGGCCTAGAGGAAGGCATTGGGAAGTAATAAGTAGATGATGGGTTGCTAGAGTGACAGAAGCTTAAACCCTAGTTTGTGTGTTGCTTCGTAAGGGGCTGATTTGGATCCACATGTTTCATGCTATGGTTAGGTTTACCTTAATACTTTTGTTGTAGTTGCGCATGCTTGCAATAGAGGTTAATCATAAGTGGGATGCTTGTTCAAGTAAGAACAGCACCCAAGCACCGGTCCACCCACATATCAAATTATCAAAGTATCGATAATTCCCATGTGTCCTCGGGAGCGCTTTTCCTATTATAAGAGTTTGTTCCGACTTGTCCTTTGCTACAAAAAGGATTGGGCCACCTTGCTGCACTTTATTTACTTTTGCTACTTGTTGCTTGTTACAATTTATCTTATCACAAAACTATTTGTTACCACTTATTTCAGTACTTGCAGAGAATACCTTGCTGAAAACCGCTTATCATTTCCTTCTGCTCCTCGTTGGGTTCGACACTCTTACTTATCGAAAGGACTAAGATAGATCCCCTATACTTGTGGGTCATCATCCCCTTCCTAGGCCTCTCTGTCGTCCACCGCCATGGTGCTCTCCGCGCGGCATGGTCAACGTGGTCCAGGAACGACTTGCATCGAAAGAGTACTGTACGTGGAGAGGCTGACAGCTGGGTCCACGGCCAGAGGACAATTTTTTTGTGATTTGCCAAGTAAGTCGCTTTGTCAGGCCTGTTGGGCTGCAAATCTTTCAAGACGAGGAGAGCTTTCATTCGGCTGGCCGAGAAAATGGCCCATCAGTAATGAGAAATGGGTTGTACATTTTTAAAACACATCAAACCGGCAATTAGTTTCAAATATCTTTTTTTTCATTTCAAGATTTTAAATTACATTAATTTTTATGCATGGAGAATTTGTTGGATTTTATATTGATATACATTTATTTTTAAAATCAGTTTGAATGTGAGTCAAAATTTCGGGATTAAAAACAGTTCGGACCGCACCGAAATATGCAAAATTTCGTATAATTTTTTAACCATTGCCACAATATGGGCTGTAATGCTAACAAAAAGAATATGAGCTCCAAAAAAAACCTTAAGAATTAGCAAATGGGTTGTAAATTATTAGAAATAATGGCAGATGGGTTGTATGATGTTTTCCACAGATTTGAGGCTTTTCTAAAAAAAAGATTGATGCACAAGCACTGACTGTTGGATGTCCATCCAACGGCCGTCGTGCTTCTTCAATCTCTGCTCTTCTTGCTCCAGCCGCTCAAACAAGCGCCGGTGGGACTGCCTGCTCCCTCCTCCTCGCGGCCGGTTGTGCTGCCGCACAGGGCTCACCGCCCGACCGTACTCCCATTGCTGGCCTAGCCATCCCTCTACTCACCCACACCTGCTGTTATTCTTCGGCAACGGCAGACGAACCAGTAAACCCTCGTACAGTCGTACTCCCCTCCGTGTGGGAAACAACTGTCGAGTCTTCCCTGCCTCAGTGTCGTCCCCTTCCTAGGCCTCGCCGCCGTCCATCGCCCTAGTGCTCTCGGTGCGGCGTGGTTAACGTGGTCAAGGAATGACTTCCATTGGACGTGGATTGTACATGGAGAGGCTGACAGCTGGGTCCACGACCGCAGCAAGGAAGTGCCTCCTTATTACGCGGAAAATAATGATTCCTCCACCTGACAGCTGGGAGTCACCGGACGGGCCATTGTATTTCGCGAAAAAAATGTTTCCCCCTGACTGCTGGGACCCACCAGCTACATCTTCGCACGCCAGAAAGTGCGTCCGGGCAAAAAAAATGATTCGCCCCCTGACTGCTGGGACCCACCAGCTACATCTTCGTAGGCAAGGAAGTGCCTGACAGTCAAGACCCACCTGGTCGAAGCGTATGTAGCGTTGTCATTCTGGTCGCGAACGTGTACGTACATACTGGTCGATGTAGAGGCGCGCACGTGTCGTAGTAGAGGCACGCACGTAGCATGTACACATACGTACAGCGGCCAGGGTGCAAGAAAGAAAATACGGCCACATATGTGTACATACGGGCAGGGTCTCGAACGCCTACTCGCGCATACGTACGGCCCGGGCTCGTGTACATTGCTGGGTCGGAACGGAGAAACAGCGTCGTCGTCGTGTTCATGGGGAGGCAACGGAATGCGTCGTGTTCATGGGGAGGCAACGGAACGCGTGGGAGCCAACCGGCTGGG
Source organism: Triticum dicoccoides (assembly GCF_002162155.2). Lineage (NCBI taxonomy): Eukaryota > Viridiplantae > Streptophyta > Magnoliopsida > Poales > Poaceae > Triticum > Triticum dicoccoides. The sequence goes on along the minus strand of NC_041382.1, from coordinate 236,258,688 downwards.
TCGGAATGGAATGCGTGGTCGTGTTCATCAGGAGGGCTTGGACGGAACAGGCGATGGAAACGAGGCCTGGCGTACCGCACAACGGAGGAAACAAACCTCCTACGTTCAGAACGGGGTCCTGTTGATCGAGAGGGGTCTGGCGTACCGCAAAATGGAGGAAACGGAGCTCCTACGGTCGAAACGGGGGTCCTGTTGATCGGGAGGGGTGTGGCGTACCGCAAAACGGACGAAACGGACTTGTGTTGGAGCGCTACGGTCGAAACGGGGGTCCTGTTCATCAGGAGGGGTGTGGCATACCGCAAAACGGGACTCCACGGGATACTGTTCATCTCCACCGTCGACCCCCTCCAGCCTCCACGAGCTACTGTTCATCCACCGTCGACCTCCTCCAACCTCCACCTGCGATTGTTCATCCACGGGCTCCTGTTCATCCAGCCTCCACCGCGCGCTACTCCACCGGCTACTGTTCAACCAGCCCTCTCCACGGGCCCCTGTTCAACCACCCCTCCACGGGCTACTGTTCATCCTGCCCTCCACCGTCTATTGTTCATCCAGCCCTCCACGGGGTGGTCCTGTTCATCCAGCCCTCCACGGGATCCTGTTCATCCAGCCCCAACCAGCTCGATTGATCGAGGTCCTGTTCATCCAGAGGGAACACCACGGGGTCCTGTTCATCC
>NC_041382.1:236192236-236257846 GCF_002162155.2 Triticum dicoccoides | reverse complement strand
TTCATCCAAAGGCAGCATCGATCGGCTTCAGTTAGCAGCAGTAGCGAAGGAATCGCTCGATCGGGTTCAGTTAACAGCCATCGATCAATCGCTCGGGTTCAGTAACGCGTAGCCTGCAGTGCAATCGCTCGGGTTCAGTTAGAGCCCAACGCTTCGCTCGGGTTCAGTTAGAGCCAACGCCTCGCACACACGCGCGTACGTGTACGAAAAAAACACGCATCGCCCGGCCCCCGACCTCCCATCGTAACCAGGAACTCCCCAAAATTTTCCTCGCCCTCGCTTCTACCACGGTTTTTTCCGTCATGGACGGCCCAAAGAATGTCATGCAGCTGCGTCTCCGGCCCACCCAGGACGAAAAGCCCATTTTCTGTCATGATTTTTTGTCATAGAAGTAGGAGCCCACCACATATATGATGATACCGGGTTTTGTCACAATTATCGTCATAGAAGTGTCATATGTATGACAGAAAAAAAATTCGTTCGGCCCAAAATGTCACAGATGTGTCTTTTTTTGTAGTATGCCCTGTTAAATTTTGGAATTATTCCGGGTTCATTTGGCCTTTTTATACATTAATTGAGTTTCTAGTCATTTAATGTGCATAATTCAAATTTGAACTACAAGCACATGCTCCCATGCACCAAAGTTGGTTGCCAAATCACATGTGTGTCCTCGAGTGAATTTCTAGGTCCCATGCAAGAAATGGGAATGAAATTCAAACACCTCGGCAACGTGGCTCGGCTGAGAACATTGAGAAACTTGGTTTTAAAATTCTTGTAAATCCAAAACACGCCTGAAAATCATGAAACTTGGCATGGTGTCATGTCATGGTACTACCATGCCGTGGTAAAAAATGGTCGAATAGGAACAAATTTTGGTATAAGCTTCTTGCAAACCGAAGGTTCTCTCAAGAAGGCCCGTGGTTCTGAGAGGGAACGTGTCACCTTTGAGTGTGAAACAATATACGCTGCCCCCCTTGAGTTTCTTTACAGAGGCAACATAGAACTACATGAGTGCCCTATTAAATTTTGGAATTATACCGGGTTCGTTTGGCCTTTTTTATACATTAATTGATTTTCTGCTAATTTTATGTGCATAATTCAAATTTAAACTACAAGCACATGCTCCCGTGCACCAAAGTTGGTTGAAAAATCACATGTGTGTCCTCAGGTGAATTTCTAGGTCCCGTGCAAGAAATGGGAATGAAATTCAAACATCTGGGCATCGTGGCTCAGCTAAGAACATTGAGAAACTTGGTTTTAAAATTCTTGTAAATCCAAAACACGCCTGGAAATCATGAAACTTGGCATAGTGTCATGTCATGGCACTACCATGTTGTGGTAAAAAAGTTGGCCGAATAGGAACAAGTTTTGGTATAAGCTTCTTGCAAACCAGAGCTTCTCTCAAGAAGGTTCGTGGTTCTGAGAGGGAACGTGTCATCTTTGTGTGCATAATTCAAATTTGAAATACAAGCACATGCTCCAGTGCACCAAAGCTGGTTGAAAAATCACATGTGTGTCCTCGGGTAAATTTCTAGGTCCCATGCAAGAAATGGGAAGAAATTCAAACATTCGGGCGTCGTGGCTCGGCTAGAAACATTGAGAAACTTGGTTTTTTAATTCCTGTAAATCCAAAACACGCATGAAAATCATGAAACTTGGCTTGGTGTCATGACATGACACCAACATGCTGTGGTAATTTTGTTGTCCGATTTGCGAAGGCGCACACATTAACAATCAACAAAGTCATTTTGGAACAAGTGCTGTCATGTTACAATCAGAAACACAAGTATTATTGAAACCATGGGCGTTCTATTTACCATGTACGTGCTGCCACGCGTCCCCTTTTTTTATTAGCTAGGAGGCGCCGTGCAGGGTAGCTATTTGAGTACGGGAGGCGTGCGATCGGACCTCTGCGCGTGCTTATCGAGAGGAGAGCCCTTTGACCTCCATCTGTCGTCCACCTCTCTCCCAAGGTCTCCATTAATGGCGCCCGAGCCTCTGTTTAATGGCGTGGCTATGTCTCACTCGACTGAGATTTAAGAGAGAAAAAATCTAAAAAGAAAATTCTGCACGGATGTTGATGTAAGATCCGACGGACCTATATAGCATCTACTGCGACTTATAGCAAGACTGATGAATATATATAAGGACGACGAGAGTGGATAATAATTCTCTTACATAATTAGGAAGATAATTAAAAAGCCACATGCATCTATGCCCGAAATACACAAGGGAAAAAGAAGAAGGAAGACTCATACAACGACCTGGCTCGCTGATCTCTACTTTCTTTATGCGTTGCAGGTTGCGGAGACGAGTTCTCACGGCGAGCGGCGATGATCTCTTTCATTAGTTTCATGTCCTTAATACGTTGCTTGGCAGCATCCCTGGATTCCTCCATCAGCTTGTTGAGCTCGTTGCGGAGCATGGCATTCTCGTCCATAAGTTTCTTGACGATGACGCCCGTGCTCTGCAACAAGGCAGCAGTCTCCTTCGCCTGCTTCGCCCTTCCGACGATCTTTGCCCTCAGCAGGTCGCGGTCGGCCTGGAGCTTCGCATTGCCTTCCCCTAGTTGTCGGATGACACCGGTAGCCTCGTCCTGCAACCTTGCCCAGCTGGAGATCTAATCCCGCTGGCTATGGACGATCTCATGCATGCACTTGTAAGAGTCCTCGCCTGCCCACGAGAAATTTTCCCAGGCCACCGCGGCGTGGTGGGACCTCCATGCTGCTTCGGTGGCACGGCGGGACATCTCTGCTGCTTCCGTGGCGTGGCCGGAGCAGTCTACTACATCGATGGCACGGCGGGATCTCCATGCTACTTCGGCGGTGCGACGGGACCTCTGTGCTGCTACTGCTACGTGGTTGGACATGTCGGCTGCTTTCACGGCGAGGTGGGACATCTGTCGTGCTTCCTCTTCCATGCTCGCCTCTCCCTGGTGGAAATCTCTCGACGAAGGGAACGATGCTGAATGAGTTGATTGTTTTTTGTGGATGAGGAGTTGAGGAGGAATGTGCAGTCATCTTGGCATAGTAGTATTTATAACCGAGTACTACTAATACGCCCCTAAGTGAGAAACCGTTTAGGTTGTGATCGGTGTGAACATGTTTGCACTCAAATATAATGTGGTAGTAGTAATTTGGAATGTGACGAGACGCAAGGTCAAAATTTATTGACGGTTCTAGTTTCAAAGTGTTGCACTATTCCCGGATGGCGTAACATGGGCACGTGTTCTCGGCCGTGGTGTAGCATATGCCATGGTACTTCTTTTTCTACTGCTGTGTACGTGCAATAACCGACACCGTCGGATACATATCTTACGGTTATTGGGGTGTTCGACAAGAATAGCCTCATGGCGAGCTATAGACTAGTCTTTTTTTCACACGATTACATCGACACATATCATCTCCCTCCCTCTTTCCCACGCACACACCTATATCTCGGGACTTCTCGCACGCACCATCTCTAGCTCCCTAGGTAGATGCCACCCAAATACACTTGTACTCTGAGTTTAGCCCTCCGTCCCGAATTACTTGTCGCAGGTATGGATGTATCTAGATGTATTTTAGTTCTAGATACATTCGTTTCTCAACGAGTAATTTGTGATGGGTAATTTGGGAGTACGTTATACAGGAAGAGAAGAGGTGCACGCATGCACTCGTCCTTTCTCACACACGCATCTGTAGCTAAGAATCGTAGTGTTCTCAACCATTTGATTGGCTCTATCATAGGTTTCACGTTGCTCCTTGGCCTTGAGATTGAGAAGTTTAAAATGCGGAGGCTAAGATGGAGGCGCGATGTTTTGGTTAATGTGCGGGTCGCACACGGCACCAACACGACACAAGCTTCGTCTGCCTGGTGCGCAGTCGGGTGGGTTGTCCAAGTATAGACACAACCAAGCCCTCCTTGGTATCTGCACCTCGACTTATTATGCATAGAGAAATTAGGATCAGAGGGAGTAGTACTAGTAGTACTACTTTGATGTGTCGCGTCAACTCGCACAAGTATGCAACACTTCTTGAACAAACAAGCATATAAGCTATTGTTATACTTCTTACCCAAAGGATCTTTATATCCAACAGACACAAAATATCCATTCAACTGTTGGAAATTACTTTAACTGCTGATCTGATGTCGAAGTAATTGTTGCATCGCCATCAAAACCCACCATCTCTTAAGCTAAAGTAGACCGAGCTAACCCCTATATTATCATATTACTAAGATAAACAGAAGGCACTGTAGAATCATTTAGGACGTGAGCTTGTCAATCTAAATGTGGTGGGACACCAGCTTAGCCCCGGCCAATAGCTTGGGAGGAACTATGAAGAAGGTCAGCTCCTGCACGGTGACGTCGTCGGGATCCTTGCTGCTTGTCACTTCCATTTCCACCTAGACGGTGTCGGTCCTGCCTTTGGGCTCCCCCGGCGGGCCGTTCACCCACAGCTTGGCCATGTAGTGCGGCAGTGGGGATGCCCCCGCTCTGATGCAGATGACCGACACGGCGATAGGCGCGCCGATGTCGAGCATGCAGACGACCAAGAAAAACATGCGGCTGTCCTCCTCCATGAACAGCAAGAGTCGTGGCTCCGACAGTGTCACTTGTAGTTGGAGCACCTTGCCGTACTGGATCCTGTTCATGGGCATGCGATGCACGGTGCTCATGTGGTGGGAGAGTGCCGGCGGCGGGCCTTCGTAGCCACAGACGGGCACGGGGCATTTGCAGGACCCGAGCAGACACACGCTCCGGTGACCGGCGAGCTAGTGGTAAGTGACGTAGAGCCCACAGCCTTCGTGAGGGAACTCCACCCTCACCGAGGAGAGGACGGCATCCACCACCATATTCCGCACGTCGAGGCCGCCATCGTGCTCACACTTTTGGCACTGTCGTTGGTTCTCGGGGTGCTCGACGCGGCAGTCCGCGCAGGCCAGGTGCCCTCCCTTACACTGCACATATCAATCGAACGACACATCAATCAAGAAACCTGCACCTTGCTCGATCAGCCGAACGGACGAGGTGTATTCGAACCTCATACACTGGAGGCTTCAAGGGGCGGAGGCACAAGGGGCAGTGCAGCAAGCTGAGGTCCATCGACACCATAGGGAGCTCCATCATCGGGTCCTATTCCGTCTGCATGATCTCGCCCTCCTCGTGCACAACCATCTCTCACTTTATTAGGGCCAGGGCATTACAAAGCTTTACCGTCACATATTCATACTACTTCAAGGTGCATTAAATCAACACATGCAAGTATCAAAAGGAGAGTCGCGGCATGCATCAGTAAACGCAAATTATTGAAATATATCGAATGCAGTGCTTTGTTGTGTCGCGTCAACTCGTACAAGACCGAGAAGTTACTACAACGCCCTCTCCCTCGCGGACTGAGCTTCGGTGGCTGCACCTGCCTTTGGCTACATGACAGGTGGGCCACCCGCCTGTTGGGCCCACCTGTCATGCACACATAGGCAGGAGCAGTAAGTCAATGAAGCTGCATCCCTCCCTCGCTCGTGAGCGTGGTGGCTGGCAGGACTAGGAGAAGCTTTCGTTCGCTACACGCTCTCCCTCCCGCACGCGGTGGACATGCAGCAGTTCAATCGGTGTCAGATGGACAGAAGCATACTGTAATACTCCTCCACTATAGTAGTACTCCATCATTGTTCGACTTCCCGAAGAGGCGAAGAGCCAAGCGCAGCCCGGACGCTCGTGTGGCAGTTTCATGTGTAGAGTAGTCTAGGATAGCGTGTACCGTGCATGTAAGCTTAAAATCGTTGGGGTCGGCTCCATGCTTTTTTGATTAAAATAATCTTATGGCCCTACCTGTCATCCTGGTGATTGTAGTTTGCACGCTCATCTGGTCAAGACAGGAATATATATTTTAATTTGTGGTGGGGTAAATGTTAGAGGTTGCAGCAAATGGAGTATTCTACACTATGGGTCTTTCAGCCAAGTTTAGAGGCGACCATGTGGGGCCAGTGCTATGATGTGTCATGCAACTCGTACAACAAGGAGAAGCTTGATTTTAATACTACATGCCTTCTCCCTAGCCCATGCGTATGGTGGCTCACAGACGAGGACAAGCTTTTTCTTATACTAATACTACACCAAGCTATCCAACTAGTTGTGTATCACTACTCAGTTTTGCCATTAGAAGTTACAACTACTAAAAAATTCCATCAATCCGTGAGATGCCTGCTCAAAAATGAAATTAGATATCTCAAAAATGCCATCGTTAAGTTAGAAGTTTGCTCAGAAATGCCATTAGACAATGTGATTTTTAGTCAAACCCGTTGACCATGTTACATGATAAAAATAAGCCGATTATCACAATGATAAGTGTGGCCCCGCTTGTCAGGAGTAACCAAGCGAACAATTTTATAGGAAAATAAGAATGCTGTTGGGATCAAGTAGGCCCCACACTTTATTTTACTGTAGTGAGATAGAGGGAGAGCTGGCATGTTGGTCCATCGGTATTTATGTCATTATAACATGGCAAAAGAGATTTGAGTCAAAATAATGGTGTCCAGCACAACACACCCCTCAAATAAAACTAAGCACCCTGAAATTCTTTGACAAAACTAAGCACCCTAAAATTCTTTGACAACTAAACTGCTGGCTATATGATGTTGGCCATATATATTGTACGTATATAATGTGAAGAAAGGAGTGGTAGTCATAGTACTATACCAACTAAAAGATGAACTATAAGAAATACTAGTATGTACGTACTGAAGAGTTAAAGTAACAAGAAGAAACATAACATAGTTCTGCTGGGGGCTCAGCACAACACACCCCTCAAATAAAACTAATCACACCAGAAATTAAACTAAGCAACTAATCCAGTAGACACTGCATTAGAACCACCATGAGCAACGACACTGCCACCTTACTCGGAGTCCTCGTCCAGGTCCTCGACTTCGTCCTTGTCCCTCTTCCTCTTGGGTGATACTTCTTTGCCTGAACTGCACACTTGGCTCTTGCTCTTCATCCAACCATTGTAGATATTGAAACAAAGGTAGCCATCCATTGCAGCGTAGTGGATGTGGTTTATATCTAGTACATTCCACTACCATGCATGATGAAACGTGCGCGGAGGTTTCTTCAGTTTACCGTACGAAGGATGAACCATGGCTCCTGCCAGGGTCAGCATTGAAGGCTTATCATGAGAGGAGACCGGCCCATTATTCTGGAGGTCGAAGGGTTTGCCTAAAATGAGGCATATCCATTCCAGGACTCTTATGTCGTTCGTAAAGTCTACAGTAACGAATTTGACTCGGTCGCCCTTGAGGAACTTCTTAAATTCCTCACACTGAACGTCGGCATGGCATATGTGGTAGACCAAGCATAAGTCATGCACGCAAACCTGGATCACGGTGGGCTTCTTCATCTCTTACTCCTTTAGATTCTTCTCTTTTCCCAGGACTGTGGTGTACTGAATATTGATACGTCTCCGTCGTATCTACTTTTCCAAACACTTTTGCCCTTGTTTTGGACTCTAACTTGTATGATTTGAATGGAACTAACCCGGTCTGACGCTGTTTTCAGCAGAATTGCCATGGTGTTGTTTTATGTGCAGAAAACAAATATTCTCGGAATGACCTGAAACTTCACGGAACAGCTTAGAAAAAACAATAAAAAATCCTCAGCATAGATGAAGACCAGGGGGCCCACACCCTTCTCACGAGGGTGGGGGCGCCCCCCCCTAGGGCGCACCCCCTACCTCGTGGGCCCCCTGGAAACCCTCCGACACCAACTCCAACTCTATATATTTGCTTTCGGAGAGAAAAAATCAGAGAGAAGAAATCATCGTGTTTTACGATATGGAGCCACTGCCAAGCCCTAAAACCTCTTGGGAGGGCTGATCTGGATTCCGTTCGTGGCTCCGGAGAGGGGGATTCGTCGTCGTCCTCATCATCAACCATCCTCCATCACCAATTTCATGATGCTCACCGCCGTGCGTGAGTAATTGCATCGTAGGCTTGCTAGACGGTGATGGGTTGGATGAGATTTATCATGTAATCGAGTTAGTTTTGTTGGGGTTTGATCCCTAGTTTCCATTATGTTCTGAGATTGATGTTGCTATGACTTTGCTATGCTTAATGCTTGTCACTAGGGCCCGAGTGCCATGATTTCAAATCTGAACCAATTATGTTTTCATGAATATATGTGAGTTCTTGATCCTATCTTGCAAGTCTATAGTCACCTACTATGTGTTATGATCTGGCAACCCCGAAGTGACAATAATCGGGACCACTCCCGGCGATGACCATAGTTTGAGGAGTTCATGTATTCATTATGTGCTAATGCTTTGTTTCGGTTCTCTATTAAAAGGAGGCCTTAATATCCCCTAGTTTCCAATAGGACCCTGCTGCCACGGGAGGGTAGGACAAAAGATGTCATGCAAGTTCTTTTCCATAAGCACGTATGACTATATACAGAATACATGCCTACATTACATTGATGAATTGGAGCTAGTTCTGTGTCACCCTATGTTATGACTGTTACATGATGAACCGCATCCGGCATAATTATCCATCGCTGATCCGGTGCCTACGAGTTTTCCATATACTGGTTCTCACTTACTTACTATTCCGCTGCTACTGTTACAATCACTACAAAATACCAAAAACATTACTTTTGTTGTCTTTACTATTGTTGCTGCTACCACCACTATCATATTACTTTGCTACTAAACACTTTGCTGCAGATACTAAGTTTCCAGGTGTGGTTGAATTGACAACTCAGCTGCTAATGCTTGAGAATATTCTTTGGCTCCCCTTGTGTCGAATCAATAAATTTGGGTTGAATACTCTACCCTCGAAAGCTATTGCGATCCCCTATACTTGTGTGTTATCAAGACTAATTTTTGGTGCCGTTGCCGGGGATCATAGCTCTATTCTTTGAGTCACTTGGGATTTATATCTGCTGGACACTATGAAGAACTTGAGAGATCCAAAAACCAAGATCTATCCCTCAACTACGAGGGGAGGTAAGGAACTGCCATCTAGCTCTGCACTTGATTCACCTTCTGTTATGAGTAAGTTTGCGACACCTACATCTGCTTCTGCTATTCGTTGTGATATGTCACATGTTATTGATGATGCCACTTCTGCTATGCATGATACTTATGATGAAACTGCTTCTATGCCTGATACTACTGTGCCCCTTGGTGAATTTCTTGATGAACAAATTTCTAGGGCTAGAGAAAGAGAAATTATTGAATATGATTACAATGATGATAGTGATGATGAAAACATGCCTGTTATTCTTGAGGGTTATCTTTTTGATATGGAATCTTCTGCCGCTATTTTAGCGTGCCGGGATAGATATGAGCTTAAGAGGTTACTAATTAAATGGAACAAAGAATCACTTAGAGATAAAATGAGACCCGACCCTGCTTTTGCTACTTCACCTATTTGTGTTCCTGATAAGGATTATGAATTCTCTGTTGATCCTGATATAATTACTTTGGTTGAATATGATCTGTTTTATGGCTATGAATCTGAAACTGTTGTGGCACATCTTACTAAGTTAAATGATATAGCTTCCCTGTTTACTAATGATGAGAGATCGCGTTACTTTTATATACTCAAAATATTTCCGTTCTCATTAAAAGGTGATGCTAAGATATGGTTTAATTCTCTTGATCCTGGTTGTGTGCGTAGTCCCTAGGATATGATTTATTACTTCTTTGCTAAATATTTCCCTGCTCATAAAAAACAAGGTGCTTTGAGGGAAATATACAATTTCGTGCAAATTAAAGAAGAGAGTCTCCCACAACCTTGGGGGAGGATTCTCAAGTTACTTAATGCTTTGCCTGATCATCCTCTTAAGAAACCCGAAATACTTGATATCTTTTATAATGGACTAACCGATGCTTCCAGAGATTACCTGGATAGTTGTGCTGGTTCTCTTTTTAGGGAAAGAACACTGGATGAAGCTAAAATTCTATTGAATAATATGTTGACAAACGAAAATAATTGGGCACCTCCTGAGCCAGCTCCTGCTCCAATTACTGAGCCTATTCCTAAACCAACTCTGAAGAAGAGAGGTGTTCTAGTCCTCAGTCCCGAAGATATGCAAGAGGCAAAGAAATCTATTAAAGAAAAAGGTATTAAAGCTGAAGACGTTAAGAATTTACCTCCTATTGAAGAAACACATGGTCTTAATATACCGCCTGTCGAAGAAACATATGATCTTGATCACTTATTTACTGAAGAACCTCCTGATCCCGATATCCCGACACAGGTAGTAAAGGTAAATTCTCTCTATAGATATGATAAAGCTGAAGTCCCTCCTACTAAAATTGCTAGTCAGTGCTTGGATGAGTTTGATAACTTTATGTTTAAGCAAGACGACTTCAATGCTTATTTTGGTAGACAATTAAAAGAAAATGCTTATATGATTAGACGCTTGGGTGATTTTATGGCTAATATTAAAGGTTAACTTAAACTTGTTAGCAAACATGCTTCTATGGTTACCACTCAAGTAGAACAAGTACTTAAGGCTCAAAAAGAAATGCTTGATGAAATAAATAGTAAGAAAAATGATTATGCTGTTAGAGTGGCTACTAGAACTGGTAGAATGACTCAGGAACCTTTGTATCCTGAAGGCCACCCTAAGAGAATCGAGCAAGATTCTCAAAGAAATAATATCAATGTTCCTAGTTCTTATAAAAAGCATAAGAAGAAAAATGATAGAACTGTGCAAACTTCTAGTGAACCTATTGCTGAACCACCTGATAAACCAAATGGTATTTGTATGTCTGATACTGAAACAAAATCTAGTAATGAACACGAACCTAGTAAAAATATTAATAATGATGTTCACGATGATGCTCAACCTAGTAATGATAATGATGTAGAAATTGAACCTGCTGTTGATCTTGATAACCCACAATCAAAGAATCAACGTTATGATAAAAGAGACTTTGTTGCTCGGAAACATGGTAAAGAAAGGGAACGTTGGGTTCAGAAACCCATGCCTTTTCCTCCGAAACCATCCAAGAAAAAGGATGATGAGGATTTTGAGTGCTTTGCTGAAATGATTAGGCCTATCTTTTTGCGTATGAGATTAACTGATGCGCTCAAAACAAATCCTTATGCTAAATATATGAAGGATATCATTAATAATAAAAGAAAGATACCGGAAGCTGAAATTTCCACTATGCTTGCTAATTATACTTTTAAGGGTGGAATACCAAAAAAACTTGGAGACCCCGGAGTACCTACTATACCTTGCTCCATTAAAAAGAATTATATTAAAACTGCTTTATGTGATCTTGGAGCCGGTGTTAGTGTTATGCCTCTCTATTTATATCGTAGACTTGACTTGAATAAGTTGACACCTACTGAAATATCTTTGCAAATGGCTGATAAATCAACTGCTATACCTGTCGGTATCTGTGAGGATGTGCCTGTTGTGGTTGCTAATGTTACTATTTTAACGGACTTTGTTATACTTGATATTCCCGAGGATGATAGTATGTCTATAATTCTTGGAAGACCTTTTCTTAATACTGCAGGGGCTGTTATTGATTGCAACAAAGGCAATGTCACTTTTCATGTTAATGGTAATGAGCATATGGTACACTTTCCGAGGAAACAACCTCAAGTTCATAGTATCAACTCTATTGGAAAAATTCCATGAATTATATTTGGAGATTTTGAATTTCCTCTGCCAACTGTCAAGAAGAAATATGATATACTTATTATTGGGGATGTGCATATCCCCGTTGAGGTAACTTAGTGTTATTCGAAATTTCTCCAGTACCATGATTATCGAAACGAGTTTGTTAACAAGACTTGATCTACCTTGTTAATGGATTCTTTTTGATGAGCATGACATGGATGAAACTAGAAGCACAACCTTCTGTACCACACTTTTACTTTCTATTAATTAGTAGAAATAAAGTAAAAATAGTATTTTCTGTCTGTTTCCTGACTTATCCATGCAATATAAAAATATCCCGAAAATAAAAGTCCTCAGAATGCCATGCCAATTTAATATGATTTTTCGGGAATATTTGAGGATTTACTATGCAAAAATTACTGTGGGAGGAGCTGCCACCTGGCCACGAGGGTGGTGGGCGCCCCCCCCCCCCTATAGGGCGCGCCCCCTACCTCGTGGGCCCACGGTGGCCCTCCTCCACTTATCCCAACACCCATCTTCTTCCTCTATCTCACACAAACCCGAAAAACCAACTCAAGCACGAGTTCCAGCCACTTTTGCTGCGATTTTCGATCTCCTTGCTCAAAGCACCTCTCGCAAAACTGCTTGGGGAGATTGTTCCTTGGTATGTGCTCCTCCATTGGTCCAATTAGTTTTTGTTCTAGTGCTTTATTCTTTGCAAATTTGTGCTGCATAGGTGACCATGTTCTTGAGCTTGCATGTCAAAACTCTATGGTTCCAAGTAGTTCTAATGCTTGATTTAGGCTCTAGGCACTTATAGGAGTAGTTGCTATCAGTTTTATTGAAGTTTGTTCATTTTTGTTTGAAGTTACTAAAAATTTCAGAATTTTTCAGAATATAATGAGGAGATTTTTGAGGGGCTCATCGAGCCAAAGCTCGAAGGAAAAGGCACCAAAGCCTAAGTATAATTTGCCGTGCACCGCGGAGATTCGGGCGTGTGAATGGCCTTCTGAAGATTTCTTGAGAGCACCCGGTATCTATGAAGATTTTCATTAATTGGATCACAATGCAGGCCTCACCGCTTTCCTCCACGACCAATGCGATCAGTATCTCTTACTCAAAAATACCTTTGTGCAAAACTTTCATTTTCATTCTAGGAACTCACCACCTACGGTGGAGTTTCATTTATATGATGAGCATAAGGAGATGTCACTTTATGATTTCTGTCGGATTTGTTTAGTCCCTTTTGAGGGAAAGACATAAGAACCACATCATGATGATGTGGCTGGGTTTATTGATAATATCACTGTAGGAGAAACCAGGAAGGTTTCTGATGCACGAATCACTAGCATACATTTTCCTGTTTTGCGTTACTTTGCATTATTTCCTAGTCGTTGTTTAATTGGACGCGGAAATTTTGGAAACCTTAGTATCCCTGATTTAATTATTCTGCTCCAAGGTTTATACAGTGATGACACTTTTAGTTTGGGCGGTATTATTGCTAGACGGTTAAATATGAACCCTACTAAGGGCCCCATCTTTGGAGGCATCTGTGCCACACGCCTAGTCGCACATTTTAACATACCTATTAGGCATGCTGAGAAGGAAGAAAAGGTGCTGCCCCGTGTTTATCTAGATCATAAAAGTATGGTAGCACATGATTTTATTGTTAAAAATAGGGCAGGGGAGCTTAAATATCAATTGTTCTTTAATAAACATCATCCTGAGACTATTACCTTGCCTGCTCCTTCTTTGTTTGATTTGACTGCAGGCACGTACCTGGTTCCGTTGACGGCTATTCACGCCTACCGGAACCCTGCACCAGTCGAGGAGCCAGAACAGGAACCACAAGATGGGCCTCCACGACAATCTGTTTATTCTTGGGATCCAAAGATGACTGTCAGCGAGTGGCAGTCAGAGTCTTCTTCTTCATCACAGTATGTTCCCAACTATTCTTCGTCGCAGTACGACCACAACAACTATTATTATGGATATCCGCCAGGCCAGCCGTGGCCATAGACCAACTTAGGCCAAAAGCCTAAGCTTGGGGGAGTACGTATTTCTCACCGACATTACATTTATGTTCACACACACTCATTGCTAGATGTCGGTGCTCATACTTTTTCACTATAATATCCATGCTAGTTTATTTTCTTTTTCCTGCTTTCTTCTTGTGTGTTTGTTAAACCTTAAGAAAAACCAAAAAAAATTAGTAGTAGTTTATTTTTCTGCTATAGTAGTAATAATTAAAAAGAAAACCCAAAAATATTTCCCGTTCTTCTTTTGCTTGTTGGGAGCTTTCCCGTGTAAATAGTTTTATTTCTTTTATTTTCTTTTGGGGGTCAGTAGGAGAAGACCATAATTAAATCGTTGAAGTGGCTCTTATATGCATCATTGTTGATTTAACCAAGAGCCCATATTGCCTTGTCTTCTCCTGTTTATTGAATGCTCGCAGATTCCAGCTTAGTCCAATGCACGTGCACTCTTATTATTATTCACATTGTTCGGTCGTGCAAGTGAAAGGCAATTATGATGATATATGATGGATTGACTGAGATGAGAAAAGCTGGTATGAACTCGACCTCTTTTGTTGTTGTAAATATGATGAGTCCCTCGTTCTTGATTCAGCTTATTATGAATAAACATGTTTGCAATGACAATTAGAGATCATAGTGCCATGCTTGGTTAGCTATGAGTTATAATGATTTACCTTGTGTGTCAACATGCTATTGAGATGATTATGATGTGGTATGATGGGGTGGTATCCTCTTTTGAATGATTTAAGTGACATAACTTGGCACATGTTAACGCATGTAGTTGAAACAAAATCAACATAGCCTTCACGATATTTATGTTCGTGCTGGATTATATCCTACTCATGCTTGCATCCAATGTTTATTAATTTTAATGCATGTACATGGCTGTTGTCGCTCTCTAGTTGGTCGCTTCCCAGTCTTTTGCTAGCCTTCACCTATACTAAGCAGGAATACTGCTTGTGCATCCAATCCCTTAAACCCTAAAGTTATTCTAGATGAGTCCACTATACCTTCCTATATGCGGTATCTACCTGCCGTTCCAAGTAAATTTGTATGTGCCAAACTCTAAACCTTCAAATAAACATTCTGTTTTGTATGCTCGAATAGCTCATGTATCAACAAAGGTTGTCCTTATCTTCCATGTTAGGCGGGTTATTCTCAAGAGGAGTGGACTCCGCTCCTCACTCACGAGAAAATGGCTGGTCACTGGGATGCCCAGTCCCATGCTTTATGCAAACTAAATCAAAATTAATTGCAAACAAAACTCCCCCTAGGACCTGATGTATGTTGGAGGCACTCGTTGTTTCGAGCAAGCCATGGATTGATGCTTGTTGGTGGAGGGGGAGTATAAACTTTACCATTCTGTTTGGAAATCGCCTATAATATGTTTAGCATGGAAGATATCGCCATCTCTTAGTTGTTACATTGACAATGAAAGTATACCGCTCAAAATACAATTTATATCTATTTCAAAACCGAGCTCTAGCACATCTACAAATCCCTGCTTCCCTCTGTGAAGGGCCTATCCATTTACTTTTATGTTGAGTCATCACCCTCTTATTAAAAAGCACTAGCTGGAGAGCACAACCGTCATTTGCATTCATCACTGTTAATTTATATTGGGTATGACTATGATTGGATCTCTTTTACCATGAATTACAATGTCTAGTCAGTCCTTGATCTTTAAAGGTGCTCTGCATTTATGTTTTGCGGTCTCAGAAAGGGCTAGCGAGATATCATCTTGTTATATCATATTATGATTGTTTTGAGAAAGTGTTGTCATCTGAGATTTATTATTATGACTTGCTAGGTGATTATGCTATTGATATGAGTAATAATGAGACCTGAGAATTATTGCAAGTGTGGTTAGTTATGATCTATGCTGAAAACTAGAATGTTGGCTTGACATAGTTACAACAACAAGAGCAAACAGAGTTTGTAAAAGTTTTTCTTTCTTTCTTTCAGTTTGTCAACTGAATTGCTTGAGGACAAGCAAGGGTTTAAGCTTGGGGGAGTTGATACATCTCCGTCGTATCTACTTTTCCAAACACTTTTGCCCTTGTTTTGGAATCTAACTTGTATGATTTGAATGGAACTAACCCGGACTGATGCTGTTTTCAGTAGAATTGCCATGGTGTTGTTTTATGTGCAGAAAACAAATATTCTCGGAATGACCTGAAACTTCATGGAACATCTTAGAAAAAACAATAAAAAATCCTCGCCAAAGATGAAGACTAGGGGGCCCACACCCTTCTCACGAGGGTGGGCCCCCCCCTAGGGCGCGCCCCCCTACCTCGTGGGCCCCCTGGAAACCCTCCGACGCCAACTCCAACTCTATATATTTGCTTTCGGAGAGAAAAAAATCAGAGAGAAGAAATCATCGCATTTTACGATACGGAGCCGCCGCCAAGCCCTAAAACCTCTCGGGGGGGCTGATCTGGAGTCCGTTCGTGGCTCCGGAGAGGGGGATTCGTCGCTGTCGTCATCATCAACCATCCTCCATCACCAATTTCATGATGCTCACCGCCGTGCGTGAGTAATTGCATCGTAGGCTTGCTGGACGGTGATGGGTTGGATGAGATTTATCATGTAATCGAGTTAGTTTTGTTAGGGTTTGATCCCTAGTATCCATTATGTTCTGAGATTGATGTTGCTATGACTTTTCTATGCTTCATGCTTGTCACTAGGGCCCGAGTGCCATGATTTCAGATCTGAACCAATTGTGTTTTCATGAATATATGTGAGTTCTTGATCCTATCTTGCAAGTCTATAGTCACCTACTCTGTGTTATGATCCGGCAACCCCGAACTGACAATAATCGGCACCACTCCCGGTGATGACCATAGTTTGAGGAGTTCATGTATTCACTATGTGCTAATGCTTTGTTCCGGTTCTCTATTAAAAGGAGGCCTTAATATCCCTTAGTTTCCAATAGGACCCCGCTGCCACGGGTAGGTAGGACAAAAGATGTCATGCAAGTTCTTTTCCATAAGCACGTATGACTATATACGGAATACATGCCTACATTACATTGATGAATTGGAGCTAGTTCTGTGTCACCCTATGTTATGACTGTTACATGATGAACCGCATCCGGCATAATTATCCATCGCTGATCCGGTGCCTACGAGTTTTCCATATACTGGTTCTCGCTTATTTACTATTCCGCTGCTACTGTTACAATCACTACAAAATACCAAAAACATTACTTTTGTTGTCTTTACTTTTGTTGCTGCTACCACCACTATCATATTACTTTGCTACTAAACACTTTGCTGCACATACTAAGTTTCCAGGTGTGGTTGAATTGACAACTCAGCTGCTAATACTTGAGAATATTCTTTGGCTCCCCTTGTGTCGAATCAATAAATTTGGGTTGAATACTCTACCCTCGAAAGTTGTTGCGATCCCCTATACTTGTGGGTTATCAAACATCTAGCCCAGCGACCCACTCATCATTTGAGTTTTTGAACATGCGTCTGAAGCGATCAAGGCATCCTTTCACCGTCGCGGAAGAACGGGTGTAGATGACGAGAAACTCATCATTGGTGATGGTTCTATCCTTGTACTCACTACCGACCATGAAGATTCGGGACGCCATGGATTTGGGAGGAGCGTTAGGATTAGTGGAACTGCTGTAATGAAAAAGGACGGGACGACTAGGAGCGTTTTATCGATTGTAAAAATGCCGAGTGGGGGGCATGCGAACGACAGGGTAGTGGCTTGCCTGGTGGATAAATGGATTCATGCACAGTACTATGGGGCCCAATTAGATGTCATGTCTACTCGATGCCCAACTAAATGGCTTCCGATGTCATGTCAAGCGTCGGGAAAATTACAGGTGATACGAAGCTTCTGTGAGCCCTTGGATATGAGATCGAATGGTTGCATGGCGTGATTCTAGACCTATGGGTGAATATCCTATCCTGGAGGGTTATTCTGCAAATTTTTAGCAACTTAGCATGCAACCGTTCGATCTCAGATCCAAGGGCTGCCAGCAGCCCGTATCATGGTCGCGCCTACCATGACTGTCACCTCGCTCACGCAGTCGCGTCCTTGGAGATTTAACACGGTGCGTTAGGCTATCTGATGTTGGCATGTCATACATAGTCATCACTTAGTCACTCATACTACAACAAGGTTAGCTATAAGGTTGGCTATAAGAGTTTTTTTTGTTTACTTCTGTCTATCTCTTTCTTCATAGTACTTATTGCATTTGCCAAGGAGTGACCTCTTCCAATGAAATGATGCTTAGATGAGGTGCTATGGGCATTAAATGGCTTAGCAACTCAAGTCCCCAATGCATAGGTGCTTAGTTTTTTGTTGCTAAGTTTGCTTCATCTAGGTACACGCACTTAGCACCGTTTCTTCCTGGGGTCACCCAGCTAGTCTCTCTCTTCTTAATTAACTTGCCACATCAGACTTTATTTGTATGTGGCAGGCTTAGCACTTGTAGGATCAAGTATAATAGTGGGCTATAAGCCCGCTTTACATGGCATTTTTGCATATGTGGGGGAAAGAGGCAAGGAAAAAGTGGAGGAGTGGGCTCTCATGCAAGATCCAGCCTCTACATTGTGGAGCATTGGGAGAGGCACCTGTATGGAGGTGGTCAGGAATCAGGAGACTCACGCCGGTCGTAGTGCCGCAGTTAAAATGATAATGGCAAGTGAAATCATCGGGCCCCTCCTGTCCAACAGTAACTTGCTGTCAAATCACACAGCCCTACGTTTGCAGTAGCCTACTCCCTCATCTTCTCGCGTCTCTGTCGAACCGACTAGGCGGAACTTCCCTGCCTACCGCGCATGAAAAGCCCCGCCCTCGACTTTTAAATAGTACAGTATACTAATTTTGTATCCATGGATTGCGCCATGGAGCAAAGCCTCAAGAAAACGACGGTACACATTTAAGGAGTACAGTATACAACACGCCCGTCGCGTTCGCGTCGCACCCCAGGCGGTCGATCGGTCTGGCACGCCGCTCTCTGAATGTGCGTCATATTTTGAGATAAGCCCTATAAACCGGAAAGGAGGGAGTAGTACTACAATAAGCTACCCCTCCCGCTCGCGGTGGACGGACATGCAGCAGTGGATTCAATACTGTAGAAGCAGTAGTAGTAACATCATTGTTCGTCTTCCCGAAGAGGCAAAGAGCCAAGCGCAACCCGAACGTGGCAGTTGCGAACCTTGGAGCACGCACATAGCCAGGTATGTGAGCCCACTATTGTAGTACTTGCTAGTATATCCCTGTAAACCAGAAAAGAGTATTTGCCTTTCTAGAGATTTCAACAAGTGACTAGACTACACCGACACGGAGTACATATGGAGAAAAATGAGAGAATCTACACCGTAAATAAATACGTAGTTCTCTCGTTTTCCTCTCCGCCTTCGCCACGGTGCACAATATTGAGTATACTATCATCTTGAAATCTATGAAGTCACCATAGGCACCTCGTCGTCGATGGTAACATCTCCTGACACGCGATAGATGCGAGCGGCAGTCGCCTCCATAGGTGCTTGAATGCCAACGAGGGAGAGGGTAGCAGTTCTCGAGATGCTGAACAGTCAAAGATGCATCCTCAATTACATGCAGAGGAAATTAATTGGAGAAGCAGAATAGAGCCAGCACGATGTGAATGCAACAGAGTTTGGACTCTCATATAAAGGCGCCCCACCACTCCAATCCATCTACTCGTAGTCTCTGCGCAACACTGCTCACTCCAATCCAAGACCAAGTGACAGAAGCCACAAGCACCTATGGAGGCGATGGACGCGAGAGGCAGTCAGCTGTGCCAAATCATCCAAGGCGCCGACCTGCGGCCCCGCACCGCGCGGCGTTTCCAGACGGTGCCGGTGACCGCCGGTGTCGTAGCCCTTGCCGACGCCGGCTTCGCCTCTAGCATGGATGACATGATGGTCAATTCCATTTGTAAGTTCACCACCGTCAAGAAGTGCACGAACGACCTTGCCGTACTGCTTTGATGTCCACTACACAACCTTCTTCTTGTAGACGTTGGTGGGCCTCCAAGTGCAGAGGTTTGTAGGACAGTAGCAAATTTCCCTCAAGTGGATGACCTACGGTTTATCAATCCGTAGGAGGCGTAGGATGAAGATGGTCTCTCTCAAGCAACCCTGCAACCAAATAACAAAGAGTCTCTTGTGTCCCCAACACACCCAATACAATGGTAAATTGTATAGGTGCACTAGTTCGGCGAAGAGATGGTGATACAAGTGCACTATGGATAGTAGATAATGGTTTTTGTAATCTGAAAATATAAAAACAGCAATGTAACTAATGATAAAAGTGAGCGTAAACGGTATTGCAATGCTAGGAAACAAGGCCTAGGGTTCATACTTTCACTAGTGCAAGTCCTCTCAACAATAATAACATAATTGGATCACATAACTATCCCTCAACATGCAACAAAGAGTCTCTCCAAAGTCACTAATAGCGGAGAACAAATGAAGAGATTATGGTAGGGTACGAAACCACCTCGAAGTTATTCTTTCCAATCAATCCGTTGGGCTATTCCTATAGATGTCACAAACAGCCCTAGAGTTCGTACTAGAATAACACCTTAAGACACAAATCAACCAAAACCCTAATGTCACCTAGATACTCCAATGTCACCTCAAGTATCCGTGGGTATGATTATACGATATGCATCACACAATCTCAGATTCATCTATTCAACCAACACATAGAACCTCAAAGAGTGCCCCAAAGTTCCTACCGGAGAATCACGACGAAAACGTGTGCCAACCCCTATGCATAGGTTCGTGGGCAGAACCCGCAAGTTGATAACCAAAACATACATCAAGTAAATCACGTGGTATCCCATTGTCACCACAGATACGCACGGCAAGACATACATCAAGTGTTCTCAAATCTTTAAAGACTCAATCCAATAAGATAACTTCAAAGGGAAAACTCAATCCATTACAAGAGAGTAGAGGGGGGAGAAAACATTATAAGATCCAACTATAATAGCAAAGCTCGCAATACATCAAGATCGTACCACCTCAAGAACACAAGAGAGAGAGAGATCAAACACATAGCTACTGGTACATACCCTCAGCTCCGAGGGAGAACTACTCCCTCCTCATCATGGAGAGCACCGGGATGATGAAGATAGGCACCGGAGAGGGATTCCCCCTCCGGCAGGGTGCCGGAACGGGTCTAGATTGGCTTTCGGTGGCTACGGAGGCTTCTGGCAACGGAACACCCAATCTATTGTGCTCCCCGATCATTTTAGGGTATATGGATATATATAGGCGGAAGAAATACGTTAGGGGAGCCACGAGGGGCCCACGAGGGTGGAGGGGCGCCCAGGGGGGTGGGCGCGCCCCCT
Organism: Triticum dicoccoides; assembly: GCF_002162155.2. Lineage (NCBI taxonomy): Eukaryota > Viridiplantae > Streptophyta > Magnoliopsida > Poales > Poaceae > Triticum > Triticum dicoccoides. The sequence goes on along the minus strand of NC_041382.1, from coordinate 236,236,839 downwards.
GCCTCGTGGCTTCCTCGTTGCTTCCCTTACGTGGACTCCAAGTCTCCCGGGTTGCTTTCTTTCCACAAATAAGTTCCGTGAAGTTTCAGGTCAATTGGACTCCGTTTGATTTTCCTTTTCTGCAATACTCTAAAACAAGGAAAAAACAAAAACTGGCACTGAGCTCTAGGTTAATAGGTTAGTCCCAAAAATAATATAAAAGTGTATAATAAAGCCCATAAACATCCAAAACAGAAGATAATATAGCATGGAGCAATCAAAAGTTACAGATACGTTGGAGATGTATCAACATGCCCAAGCTTAATTCCTGCTCGTCCTCGAGTAGGTAAATGATAAAAACAGAATTTTTGATGCGGAGTGCTACTTGGCATAATTTCAATGTAATTCTTCTTAATTGTGGTATGAATATTCAGATCCAAAAGATTCAAGATAAAAGTTCATATTGACATAAAAATAATAATACTTCGAGTATACTAACTAAGCAATTATGTCTTCTCAAAATAACATGGCCAAAGAAAGTTCACCCCTACAAAATCATATAGTTTAGTCATGCTCCATTTTCGTCACAAAAGAATGCTCTCATCATGCACAACCCCGATGACAAGCCAAGCAATTGTTTCATACTTTAGTAATCTCAAACCTATAAACCTTCACGCAATACATGAGCGCGAGCCATGGATATAGCACTATGGGTGGAATAGAATATGATGATGGGGGTTATGTGGAGAAGACAAAAAAGTAGATAGTCTCACATCAACGAGGCTAATCAATGGGCTATGGAGATGCCCATCGATTGATGTTAATGCAGGGAATAGGGATTGCCATGCAATGGATGCACTAGAGCTATAAATGTATGAAATCTCAACAAAAGAAACTAAGTGGGTGTGCATCCAACTTGCATGCTCACGAAGCCCTAGGGCACTTGAGGAGGCCCATTGTTGGAATATACAAGCCAAGTTCTATAATGAAATTTTCCCACTAGTATATGAAAGTGACAAAACAAGAGACTCTCTATCATGAAGATCATGGTGCTACTTTGAAGCACAAGTGTGGAAAAAGAGATAGTAGCATTGTCCCTTTTATTTTATTTATTTTATTTTTTATTTGGCCTTTCTTTTTTTATTTGGCCTTTTTCTGCCTTTATTTTTTCTTCTTCTTTTTGGGACAATGCTCTATTAATGATGATCATCACACTTCTATTTATTTACAACTCAAAGATTACAACTCGATACTAGAACAAAGTATGACTCTATATGAATGCCTCCGGCGGTGTACCGGGATGTGCAATGACTCATGAGTGACATGTATGAAATAATTATGAACAATGGCTTTGCCACAAATACAATGTCAACTACATGATCATGCAAAGCAATATGACAATGATGGAGCGTGTCACAATAAACGGAATGGTGGAAAGTTGCATGGCAATATATCTCGGAATGGCTATGGAAATGCCATAATAGGTAGGTATGGTGGCTGTTTTGAGGAATATATAAGGAGGTTTATGTGTGAAAGAGCGTATCATATCACGGGGTTTGGATGCACCGGCGAACTTTGCGCCAACTCTCAATGCGAGAAAGGGCAATGCACGGTACCGAAGAGGCTAGCAAGGATGGAAGGGTGAGAGTGCGTATAATCCATGGACTCAACATTAGTCATAAAGAACTCACATACTTATTGCAAAAATCTACAAGTCATCAAAAAACAAGCACTACGTGCATGCTCCTAGGGGGATAGATTGGTAGGAAAAGACCATCGCTCGTCCCCGACCGCCACTCATAAGGAGGACAATCAAATAACACCTCATGTTTCAAATTTGTTACATAACGTTTACCATACGTGCATGCTACGGGACTTGCAAACTTCAACACAAGCATTTCTCAAATTCACAACTACTCAACTAGCACAACTTTGATATTATTACCTCCATATCTCAAAAAATCATCAAGCATCAAACTTCTCTTAGTATTCAATACTCTATATGAAAGTTTTTACTATTTTTGGATGCCTAGCATATTAGGATTATTTAAGAAAATTACCATGCTATTTAAGACTCTCAAAATAATATAAGTGAAGCACGAGAATTAATCTATTTCTTCAAAATAAAACCACCACCGTGCTCTAAAAAGATATAAGTGAAGCACTAGAGCAAATGACAAACTACTCCGAAAGATATAAGTGAAGATCAATGAGTATTCGAATGATTATGCAACTATATGAACACTCTCTAACATTTAATAATTTCTGATCATGGTATTTTATTCAAACAGCAAGAAAAACAAAAGTAAATAAAATGACGCTCCAAGCAAAACACATATCATGTGGCGAATAAAAATATAGCTCCAAGTAAAGTTACCGATGAACGAAGATGAAAGAGGGGATGCCTTCCGAGGAATCCCCAAGATTAGGCTCTTGGTTGTCCTTGAATATTACCTTGGGTTTCCTTGGGCATCCCCAAGTTTAGGCTCTTGCCACTCCTTACTCCATAGTCCATCGAATCTTTACCCAAAACATGAAAACTTCACAACACAAAACTTAACAGAAAACTCATAAGCTCCGTTAGTATAAGAAAATAAATCACCACTAAGGTACTGTTGTGAACTCATTCTTTATTTATATTGGTGCAATATCTACTGTATTACAACTTATCTATGGTTCATACCCTCCGATACTACTCATAGATTCATCAAAATAAGCAAACAACACATCGAAAACAGAATCTGTCAAAAACAGAACAGTCTGTAGTAATCTGGATCAAACATATACTTATGGAACTCATAAAATTATCAAATAAATTTCTGGACCTTAGGAATTTATCTATTAATCATCTTCAAAAATAATTAACTAAATAGCACACTCCAAATAAAAATTGCAGCAATTCTCGTGAGCACTAAAGTTTCTGTTTTTTACAGCATGATCGCAAAGACTTTCCCCAGGTCTTCCCAAAGGTTCTACTTGGCACAAGCACTAATTAAAAGCATAAAACCACATCTAAACAGAGGCTAGATGAATTATTTATTACTAAACAGGAGAAAAAATCAAGGAACAAAAATAAAATTGGGTTGCCTCCCGACAAGCGCTATCGTTTAACGCCCCTAGCTAGGCATGATGATTTCAATGATGCTCACATAAAAGATAAGAATTATAACATAAAGAGAGCATCATGAAGAATATTACTAGCACTTTTAAGCCTAACACACTTCCTATGCATAGGGATTTTTTGAGCAAACAACTTGTGGGAACAAGAATCAACTTGCATAGGAAGGTAAAACAAGCATAACTTCAAAACTTTAAGCACATAGAGAGGAAACTTGATATTATTGCAATTCCTACAAGCATAAGTTCCTCCCTCATAATAATTTTCAGTAGCATCATGAATGGATTCAACAATATAACCAACACCTAAAGCATTCTTTTCATGATCTACAAGCATAGAAACCTCTCCAAATCCACTTTCATCAATATAATAATCATAAAATAGGAGGCATGCTTTCATCATAATAAATTTGCTCATTAGAACTTGGGGGACAAAAAATATCATCTTCATCAAACATAGCTTCCCCAAGCTTGTGGCTTTGCATATCATTAGCATCATGGATATTCAAGGAATTCATACTAACAACATTGCAATCATGCTCATCATTCAAATATTTAGTTTCAAACATTCTAATGCATTCTTCTTCTAGCACTTGAGCACAATTAACAGAATCCTTATTTTCATGATAGATATTAAAAAGATGAAGCGTATGAGATAAACTCAATTCCATTTTTTATAGTTTTCTTTTATAAACTAAACTAGTGATAAAACAAGAAACTAAAAGACTCAATTGCAAGATCTAAAGATATACCTTCAAGCACTCACCTCCCCGGCAACGGTGCCAGAAAAGAGCTTGATGTCTACTACACAACCTTCTTCTTGTAGACGTTGTTGGGCCTCCAAGTGCAGAGGTTTGTAGGACAGTAGCAAATTTCCCTCAAGTGGATGACCTAAGGTTTATCAATCCGTAGGAGGCGTAGGATGAATATGGTCTCTCTCAAGCAACCCTGCAACCAAATAACAAAGAGTCTGTTGTGTCCCCAACACACCCAATACAATGGTAAATTGTATAGGTGCACTAGGTCGGCAAAGAGATGGTGATACAAGTGCAATATGGATAGTAGATAATGGTTTTTGTAATCTGGAAATATAAAAACAGCAAGGTAACTAATGATAAAAGTGAGTGTAAACGGTATTGCAATGCTAGGAAACAAGGCCTAGGGTTCATACTTTCACTAGTGCAAGTCCTCTCAACAATAATAACATAATTGAATCACATAAATATCCCTCAACATGCAACAAAGAGTCACTCCAAAGTCACTAATAAAGGAGAACGAACGAAGAGATTATGGTAGGGTACGAAACCACCTCAAAGTTATTCTTTCCAATCAATCCGTTGGGCTATTCCTATAGATGTCACAAACAGCCCTAGAGTTCGTACTAGAATAACACCTTAAGACACAAATCAACCAAAATCCTAATGTCACCTAGATACTCCAATGTCACCTCAAGTATCTGTGGGTATGATTATATGATATGCATCACACAATATCAGATTCATCTATTCAACCAACACATACAACCTCAAAGAGTGCCCCAAAGTTCCTACCGGAGAATCACGAAGAAAACATGTGCCAACCCCTATGCATAGGTTCATGGGTGGAACCCGCAAGTTGATCACCAAAACATACATCAAGTGAATCACGTGGTATCCCATTGTCACCATAGATACGCACGGCAAGACATACATCAAGTGTTCTCAAATCTTTAAAGACTCAATTCGATAAGATAACTTTGAAGGGAAAACTCAATCCATTACAAGAGAGTAGAGGGGGGAGAAAACATCATAAGATCCAACTATAATAGTAAAGATCGCGATACATCAAGATCGTACCACCTCAAGAACACAAGAGAGAGAGATCAAACACATAGCTACTGGTACATACCCTTAGCCCCGAGGGAGAACTACTCCCTCCTCGTCATGGAGAGCACCGGGATGATGAAGATAGGCACCGGAGAGGGATTCCCCCTCCGGCAGGGTGCCGGAACGGGTCTAGATTGGCTTTCGGTGGCTACGGAGGCTTCTGGTGGCGGAACTCCCGATCTATTGTGCATCCCGATCTTTTTAGGGTATATGGATATATATAGGCAGAATAAATACGTTAGGGGAGCCACGAGGGGCCCACGAGGGTGGAGGGCGCGCCCAGGGGGGTGGGCGCACCCCCTGCCTCGTGGCTTCCTCGTTGCTTCCCTTACATGGACTCCAAGTCTCCCAGGTTGCTTTCCTTCCAAAAATAAGTTCCGTGAAGTTTCAGGTCAATTGGACTCCTTTTGATTTTCCTTTTCTGTGATACTCTAAAACAAGGAAAAAACAGAAACTAGCACTGGGCTCTGGGTTAATAGGTTAGTCCCAAAAATAATATAGAAGTGTATAATAAAGCCCATAAACATCCAAAACAGAAGATAATATAGCATAGAGCAATAAAAAATTATAGATATGTTGGAGACGTATCATGCTCCAGCCCGCTCGCCCAGGCTCCTCATTGCATGCCACCCTCATCGGCCTCCATGGTGACGAACTCTTTCAAGCCCTGGTGGCCCTGCAGGTCCCGGAGGTTGCGACGAAGAATGTGCACCTTGAGGCCGCGCTCGCCGCGCAGCGCCTCACCATGCAAGAAACCGTCGACCTGCATATCCACGTGTACGAGGAAATCATCTACATAGGCCACTACAAGGCCAGTGAGGACAGAAAGACGTTGGCCTTCTTCCAGTGGCTGGAATCTTTGGACGCCATTGTTCAGAAGCACGTCGACCTGGCCATGAAAGCGGCTGCTACTTAGCCTCCGTTCGGTGGGCCGGCACCCTGAGTCGAGGAGGTGGACGTCGTCGATGGATGCATCTCTTCTTCTTGCCTCCTGTAACCAGCACTGCATCGCCTCGTGGCCTTAATGTTTTATTAGTATAGTACTCCCTCCGTTCCCTGTCGGATCTCGGGTTTCGGCAAAACCCTCAAGGTTCGAACACCGGGGTGCGCGTGAAGATCTCCCCCTACCAATCCACATCCTAGGTTTGCTAAGATCTCTCGGGCTAACTCGACGAACTCGCAACACAAAGGACACAAGATTTATACTTGTTCGGGCCACTGTTGTGGTGTAATACCCTACTCCAGTGTGGTGTAGTGGATTTTCTCTTGGGCTAAGGATAAACAATACAAGGGGAATAACAGCCTCCTGAGGCAAGGTGTTCTTGTGCTTGGTGGGTGGGAGGATGAGCTGAATGAGTTTCAGACCGTTGCCTCCAGACTTCTCTCACTATGGTGGCTAATCCTATTTATAGAGGCCCTGGTTCTCTCCCCAAATATTGAGTGGGAAGGGAGCCAATAACGGCCAATTTGAAACCGGACATCTAGTATAGCTTATCCTAACAAAAGCAGTCTTCGCCTGCAAAAGGCTCTGGTGGTGACGCCGCCTTGGGCTCCATGGTGACCTCCGTCTTGCCGTCCTGCTGGTCTTGGTCTCGTTGCACTGATATGGAAACCTTTGCTTGACACCTTGGTACTCCGCGCCTGCGCTTGCTTCCTTAGCACCAAAGAGGAAACAAGGGCAATGTGCGCGCTGCCGCCCGCCTGGCCTTGGTCATCATGGCTCACGTCACTGGAACCTCGCGAGGTTTGTCTTGCCTTGGTCTCTCCACCCCTCGCGAGCCGGCCTGGTGAGGCCGCTCCCGAGGAGGTCTTGTGTCGCCCGGCTCGCGAGGCTTGGCCCCTCACGAGGGTCTTGAGTGCTTGTTGGTGAAGATGGGTCGTACGGGCCTGCTCATAGAGCCACGCCATGGACCGCAGGCAGGCAAGTCTAGGGACTGCCATTCCTAGAACGCCGACAGTAGCCCCCGGGCCCAAGGTGCGCGTGGGCTTGGCTTCGAGGCGAAGCCAAAGGTCAAGTGCGGAGCGCCGCGGGCCCCAATAGCCTACGGCCTCGGTCGATGCATGGCGGTTGATTGGACGTGAGTGTCTCCGCTTCACCATGCTGCCTTGATACCCACCTGGCTAGGCGGCCACCACGGTCTACATGGTTTCCCTCCCGTTGTTGCCGCGCACTCTCCAATTCTCCCGCTTCCTCATAGCTCAGCCTCTCCACCCGATCCAATCTGAGCTCAATCCTCCCATCGCCATGGCACCGGACCAGTCGAGAAAGGGAAGAGTCCCATGTCCTCCGCCGAGCCACGCACGACCGCTGAGCCTGCCGTTGGCAGGTCGCTGGTGCTCAACCAAGAAGCCATGGACAAGGTGCGTCCCATGCTCACCTCAAGCTTCAATGAGTGGGGAAGGATGGTGGCCTGGCCTACATCTCATGCTCGCATCGACAAGACAGCCACCGAGGTCCCATTCTTCATCGATGCCCTTTGGGCTGGCTTGGTTCCTCCTTTCTCTGCCTTCTTCAACGATGTGCTTGCGCATTATCAGATCCACATGCTGCACCTTGATCCCCAATCTGTGACCCTTCTTGCCGTCTTCGCCTTCGTTTGCGAGGCCATGGTAGGCATTGCCCCTTCAGTGGCCCTTCTCCGCCACTTCTTCTCGCTGCACCTGATTGATCCCCGACAGAGCTCAGGATGCCCGAGCTTTCAGGCCGTGGCGACGGTAGACGGCGCGGGGATTGACTTCGTGCTCCCACCGTCCATGAGCGGGTTTCGGGCATGGTGGGTATTTGTTGATGTCGGAGTGCTGAGCCCCTTCTCTCTTCTCTGTCAGCACCCTCTATTCCCAACTTCGGTTGGTGCCACCAAAGGCTCACCGATTCACGCCTTGTCCTTGTCTGTCTCAGGCTGAAGTGGCTCAAGGACCTTGATGTGACTGCGCCTATGGTGGTGAAGAAGTTCGTCCGGCGCCGAATCACTCCGCTTCAGTGCCACTCTCGACCGATGTGGGCCTTGCTCAACAACAAGGACCACATGAGACTTCAGGAGTCCGGGCTCCCCCTTGAGGCGCGTCGAACGATGATCGAGGTCCTGACGGGTGTCCCGTTGCCAGATGACATGCCTAGGAAGAGTTGCCTTCTGTACCGCTGCTTGAGCAAGGCGACATTCGCTGAGCAGATGCCTTCCTTCGATGAGTGGGGGCTGCGTCCAGTCGGCCTCGTGGGCCCTCGTGAGAACCCCATCGTCGTGGTTCCTCTCCTTGCCGCTGGCGTCGAGCTCGCCCCAAGTGTGGATGCAGGGGGGCGAGCACCGCTGGGGGCCGATGGTGAAGGCGCTGAGATGCTGATGCCGCCCAGAGCTCCCGAGGCGTCGTCCTCGGGGACTCGTGACTCTTGCCCTGGGGTGGCGGTTGAGGGGGCGATGCAGCCCGCGTCTCCTGAGGCCGGGGCTCCTGAGGCCTCGGCAGGTCGCTACGAGACAGGGCATGATAGCTCCCCTCAACTTGGCGCTCCTGGGGCTGCCCCTTCGAGCGCTTCTCTAGCTGCGCCTCTTGTCGGCCGCCATGTCCAGCGCTTTGGCCGGCTTTGCGTGGACTTCAAAGAGCTCCACAAGAGGATGGGGTCCCCAAGCAGTGGCACCTTCGGGCCGTTAAAACAGAGAAAGTACATCGTCGTTGACGAGTAAGTACCTTATCTTGGTGATTCTTCGCGTGCCGCTTCCTTTCCTGACGATGTCTCTTTAGGATCCCTTCTGCCAAAGCCGCGGAGTCTCCTGAGAAGCAACCGCCTCTTGCCTCATTTCTCCCGCTGGACTCGAGCGCTGCAAGCCCGTGCGCTGCTCACGGCGTGGAGTCGACTGGGGAAGCCAGCCCATCGACGAGGCGTCTTGAGCTCGCGCCTTCATCGTGTCTCCTTCGCGGCCTTGCTTGGAGTACAACAAGCATGCCAAGGGTTCCTCCCCTGGTCGTGGACGACAGCTGGATGGCTTTGGTCTTTGGTTCCTCTTCAAGAAGCGGGCCTCCACTTGTTCGGGCTCCTCGTGAGGCCTGGCCCGCAACTGGGCGGCCGCCAGCCCCCAGCCACCCGCTGAAAGGGGGCGAGCCACTTCGGGCCCCATCCGCGGTCCCCGCGGTGGAGGACGGAGTCAGCAGCATGCTCGATTCGGCGCAAGAAAGGAGCATCGTACGCCACGAGCTCTTTCAGGAGGCGATTATAGCGACCCGACCTCAGACGGTCAAGTCTCTGTGTATCTGTACTATCCCTGGATCGGTATGCTGGCACACACAGTACATAAATGTATATATCAAAGTGCAATCACATGTATAAGTAACAAAAAAATTGATATACACATTAAGAATCTCAGCGGAAATAGGAAAACGGGTGTGGAGTCCCATCAATGCCATCGGCAAGTTGAGTGTGGACCGTAACCCTATCGTATCACTTACTCGTCGGATAATACCTGCAACATAATATGTCGCAGCCGTGTAGGTCAGTACGTTGAATGTACTGGCAAGTCACACCACAAGAGATGAATAAATGTCCTATTTATACATGCAATATGGCTAGTGGTTGGTTCTAAATTTAATTTGCATAAAGCTGATTTTTCCCTATCATCAAAAGAATATCATATTGTTACTACATAGTTCATCATAATATGATTGAGATGGTTTCTCCATTCAATCTATACCCAAATTCATTAAAACCCATTAAATTAATTAAGAGTGATGAGATTGCTCAATTCCCACTTTCCAGATGCTCAAATTGTCCATAACCAGGGACACGTCTAATCGATTAGTTTTACACTCTGCAGAGTTTTGCACACTTTTCCCCACAAGACTCGATCACCTCCTTTGTAGTCCTCGCACTGCCTGGTGTTTGAGAGCCGGAAGATCGAGACATAGTCTTTCTGAAGTGTTCCCTCTTAACCCTGGGTAGACTGGTACACCTACATATATAACTACATCTGCTAGTCTACCACCGTAAGAGGTCACACAACGTACTCAACTAAGCCAGAGCCCATAATAGCTTGTGGCTGTGCAGGTAAGCTTCTAGTCATGAAAATTGATGAATCCCTTTGAGCCTGGGTGGCAGTCCATAGGGTGATCACACAGGTACTCCGGGATCCCCTGGGCAAGTCCACTGGTTTCTCTAGGGTGCCCGGGCAAGTCCACTGGTTTCTCCAGGGTGCCCCTTACCAATCCACCCAGATGTGTGTTAATGTTGCCACCTTAAGGTTACCCTTAATTATTATATCACTCGCAACTTTCATGATCTCACATACCAATCCCCGTCCACAATCGCATCGCAAAAATCCCTACAACGTCGGCGACAAAGAAGTAAAAGCTCAGACCTACCTCATTGCACTACTAGGTTTATAATATAGCCAACTAACATATTCATGCAAACCCTACATCATAGAACTAAATGCATATATAAAACATAGGTATAAAAACACGATCAAGATGTAACTTGCCTTGTACTGTTGATGAAGATGAAATACTCTATTGAGTCGTCTCTTCTTCTCGTTACGATATATCTAACGATATAAGAAAGTACTTTAACACACAAAAACATCCAAATAAAGATCCAAAAAAATATTCAAATTACAATACAAAATAAAAAAAACATTCCTACATAAGTTGCTAGGACTTGTTTACAGGTTGAGATAAGATCAAGAATGAAAATATGATATAGGTTTTGTTCTAGGGTTGGATCAAAGTGAAGATCACGGGTTGAAGAGTTGTGAGGCAAGATTCTATGACAAAGTCTATAATGTAAATGGTAGATGGAGTTTGTGGCATAAAGGTTTATGTTACAAAAAGTATGTAACATCTCGTGAAGTCTAAATTTGTATAATGATAGCATATAACCGGAGAGGTTCCTAATGATCTTCTCAAGAAAGCTGAATCAAGAATCAAATTAAACTAATGATGAAATTGAATTACGATAAAAAAAACTATATAAAGTGTTAAGGTTGAAATAGTGGCTAGTCATAGATGAACAATTAGGAAAAAAAATTCTAACAACGAGATATGAACCCAAAGATCAATTTTGCTGAAGGAAACATTTTCAACAAAATTACAGATTAATAGATATAGCAAAAATACTCAAATTCGAATTTAAAATTTGTGTCAAATTTAATTTACCTAAAGTGAAATATTTTTGTCTCATGATAAACTTCGTGTTTCAACAAATCCATGGATATAAAATTTGTCGAATTCGGACTTATGATCTAGGAGATATGAATTTCCGAAGTTTGAGTATTTTTCTGAAAAACAATTACGGGATTTACACAGTGCTCACCGGAGTTTCGCCGGAGTTTCGTCGGAGTTGGAGAAGACAAGGTACCGACGTCAACGAATGGCCGAACGGCGGAGAGGAGGCCGAGGCAAACTTGAGAGAAGCAGAGTTGAGAATCGTCGTCGTCCTCGGGCACGGTGGAGAAGCCGCCGGAGTTGCGAAAACGGATAAATCCCGGCGAGCAATTCCTCTCGGAATAGAGCGATATAAAGAGGGGTTTTCAGGGAGAGGGATGAGGGCTTCGAGGCGCTCCTCAGGGTTCCTTTTATAGAGAAATGGGAGGCCGGGAGATGGAGATCAAGAGAGCTCATCATGGCTAATAATGGCAGTTTGTGCGTGTACGTTTCACGGCTTCGTGCGTCCAATTAAAGCAACATAATTGAGTTTTAATTCCCTGAATGAGTTCTCTTGACATTCCTCAATAATTTTTGTATTGGTGACAAGTCGTAATGGGGAATGAATTGAGTGGGAGGAGGCGAGGAAGAGGTGGGGAGCCATGGCCGATTCTGTTCTCCTCAAAAGATTGAAACGTACAGAGGAGGAAGAAGGGATTCCTGTACTTGGGCTAAGGAAAAAATAAGATGGGCCTTAGTGAGGAACCAGGCCCAAGGGGGAAAATGGAAAGAGAGAATGAAAAAAATAGAAGTGGGCATGGTCCAAATAGGCTTAGGACATAAATACAAAATAATATATTTTTTTGCGCAAAAATTTTAAAACAGCAAATAAAATAAATGTTCACATACATGTAATTATAGTTTGGTGCCTACAAAATATTATTTGTGTGCACAAGCTAGAATACTTTTTTTATGGACATAAGGACAATTGTAAATTAACAAAAGGACAATTGTACCGTATTAAATATTTCCAAATATATTTTTGGAGAAGTCACATTATCTCCTCTCATTAAATTTTATTTGATTAATTTGGAAATATTTAAACGATAGTAAAACTCCAAATAATATAATATTTCAACCGGAACTCCAAAATCCAGACAAACTCCATATGAAATATTCATCCACCACATTTGAGAAAGTCATCTTATTCTCACTCCAAAATTGTGACTGTGGTTTCCAATATTTCAAAAAAAATCAAACAGAAATTAAAGCCCTTTGATTTCTTGAATAATCTTTGTTGGTGTACTAGAATAGGGGTACCCTAGTACCCCGAACTTGTGCACGGGCAGTTGCAGCAACCCGCGGCAAAGGCTTGCCGGGCGAACGCCAAGATCCCCCAAGGTTCCCTTGGAGCCATCCAAGAACAAAGTATTTAAGCTAAGGAGACAAGACCCCGGCAAGAGGAGCTTGCCGGGAAGGCCAACCAAGGCGCTCCAAGGAACTTGCCGCGACGCGCCACGTGCTTCGGCAAGGCAACAAGGCCCCAGCAAGAGGAGCTTGCCGGGAAGACTAAACAAGGTACCCCGAGGCCCGGTGAGCGACGAGCTTCTGGACCCGACGAGATAACAACAGCGGCAAGGCGCTTGCCGCGGTAGGCGGCCACTCTGCGCCCACGCTCCAGCGCATCCACCAACGTGTCGCTCTAGGGGGCTCTCCGGGCGCGCGTGGCGGGAGGCTGTGCAGCCAGCGGTGCGCAGTGGCATGCGAAGCTGACAAGATCGCCATCGTGGCGAACGGTGGCGCCCCTAGCGGTCCTTTTCTGCACTGTTCGGGCGACTCAGACGGGCATTTAATGCCCTTGTCCCCTGCCGTCAGGGTTAGGTAGGGCGCACTGTACAAGCAACTGTATCAACTACCTCGCTTTTTACGTTTTTACCCTCCTCTGCGTTACCACCTGTCGGTGACCCCTTTAGCGTATAAAAGGAGGCCCATGCGCAACGTAGGGGGGTTCGGTTTTCAGAGGTTCAGACCGTAGGCTTCGATTCATTCATAGCCCAGGAAACATCACACTCTCTCGCTCAAGAGCAAGAACACCAGATAATACAACCAGACAAGCAGCAGTAGGAGTGTTATCTCTCCGGAGAGCTCTGAAGCTGGGTAAACTGCTCGTGTGCCTCGCCTCGATCTGCTCTTCGTGCGACCTCCGCCCCCCGCCGAACCGAAAAGGGGCCCGGTCCGCCGGCCCCATAGGTGTTCGTGGATCAGCTTCCCCGACATCTTTGGCGCGCCAGGTAGGGGGTGTCGAGATTGTGTGAACCAGATCCGGCGTTCACACGAGCTAGATCTTTATTCCCTTCATCCACATGCCACCGAAGAAGAAGACTTCGGCGGCAGCCGCTCCATCCACGTCACTTCTGCCACCGTTGGAGCAAACGAGTGGTGGGATGGACGCCAGCGGAAGAAAGGACGTCGACGAGGAAGCTCATGATGCCGCCAGGTCCAAGAACAAGGCTGTACAAACCTCGGCGACTGTGCATGTTCCACGCCACTCTCAGGAGGCGCAAGATCAACAGCGTCATGGCACTAGCAGTGCCATACGCATGATAGCCCAAGACCAAGCTGGTGGATCTCGGGGCGCTCAAGACCAGCATGTACGCCAGCGTGCTGGCACGAGCGGGGCACGGTCGCCTGGACGGGATACTGCTCCTTCTAACATAGTTAGAAGTTCGAGCACGTCCCGCTCCTCGCGCCGTCAGCCACTGCCACCCACCACTCCAGCAGAAGCTTTGGCGCGAGCTCAACTTCTCCTAGATTACCCTCCAACGTCGGACAAGATCGACGAATGGAGGGCCACCATTCAGAGTCTCATCGGCTACGCCAACGGCGACACTCCATGGCGGCCGAGCGCGTCGCCGCTGCGGCAGGACCGCCGGACGCGAGCCGGTGGCGACGGAACGGGCGGAGGTGCAACTACCATGCAATCACCGCCCCGAAGGCCAAGATCGCCGACTCGCCGGATCCACCTCGACAGCGACTCCACTACATCGTGGGATCCACGAGCTAGTCGCGATCAGCGCCAAGTTCTTCATGATCGACAACAAGAAGACGCTCGAACCCGCATCGAGCGCCGAAGAGAAGCGCGACGTCAATCCGACAAGCGCGCTGGGCCCTCTGTTGACATGCATGCGCCAGGGGAACCAGGCGATCTACCGTACGCGGTAGGTTGTCCTGCGTTCACTCGTGAGCTGCGGCAAGTCCAGTGGCCCAGCACAAAGAACTTCAAGCCAGACGTACCGGAGAAGTACGACGGCAAGACGCATCCGTCAGAGTTCCTCAGCATCTACACCATTGCGGTACAAGCTGCCGGGGGACGAGATGACAAGATCCTTGCCAACTACTTCCCGCTGGTGCTCAAGCCCAACGTCAGATCCTGGCTCATGCACTTGCCGGACAACTCCATATCCTCTTGGGCTGATCTGTGCCATCAGTTTGTCGGCGCCTTTACCGGCGGACACAAGCCTCATGGCCAGGAGAGTGATCTTCATCTGCTCGCCCAGAAGGAAGGAGAGCCCCTGCGCAAGTACATTGAGAGATTCAGTAGTGTGCAGCACAACATCCCAGACGTCCACCCTGCTACGGTGATCAGCGCGTTCCATCAGAACGTGCGGAACCGCAGGATGCGGGAGGAAATGGCGATGTGCAAGATCAGGGACGTCAGTGAGTTATATGCACTGGCCGACAAGTGTGCGCGTGCTGAGGAAGGGAGGAGACTCCCCGGAGAAAATATAGGAGCGGGGGGATCTGACAGTGAAGATGCTGCCCCGACAAGGAAAAACCGGCGGCGGAACAACAGAAGGAGGAAAGGCAAAGAAGTGCTAGTTGTTGAGCAGTCCGGCAACGGTGGCGGCGCCAAGGAAGCCAAAGCTGGTGACTCAGGCAAGGAGGTTGCCGCGGAGGTGGCGGTCGCCGACAAGCAGGACGGCACCAACAAGCAGTATTGCAAGATTCACCGCACCAAGGGCCATGATCTTCAGAACTGTAAGAGAGTCGAGCAGCTTGTTGAGCAACAGAAAGCTGAATACGAGCGGCGCGACAAGGAGAAGGCCCAGGAAGGAGCTGGTGGATCCGGCAAGAAATGTCCCGGCCGAGGAGGACGCCGCGGCAAGGCCAAGCAGCGGCAAGGAGATAGACCTCCTCGCGGCCGCGACAAGGATGAAGATGACGGCGAGGATGAAGATATGGATGATGAGGAGACTGATGAGCAGGAGTTCCAGAAAGCCACAGAGGTCCTGTGCGTTGACGGTGGTGCTTCTCTGCATGCCTCGCACCGCCAGCTCAAGCAGTGGGTGCGGGAAGTTAATGCAGCAGAACCACCCGTCGAGTCACGCAAGCCTCTGAAATGGTCTGGCACGCCTATCATCTTTGATATTGAGGACCACCCGGATCGCATAACTGCGGTCGGGTGCTTGCCGATGTTGGTTTCACCAACAATCCGCAACCTTAAGGTCACTAAGATGCTAGTTGACGGCGGGGCCAGCTTGAACCTGATCTCCTCCGCGGGGCTCCAGAAGCTCCAGATCCCTGACAGCGAGCTCGAAGAGACCGGCACATTTCAAGGAATCAACCCGGGAAGGAGCAAGCCAAAGGGAAAGATCACGTTGCCGGTAACATTTGGCAGTGAGCTGAACTTCAGGACCGAGAGGGTCACGTTTGACGTTGCCGACTTTCCATTACCTTACAATGGAATCCTTGGCCGTCCGGTACTCGCCAAGTTCATGGCAGCCTCTCACTATGCGTACAACGTACTGAAAATGCCAGGCCCAATAAGTGTTATCTCTGTCCCTGGCGACAAGAAGGATGCTCTTATCTGTGCCGATAAGATCTACCGGGAAGCAGCAGCCGCAGCAGAACGAAGGACACTTGCCGCTGAAGCTCCCGGGGGGAAGAAGAAGACCAAGTCCGGCAAGAGCTCTGATGCCCACTCCGGCAAGCGCACCTCTTCGGAGTGCTGCGCAACCGTCGAGGACGCACCATCGAGCTCCACCGGCAAGTGTAAGAAGGCAATGGCAGCTCCACCTGAGACTAAGAAGGTGTCCGCTAAGGAGGATGGCACTGGCGGTACATTCACCATCAGCGCCGCTCTTGACCCCAAATAGGAAAGCGCGCTCGTTGCTTTCCTGCGGGCGAATGTCGACGTGTTTGCGTGGCAACCGTCTGATATCCCCGGTGTTCCCAGGAAAGTAATTGAGCACCACCTTACCGTCTGTCCTCATGCGCGGCCCGTCAAGCAGAGAGTCAGGAAGCAGGCAGTAGAGCGCCAAGAATTCATCGCAGAAGAAATCAAGAAGTTGGAAGCAGCAGGCCTTGTCAGAGGAGTACTCCATCCCACGAGGATACCATCAGATCTTCATGGCAGAAGAAGACGAAGAGAAAACCGCATTTATCACCCCGTGTGGCACGTACTGCTTCGTACGGATGCCTTTCGGTTTGAAGAATGCTGGTTCAACATTCGCAAGGGTAGTCCACCATGCTTTTGAGCCACAAATACACAGAAATGTGGAAGCTTACATGGATGACATAGTGGTCAAGAGCAAGAACAAAGCGACCTTGATTCAAGATTTAGACGAGACATTTGCAAATCTGCGCAAGATCAACCTCAAGCTTAACCCTGAGAAGTGCGTGTTTGGAGTCCCTTCCGGCAAGCTTCTCGGGTTCTTCGTGTCTCAGCGGGGAATTGAAGCCAATCCCGACAAGATCAAAGCCATCGAGCAGATCGAAGCACCAAAGCGCGTCAAGGATGTACGAAGGCTTGCCGGTTGCGTGGCTGCTCTCAGCAGGTTTATCTCTAGATCTGCTGAGCGCGCCCTGCCATTTTTTAAAATTTTGAAAAAGGCAGGTCCAATGAAATGGACTCCGGAAGCGGAGGCTGCGCTCCAGGACTTGAAGAGATATCTGTCCTCCACTCCAACGCTTGTCGCACCTAAGCCGCAAGAGAAGTTGCTGCTGTATATAGCAGCAACCAATCAAGTGGTTAGTGCTGCGTTAGTGGCAGAGAGGGAGGCGGATGATGAGCCAGCAACCACGGCAGATCCATCCAGCGACAAGCAGGGGGCTTCGCCGACAAGCTCTGGTCCCGACAAACATGGGTTTGCGCAGGAACATGATAAGATACCAAGGAGAATGGTGCAGCGCCCAGTTTACTTTGTCAGTTCTCTTCTGCAGGGGGCTAGATCAAGGTATTCTGGTGTGCAGAAGTTGCTTTTCGGCCTCCTCATGGCCTCGAGAAAGCTGCGCCATTACTTCCAAGCACATGAGATCACAGTCGTCACTGCTTTCCGCTGAAGAGGATACTGCAAAATCCAGAAGCAACGGGCAGGATTGTCGAGTGGGCACTGGAACTGTCAAGCTTTGGCCTCAAGTTTGAGAGCACCTCAACTATCCAAAGCAGAGCATTGGCAGAGTTCATAGCAGAGTGGACGCCAACCCCAGATGAAGAAATTTCAGAAACAAGCATCCCCGTCAAAGAGGCAAGCAAAGAGTGGCTGATGTACTTTGATGGTGCCTTCTCGCTGCAAGGCGCCGATGCAGGCGTGTTGCTTGTCACACCCACCGGAGAGCACCTCAAGTACGTAGTCCAGATGCATTTTCCCAAAGAGCAAGCAACCAACAATACTGCAGAGTATGAAGGATTACTTGCCGGTTTCAGAATCGCAGCAGACCTTGGGATCAAGAAGCTCATTGTCAGGGGTGACTCACAGCTTGTCGTCCGACAAGTGAACAAGAACTAGCAGAGTCCATTGATGGAAGCGTATGTTGATGAAGTGAGGAAGCTAGAAGAGCACTTTGATGGCCTACAAATGGAGCATATCCCAAGAGCTCAGAATGATATTGCTGACGGCCTGTCAAAGTGCGCCGCACTAAAGTTACCTGTGGAACCAGGGATCTTTGTGCTTAAATTGACTCAACCATCCGTAACACCATCAACTGGACAAAGCAAGAAGAGGAAGTTGGTTTCTGGTGACTACTTTCCAGCAGAGCTCCCTGAAGCCACCGCCAAGAAAGTCCCCAAGATCAACACCAAGGAAGCTGAGGGGCAGCCTGCTCCGGCAAGCCTTATGGTTTGTTCCGTTGAAGCAGACGCTCCCGACAAGTTTTGCTCCGGCAAGCTTGCCGGAGAACATCAAGCTCCGGCAGGATCACAAGTCCTTGCCGTGGAAGCGGATGTTCCCGCAGCAGCAGATGCGCCTTTAGTCCTTGTTGTCGAGCCACAAGCTCCAGCATGGGCACAGCAGATTGTCCACTTCCTTCAGACAGGAGAACTTCCCGAAGAACAAGAAGAAGCGGAAAGAGTAGCCCGGCAGTCAAGTATGTACCAGTTTGTCGATAGCATACTGTACAGAAGAAGACTCAACGGTGTGAAATTGAAGTGTATTCGCCGGGAAGATGGACAAAAGCTGTTGGCGGAGATACATGGAGGCATATGTGGCCACCACATTGGCGCAAGAGCACTTGCCGGTAAAGCTTTCCGGCAAGGTTTCTTTTGGCCGACAGCCCTCTAGGATGTAACTGCACAAGTAACCAAGTGTGAAGCGTGCCAGTTCCACTCCAAACAGATACACCAGCCAGCTCAAGCTCTCCAGACGATCCCTTTATCCTGGCCATTTTCGGTCTGGGGGCTCGCTATCCTCGGCCCCTTCCCCCGAGCTGTCGGGGGCTTTGAGTACTTGTACGTCGCAATCGACAAGTTCACAAAGTGGCCGGAAGTGCAGCCAGTGAGGAAGGTGACAGCACAGTCAGCAGTCAAGTTCTTCAGGTCGATTGTTTGCCATTTCGGGATCCCTAACAGGATCATCACCGACAACGGCACGCAATTCACGAGCCGCACCTTCATGCAGTACGTCCAAGACCTTGGCGCCAAGGTTGCTTCGCTTCTGTTGCTCATCCGAGAAGCAACGGTCAAGCAGAGAGGGCAAATGCTGAAGTGCTGCACGGGCTCAAGACCAGAACTTTCGACAGGCTGCACAGGTGCGGAAGGAACTGGATCGAGGAGCTGCCGGTGGTTCTTTGGTCGATCAGAACGACGCCAAATCGAGCCACTGGCCAGACACCTTTCGCTCTAGTCTATGGAGCAGAGGCAGTTCTCCCCACGAAACTCGTATACGGATCACCTCGAGTGCTCGCTTATGATGAGCTTGAGCAAGAATAGCTGCGGCAAGACGACGCGCTGCTCCTTGAGGAAGATCGTCTTCAGGCTGCTGTACGAGCTGCTCGATACCAGCAAGCTTTGCGCCGCTATCATAGCCGCAAAGTTAAAGCCAGAAGCTTCGAGGAAGGCGACCTTGTTCTTCGGCGTGTTCAGTCCGCCAAGAATTCCAACAAGTTGACGCCAAAGTGGGAAGGCCCTTATCGGGTGAGACGAGTCACAAGGCCTGGCGCTGTCCGCCTTGAGACCGAAGATGGCATTCCGGTGAGCAACTCCTGGAACATAGAACATCTTCGTAAGTTTTTCCCATAAGGCGCGGTTGCCGGAACCCGTTCCGGCAACCACCTTTTGTACAAGTCTTGCCGCTGTTGCATGTAATCCTTTGTACAAAGCCGGGCGCAGATCCCGTGCATAAGTAAAACCCCATGTGCTCCGCACAGCTTGTCCATTTCATGCATTAGTTCCTTTCTTGCATGCGATTATCTGACACTTTGTGCAGCACCTACATCCGATAAGCAGTAACGAGCCGAAGAGCTCCATATTACTATTTTCTCTTCTTTCTTTTTCTTTTAAAGGAAAAGTAGGTTCTCTCGCACACAAGTTTGCCGGGGGGAAGGAGAAGATTATGGTATGGGCCAGGCGTCGTTCAAGCAAAGACTTGCCTTACCGGGAAGCAAATGACAAAAAAGCTAAGTTGCCAAAGTTTGAGCAATCACTTTTTAAATTTTTGAGTTATCTTCCTCGAACGACCCTGCTTTGTATGGAAAACCTGTGCGCGGAGGAACCAACTCGTGGCTAGTTGCGCCCTTACTTTGTTTCGAGTCCGCTCAACAGCTTAAGCATGCTGCATCTAGTCGCGACAAGGTTTCTTGTCGGAAGCAGCGCCGCCAGCAGGCTGCTGAAGTTCCGCACTCAGCGCTCGCGGCTCGGGCGCCTGCGCCGACAAGTTCCCTAGAAGCGTAGGGTAATAACATACAAAGGAAGGAATCTAGTAGAGGAAATAACATTGTAATTGATAGACAGAAATAAAGTTATATTACAAGATAACTTGTCGTGGCTCTAATAGACTGTTTTCATAACATGATTAGCAGCGACAAGGGAAAACAAGAAATGGGCGGCCTAATCTACGCGTCCGCCCTCGACTCTCTTGATCTCGCTCACCTTGTCCACAATGGGTGCGACAAGGGCCTTGAGTGCGTCCAGGTCGGCATCAGGCGGCAAGGACCTGAGGACGTTGGTGAAGCTGAGGCCTGGGTTGCGGAAGGCCACCTTCATCAGCACCTTCTGGAGAACCCCAGCGCAGATTTTGCGCGATTCGTCGGCCAGCTGCTTTGGGATCTTCTCCCGGAGCCGCTGGAGTGCCGTCGCCACGCCCTTGAAGAACAGGCTGAGCTTGGCGCTGGGTTGAAGACTCTTGTTGGAAGGATACCCAAAGTCCTCCATCCCCAGCTGCGCCAGCTCCTCGTTGATGACTGCGGCAATGTTCACCAGACCCTCGGTCCAGTGCTCCACAGTGTCTCTGAACGAGTTCTGGGTAACTGCAATGCTCTCCAGCAGTGCCGCGTCGGCCTTGACCTTCTCCGACAAGGTCTTCTCTCGCTCCTTGGCGGCCTCCAGCATCTGCGTCAGCGTGGCCAGCTTCAGCTCCAGGTCCGCTTTGGAATCCTTGGCGGCGCTGAGCTCCTTGCCCCTCTCAGCGAGAAGGCCTTGCAGCTCACCGTGGGCGGCAGCATCCTTCTCACGCTCATGCTTGAGCGCGGCAAGCTCCTCGCTGCTCTTCCCAATATCGGCCTCCAGCTGCGCCACCTTCTCCTCTAGCTCTTTCTTGGTGGCCTCTGCAGTTGCCGCGGCGTCCTTTGCCTCCTTGAGCGCCCCGCCAAGTGCTCGCTCACGCTCGGCGAGCTCTTCCTCGTAGCTGTCGAGGTTGGCCTTCCGCTGCACTAGTTCACCTTCCCGCGTGGACTGCTTCTCGACAGCCAGCCTTTGTTCCTCCTCAGCCTCGGCCTTCTCGAGAAGAAAGGCCGTGCGCTCCTCGTCGACTCGCTCCCGCTCCTGCGCCAGGGACCGGAGAGCTTCTTGATTTTGGCCCCGGAGCTCCTCCGCGCGCTTTTCCATGTCAACTCCCGCCTTCGCGACAAGCGCTTCCCGGGAAGCCAGCTTGGCTTGCCAGGTGCGGTAGAGTGACAACAGCTTCCGCAGCAGCTCCTCCTCCTCAGGCTCGCCGCTGCTGCTGCCGGGCGCGTCAACCAATGACAGTCCAGCAGAGGCGAGCACCTCCCCGTCAAAAGTCTCCCCCTCGACCGGCGCCCTGGAGCTCGACGCCTAGGGTAGCTTGATGAAGATATTGTCACCGGCCTGCAAGTAGGCGCCGGGCTGGGGCTCCTCGGAGCGCGGCTCCGCGGAAGCGGCAGAGGGTTCGACGGTCGGCGCAGTGCCCGGCGCTCCTGCAGCCTCAGGGTCGTCAGTGCGATCGCCCGACCCCTCGCCGGCTTCCGCAGCAGCAGCCCCAGCGGCCTCCTCGCCGGCAATCTCATCAGCACCGGCACCTTCCTCGCCGGTGCCCTCTGTCTCCATTGGCTCAGCCGTAGATGGGTCTGAAGAACGAAGAAGGGAGGAAAATCAATCAAAAATCCAAGAAAGGAAAAATGGAAGAAGCAGAACCCAAGGGAAAGTTTCTGGGCAAGTGGATTACCTGCGCCAAGATCTCCAGTGGCGGCCTCGGTTGCCGCAGGATCAGCAGTGCCATCCCTTGCCGGAGAGTCTCCCCTTGCTGGAGAGCGCTCCCTTGCCGGGGACTCCTCCCTTGGCGACGCAGTCGAAGCAGGTGGCACTTCGGGACCGGCCTCCGGGCGCTCCTGGTGAGGCTGCTCTGCTCCTGCACAAGTCAACGAGCAAGATATCAACAAAGGAAAAAGCACTCAAGCGCGCCCGGCAGCAGAAGGCTAAACTATGAACTTACGCTGGGGGCTGCGCTGGGGGCTGCTCTGAGGGGTAATTGCCGGGTCCGTCAAGGTGATCTCGGGCCCACCTCCTGCTGACACGATGGGGTCATCCTCGATGACGATCACCGCGGCCTTGGCCCTCTTCGCCGCTCTCTGGGCTAGTGTTCTGAAAAGAAAGGAGTCCAGATTGAAGCAAGTCAGATGCAAGATATAAACAGCAAGATTGAAGAACTACAAGAGCACCAAAGAAACTCACTCTTCTTCCTCTTCGTCGGAGCTGAGCGCGGAAAGATCGAAGTCCGACCCTCCTCTGGTGCGGCGAGGTGGAGGAGTAGGATCCCTTGCCCGCTTGGCGGGGGCAGTGGCAGTGGCCCGGGAAGATCCCGCTCCAGTTGCCGCTGTTGCGTGAGGCGCTCCCGCGGCAACATTGCTTGCCGCGGTAGAGCGCGTCGCGCGGCTCGGTGGCTGTGGAGCCGGCTGCCGCCTCGTTGCGTCCCCGGCCCTGCGAAGGCGCCTCCTTGGCGGGGCTGGGGGCTCCGCCTGCGGCAAGCTCTCTGAAGGCTCAGCCTCCTCCTCGCCGGCCTCGCTCGACTCGGCTTCGGAACCGGCAGGCTCCTCCTCACCCATGAACTCCGCGCGTTCGGCAAGGTTTGCCGCCTCTGCAGCCTCCGCCTCCTCCACAGTAAACCCAAACACACCCGCAGCAGCTGAGGCCGTAGCCTCTTCCGCCCTAGTAGCGATGAGCTGCAGCTCCTCATCGGTGGTGTCACGGGTGAGGCTCTTCTGCTCGTCAGCGCGGACCGGCACTTCCTCCAAGGTGTCGAAGAACGCTCGCACAACGTCATCCGCAGGCTCTTGCCAAGTTGGGACGATGCCGTGTGAATCGCACAACGGCATTATGGCGCGGATCCGGTCAAGCGAAGAGTTATTGCACAAAGGAACTACGCCCCTCGACAGTGTGAATGGGTGCTGGGGGTCGCGTTTGAATAACTCCAAGAGCATCGCGTCCAACTCCAAGACGGTGAAGTTGCAGTTGAGGCCCGGCCGCAGCCTCATGATGTCCGCCGAATTCTTGAATTCCCAGGCGGGCCTCCCCCTCTCCTGCAGGGAGGCAATGCGGCGGCGGAGGAAATCTGCCTCGACAGCACCTACGGTGAGCCCGGCAAGCCTGAGGCGAAGAATCCTAGTGATGGCGATCTTCAGCCCCTCGTCTTCCGGGGCCACGTTGCTCCAGTCATTGCCGCGCACTATTGGAGTTTGGCACACGGCGGTGAAGGGCTGCGGATCCTCCTCAACGATCCAGTACCACTCCGCTCTCCACTCCTCCCACTTGCTGCGGAGCTCACCCTCCAAGTATGCATCCTTCTTGCCGACTCTCGAGATCCAAGCAATCCCTCCGGCAAGCGGCTCTCCTCTCTCTACCCGAGGCATGAAGTAATGGCGGAAAAGGGCTACACTAGGGTGGACTCCGACAAAGTTTTCGCACAAGTGTGCGAAAACTGCCATGGTCAGGACAGTGTTGGGGGTGAAGTCAAGGAGGCGGAAGCCATATGTGTTCATAATATCACAGAAGAACTCCGAGAAGGGCGGGCAGAGCCCGCAATAGAAGAATAGCGGGAAGAATGGGTACCCATTTGGAGCCGACTCCGAGGCAGCGGCCGGGAGTACCCTCGTGCGCGGATGCGCACGCGTCTCCGTCGCCCAAAAGAGGTAGAAGTACTCCCTCAGCTCCTGCACGCCGAGCTGGGGGGTGAAGATCGCCCGCTCCTTCCGCAGCGCCGCGAGCCGCTGCGCCTCGGCCGACTTCACACCCTTTCCCTTGTCGGCTTTCGGGGCCATGGCAGAGGTGGTGGGGGAGGTCGACAGCGTGGTGATGCTGGTGGCAATGGAGGGGGGCGGAGCGGTGCTCTCTCGGCTTCGAGAAGAAGGGGGGAGTGGTGGAGTTTGTGAAGAAGGAGTAGCAGCAACCAGCGAGGGGGAACGAACTGCCCCTGTTTCCTCTGCTTATAAAGAGGGACGGGGCGGACGTTTCGGCCTTCCGCTTAAACAACCACCCACGATCTCTCCCACGATGCCGCATTCAACGCGTGCCGTTATGGGAGAGCACGGTGGATACGGAACAAGATTTGGTGTGGCCCAGCCCGCGTGTGCCCGTGCCCTGTCTTGGGCCTGGCCCAATAGCGCTCGGCACCGTGTCTGGCCCAGGCCCGGGGGCTCCTGTCGGTGTACTAGAATAGGGGTACCCTAGTACCCCGAACTTGTGCACGGGCAGTTGCAGCACCCCGCGGCAAAGGCTTGCCGGGCGAACGCCAAGATCCCCCAAGGTTCCCTTGGAGCCATCCAAGAACAAAGTATTTAAGCTAAGGAGACAAGACCCCGGCAAGAGGAGCTTGCCGGGAAGGCCAACCAAGGCACTCCAAGGAACTTGCCGCGACGCGCCACGTGCTTCGGCAAGGCAATAAGGCCCCGGCAAGAGGAGCTTGCCGGGAAGACTAAACAAGGTACCCCGAGGCCCGGTGAGCGACGAGCTTCTGGACCCGGCGAGATAACAACAGCGGCAAGGTGCTTGCCGCGGCAGGCGGCCACTCTGCGCCCACGCTCCAGCGCATCCACCAACGTGTCGCTCTGGGGGGCTCTCCGGGTGCGCGTGGCGGGAGGCTGTGCAGCCAGCGGTGCGCAGTGGCATGCGAAGCTGACAAGATCGCCATCGTGGCGAACGGTGGCGCCCCTAGCGGTCCTTTTCTGCACTGTTCGGGCGACTCAGACGGGCATTTAATGCCCTTGTCCCCTGTCGTCAGGGTTAGGTAGGGCGCACTGTACAAGCAACTGTATCAACTACCTCGCTTTTTACGTTTTTACCCTCCTCTGCGTTGCCACCTGTCGGTGACCCCTTTAGCGTATAAAAGGAGGCCCATGCGCAACGTAGGGGGGGTTCGGTTTTCAGAGGTTCAGACCGTAGGCTTCGATTCATTCATAGCCCAGGAAACATCACACTCTCTCGCTCGAGAGCAAGAAAACCAGATAATACAACCAGACAAGCAGCAGTAGGAGTGTTATCTCTTCGGAGATCTCCGAAGCTGGGTAAACTGCTCGTGTGCCTCGCCTCGATCTGCTCTTCGTGCGACCTCCGCCCCCCACCGAACCAAAAGGGGCCCGGTCCGCCGGCCCCATAGGTGTTCGTGGATCAGCTTCCCCGACAATCTTCCCCAACCATAGTTTTCTTTATTGGACAAAATGTTACCCAACTTTTATAACATGATTAGAAAAGGTGTTAAACAAGAACTCAAAAGGTTTTAATTCTCATGAAAATAAAAATAATTTCACACAATCCATCACACAACAATCAGACAAACAATCCTATTTATTTATTTAATATAACATTCCAAAATATAGAATTTTGGGATGTTACAAACCTACCACACTTAAAATGAATCTCGTCCTCGAGATTCGAAAAGGCTAGACAGAAAAGGTTAGGGTTGGGGTCTCCTTGCAATTCCATTGATCATCATGAAGGTCCCAGGTGCTGCCACACTTAAAATAAACTCATGCATCACCTCTATAGTGTTGACAACACATTTCTCCTCAAATTTCTTGTAATAACTACTTCATTGATGCTCTCCTGTTAGAGGCATAACATTTCCTTCAATATCCTGGGTCTTTGCATCAAAATGAAATTCTTCCGAGACTGGATCTTCTCATCTAACAGGTCTAGCACCAATGCTAAACAACTATCGAAAAATCTCATGGAGGTTTGCCATTACTGGTTCCCTGCAAGAAATGGGTCTTGGCTTCATTCTCACCGTGTAACCTACGATTGCCAGTAGCTGCCATGTACATGGTTTCCTCATCATACCATTCTATGGCTTAAGCAAGGCTTCAACGGGCGTCGGCACTTTACTGTGGGTAAGTCACTCAGATTTACCATTCCAAATAACAAGAGCGAATGATAAGAGTAAGTCATCATGGTGGCCAAGCCATGTCGCACCCAAATCATTACCCTGTATAAGGTTTAGTGAATCTCGCATCCTAACACTCGGGCATCCTCACAGGCATTGCAGATTTCTCTTGTCCATGAACTGGGTTAGGATAAATCCATCGATTCTCCGAGCCAAACGGAAACAACTATCGTTTCACCAAAACCCTCTGGTTTTATGTATCCTCCTATGGAATAGCTATAAATTGATCGGTAGACGTTTCATGGATCCTTCATAATTCTTCCTTCAACAAGACTGTGTTTGTTCCTTGGTAAATCCTGGGCTTGTGGGTTATGGCCCACTTCAACACTTGTATAGCTTTTACTCATCCTTGGAGTTACAACAGATCCATATTCTCCGGTAATTCACATACCACTTCATTTCCTTCATCTCCTTGTGGTAACCAACATAACAAAAACAAAACGCCAACCTTTTTTTGTCCATCTCCTTTCTACTGATCGACATGAACAACACTTTTCTTCATTGACCATGTGGTTTTACGAAATACTACCACACTTAAAATGAATAGCACTTATTCCTCCATAGACCACATTTCTCATATCCTCGAAAATGGTCAAAAAATCTAAGAGAGCGATAACTCTTACAATTCAACATGGCACTCACAATTCAACTTTATTGATCCATGAAATATTACATTCTCCAAGACTTCCATTACATAGGTCAACTCAACCTACTCATGAAAATAAAATTGCTTCCTACTACTTATTACTGATATCATAATCTCGACTACTCAGTTTTAGCTTTCTTTTGATCCGAACATTCCCTAGCATAATGTCCCACTTCCTTACAACGAAAGCAAATGGCTTCCGACTTGTCTTGAGGCTTCCTTGTCATTTTCTGGACTCCTTGGGTTCTTGGCTTCTTGTCCGAACATTCATGGTAGTAGTGCCATGAGTTCTTGCACCTAAAACATGTGATATGACTCAGGTCCTTCTCTGCAGAAATTGGGTTACTCTGGGGAGGTATTCGTTTCCTCTTCGGGGGCTTCTTCATACAGATCAGGGCTTCTATTTCATGTGGATCAAATTCCACTTCTTCTATCAGGAAGTATTCTGGATTCTCTTTTGTTTCCTTGGTGCAATACTGTGAAAAATGTCCTTTTTCTCCACATGAATAGCAGGCTTTGGAATAAAATCTAGTTAGGCCTTCTCCATCAGGGTCTTCAACATCGTCCTTCGTCACAGATTCTTCCATACCTTCTCGGAGGGCTTCCTTCATTCCTTCCTTCTGCTTCCGGGTAGTTTGTTGTACCACGGGATAAATGTGACACTGAGCAGGGTAGTGATCCGTTCCTTCACATAAGAAACATGTAACCTGCCAAGTTGGGCATTTTCCGGCTGGGTGATTTTCTTCACAATGTGGGCATCCGTCCTTGTGTTCTTTATGGGTGTGTCCAATTTCTCCGCAAATCTTACATGCACAAGGTTTCTTCATCATTTTACTATCGTAGGGCTTCCGGGTAAGACGAGACCTTAGCAGAGTCGTCTTGAATTCTTCCCAAGTCTTTGCTCCATTCCATCCTTGTATGGCTTGATGCATTTTCCACCATGTTGCGGCAGTTCCTTCAAAGTACTGAAGAGCGTATGGTACTTCATCCTTTCTTTCAACAAGGTTGATCCTCAGGTGATTCTCCATGTTATGAATCCATTGCTCGGTCTCCAACTGAGTCTTAGGTCCCGAGAATTTGAGTCCATCTTCATTCATCATCTATTGGGTCCAAGGGTTTTGGGATGAGATAGAGTTGGAGGAATAGAGAGAGATACACACCACAAAAAACTCAACCATGGTTCACACATTCATTCAATCAAACAATAATATAGTACTGCCACCCACATAAGTTGGTATGGTCAGATACTCAAATCGTAAACGTTCAAACTTATTTTCTCATGGTGGTCTACTACTAAACTAACTTCTCCAGGTCTTGATTCGGGTCTCCATGAGGCTTCTTCTGCTTGTGTTGGATATTCTCCAGTTCTCCAGCCATATAATCTCTATCGAGACGAAGTTTCCTGTGGCGTCCCAGTATGTCTTGGAGTTGATTCTTGAGCTTCTGGATCTCAACATCTTTGGCATGAGCTATGGTCCTGCTGTTCTCCAGTTCCTGACGAAGTTTCCGAACTTCACGGTCTTTCTCTACATGCTTGGTTACCTCCAGCTTCTGGGCCTTGAGTTCTTCACGCAGTGCTTCCTTATTGAATAAGACTTCGAGAAGGTCCATCTGGAGGTTCTTGATGTAATGCTCCAAGTCTTGGTTATACATCGTCAGACGTGAAAACTTCAGCTTTTGCTCCTTCATTAGTAAGATATGTGCTCCACCAGCTTTCTGCCATCCAAGCTTTCCAAAACTGTTCTTGCTTAGCTCATTACGATGACGATAGCATAGGCGTGCAATTGCATCATGAATGGCAGTGTTGATGCCCATACCCTTGTTGCGGGCTATCATCTCATAAGTGATGTCTCCTTTCTTGGGGTCTCCTTGACGTCCAAAAACTCGAGTCTTAATGCCCCAAGTTCCGGTTCTTCTCTTCTTCACCTTGATCTCCGGTATCGACAACTTCAGCAGTCTGACCAGTACCATGAGGGTTGGACCACAAAGAACGTCCTTGTAGTGCTCTCTGACGTTCAGGGTGAAATTCTCCATCTAAAATTTGGAAATTAGAAGAGTTTTGGTCAAGGGTTTAAAAGATCAGGGAAAATTCGAAGGCAAAAATTGTTCTCTCGGGGTCTTGCTGGTACTAAGCTATTTCCTAGGGTCATGTCCTACCGTCAACATGTGCTCTGATACCATTTCTGTAGCGACCCGACCTCAGAAGGTCAAGTCTCTGTGTATCTGTACTATCCCTGGATCGGTATGCTAGCACACACAGTACATCAATGTATATATCAAAGTGCAGTCACATGTATAAGTAACAAAAAATTGATACATACCTTAAGAATCTCAGCGGAAATAGGAAAACGGGTGTGGAGTCCCATCACCGCCATCGGCAAGTTGAGTGCGGACCGTAACCCTATCGTATCACTTACTCGTCGGATAATACCTGCAACATAATATGTTGCAGCCGTGTAGGTCAGTACGTTGAATGTACTGACAAGTCACACCACAAGAGATGAATAAATGTCCTATTTATACATGCAATATGGCTGGTGGTTGGTTCTAAATTTAATTTGCATAAAGCTGATTTTTCCCTATCATCAAAAGAATATCATATTGTTACTACATAGTTCATCATAATATGATTGAGATGGTTGCTCCATTCAATCTATACCCAAATTCATTAAAACCCATTAAATTAATTAAGAGTGATGAGATTGCCCAATTCCCACTTTCCAGATGCTCAAATTGTCCATAACCAGGGACACGTCTAATCGATTAGTTTTACACTCTGCAGAGTTTTGCACACTTTTCCCCACAAGACTCGATCACCTCCTTTGTAGTCCTCGCACTGCCTGGTGTTTGAGAGCCGAAAGATCGAGACATAGTCTTTCTGAAGTGTTCCCTCTTAACCCTGGGTAAACTGGTACACCAACATATATAACTACATCTGCTAGTCTACCACCGTAAGAGGTCACACAACGTACTCAACTAAGCCAGAGCCCATAATAGCTTGTGGCTGTGCAGGTAAGCTTCTAGTCATGAAAATTGATGAATCCCTTTGAGCCTGGGTGGCAGTCCATAGGGTGATCACACGGGTACTCCGGGATCCCCTAGGCAAGTCCAATGGTTTCTCTAGGGTGCCCGGGCAAGTCCACTGGTTTCTCCAGGGTGCCCCTTACCAATCCACCCAGATGTGTGTTAATGTTGCCACCTTAAGGTTACCCTTAATTATTATATCACTCGCAACTTTCATGATCTCACATACCAATCCCCGTCTACAATCGCATAGCAAAAATCCCTACAACGTTGGCGACAAAGAAGTAAAGGCTCAGACCTACCTCATTGCACTACTAGGTTTATAATATAGCCAACTAACGTATTCATGCAAACCCTACATCAAAGAACTAAATGCATATATAAAACATAGGTATAAAAAAAAACATGACCAAGATGTAACTTGCCTTGTACTGTTGATGAAGATGAAATACTCTATTGAGTCATCTCTCCTTCTCGTTACGATATATCTAACGATATAAGAAAGTACTTTAACACACAACAACATCCAAATAAAGATCCCAAAAAATATTCAAATTACAATACAAAATAAAAAAAACATTCCAACCTAAGTTGCTAGGACTTGTTTACGGGTTGAGATAAGATCAAGAATGAAAATATGATATAGGTTTTATTCTAGGGTTGGGTCAAAGTGAAGATCACGGGTTGAAGAGTTGTGAGGCAAGGTTCTACGACAAAGTTTATAATGTAAATGGTAGATGGAGTTTGTGGCATAAAGGTTTATGTTACAAAATGTATGTAACATCTCGTGAAGTCTAAATTTGTATAATGATAGCATATGACCGGAGAGGTTCCTAATGATCTTCTCAAGAAAGCTGAATCAAGAATCAAATTAAACTAATGATGAAATTGAATTATGATAAAAAAAACTATATGAAGAGTTAAGGTTGAAACAGTGGCTAGTCATAGATGAACAATTAGGAAAAAAAATTCTAACAACGAGATATGAACCCAAAGATCAATTTTTCTGAAGGAAACATTTTCAACAGAATTACAGATTAATATATATAGCAAAAATACTCAAATACAAATTTAAAATTTATGTCAAATTTAATTTACCTAAAGTGAAATACTTTTGTCTCATGATAAACTTCGTGTTTCAACGAATCCGTGGATATAAAATTTGTCAAATTCGGACTTATGATCTAGGAGATATGAATTTCCGAAGTTTGAGTATTTTTCTGAAAAATAATTACGGGATTTACACAGTGCTCACCGGAGTTTCGCCGGAGTTTCGTCGGAGTTGGAGAAGACAAGGTACCGACATCAAGGAATGGCCGAACGGCGGAGAGGAGGCCGAGGCGAACTTGAGAGAAGCAGAGTTGAGAATAATTGTCGTCCCGGGCGCGGTGGAGAAGCCGCCGGAGTTGCGAAAACGGATAAATCCCGGCGAGCAATTCCTCTCGGAATAGAGTGATATATAGAGGGGTTTTCAGGGAGAGGGATGAGGGCTTCGAGGCGCTCCTCAGGGTTCCTTTTATAGAGAAAGGGGAGGCCGGGAGATGGAGATCAAGAGAGCTCATCATGGCCAATAATGGCAGTTTGTGCGTGTACCTTTCACGGCTTCGTGCGTCCAATTAAAGCAACAAAATTGAGTTTTAATTGCCTGAATGAGTTCTCTTGACATTCCTCAATAATTTTTGTATTGGTGACAAGTCGTAATGGGGAATGAATTGAGTGGGAGGAGGAGAGGAAGAGGTGGGGAGCCATGGCCGATTCTGTTCTCCTCAAAAGATTGAAACGTACAGAGGAGGAAGAAGGGGTTCGTGGACTTGGGCTAAGGAAAAAATAAGATGGGCCTTAGTGGGGAACCAGGCCCAAGGGGGAAAATGGAAAGAGAGAATGAAAAAAAATAGAAGTGGGCATGGTCCAAATAGGCTTAGGACATAAATACAAAATAATATATTATTTTTGCAAAAATTTTAAAACAGCAAATAAAATAAATGTTCACATACACGTAATTATAGTTTGGTGCCTACAAAATATTATTTGTGTGCACAAGCTAGAATACATTTTTATGGACATAAGGACAATTGTAACGTATTAAATATTTCCAAATATATTTTTGGAGAAGTCACATTATCTCCTCTCATTAAATTTTATTTGATTAATTTGGAAATATTTAAACGATAGTAAAACTCTAAATAATATAATATTTCAACTGGAACTCCAAAATCCAGACAAACTCCATATGAAATATTCATCCACCACATTTGAGAAAGTCATCTTATTCTCACTCCAAAATTGTGATTGTGGTTTCCAATATTTCCATAAAAAATCAAACAGAAATTAAAGCCCTTTGATTTCTTGAATAATCTTCCCCAACCATAGTTTTCTTTATTGGACAAAATGTTACCCAACTTTTATAACATGATTAGAAAAAGTGTTAAACAAGAACTCAAAAGGTTTTAATTCTATTGAAAATAAAATAATTTCACACAATCCATCACACAACAATCAGACAAACAATCCTATTTATTTATTTATTTATTTATTTAATATAACAATCCAAAATATAGAATTTTGGGATGTTACAGCGATGGGCACGATGAACCGGCTTGGTGAAGAGCTCGTGGATGTGGACGCGCGCCTCGTGGCCGAGGGTCTTCGGCTGGTGGAGGAGCGGCATAAGCTGAAGGTGGCTATCAACCTCGGGCGCCACTAGCGTGAGCTCGATAATGCGAAGGCCGAGGCTTCCCTCGCAGCCTCCCGTGAGGCCTGCTCCCGAGCTCTGGAAGAGGCTCAAGAAGCTGACCGCCGTCGCGAGGTCACGGAGAAGCACGCGTGGGAGCTCCAAGCCTGGAGCGTCGTCTTGGATCAGCAATTGGAGGCACGCAGAGCCGCCTTGGCGTCGTTGAGGGGGACGCCCGCCGAAGAGGAGGAGATCTGGAAGCGCAAGGAGGCGCGGGCGCTGGAAGCCGTGGAGCGTAGCCTTGAGCTCGAGCGACTGGAGACGAGGGAGCGTCAAGTTGCCCAGGCGGAGGATGCCGTCGGTGCACACGAGGCCAGGGCCCAAGAGGAGGTCGATCGCCGGGTGGCCGAGGCTCACGCGAGTCTTGTGGGTAGGCCTGACATGAAGTTGAAGCTCGTGGAAGCTGAGGCCGCTGGCAGGACTGCAGGCCTCAAGTCCAGGTTGACCGAGGTGGAGCGACACGAGGAGGCCACCACAGCCGCCCTGGCATTGGCGCGGGCCGAACTGGCCTCCGCCCGCGTCGAGCTACTCCCTCTTCAGCAACGGGTCACTGATGCTGAGTCCGCTGTGCGGCAGAACAGGGAGGAAGTGCTTCAGCGACGGACGCTGGAGCGCGTGCACGCCCCCATGCTCCAGGACCTCAGGAACATGGCCAACATCGCCCTGGGCCACATCTGTGATGATAATGCTCCTCATCCCCACGCGAACAACTATGCCAGCCACCTCTGCTTCTTCATCGACGTGGTGACAGGCCTGGAGAACTGTTTCGAGAGGGCTCGCCAACTTGTTGAAGAGAGGAGCCGTGGCCTGCTCGGGAGTGCGTTCTCCCGCGTCTTCAGCCATCTCTAGAACGCCGACCCAACTTTGATTTTGACGCCGCCATCGCTCCTGTACCCGAGGCCATCCGAGGCGACCTGTCATGATGGGTGGAAGACAATGTGGATGCGCTGGTCAGGGCCTTCACTTCTAATGACGATGGGGTGGTGGTCGTGGCGGACGCGGGCGACGTGGTCGACGATGGTGATGGCGGCGCTGGTGAAGGTGACGGTGATGCCAACGATGGTGGCGGTGATGCCAATGACGCATCTGAGGGCGATTCGGGGGACGCGGCGAGCGACATGTCTGACTGATCCCGTGTTTCCCAGCTGTTTGTCCTGCACACAGAAGCTCGGGCGCAGCCCTTGAGGTTGTAGGAGCATTTTTGGAGGGGAAGCCCCTCATGTAAATATACTACTGCTTCTATCTTTTTAGGCCGAGTTGGATATGCGTCTTCGTGAACTCACGTATCATGGGGCAAGGTTGCTGTTGCGGTTTACCTTAGCCTGGACGAGCCCAAAACCGGCTCATGAGATTGCGAGTTTCTGGGAAGCTCATGAGGAAGTCATCGACACGCCCGAGGGAGCGGCGTGATAAGCAAGCGCTAGCCGTGGCGCGTCATGCGTGTGACGTGTGTGCGCCATGCCCACCCCGCTCACGGGTCCTTTGCCGGGGGAAGGCTCGCCGGTGCCTCCCCGGCAGAGGGCCTACCTCCGGGCGATGCC
Source organism: Triticum dicoccoides (assembly GCF_002162155.2). Classification (NCBI taxonomy): domain Eukaryota; kingdom Viridiplantae; phylum Streptophyta; class Magnoliopsida; order Poales; family Poaceae; genus Triticum; species Triticum dicoccoides. The sequence continues at coordinate 236,202,709 of NC_041382.1, read as the reverse complement.
TTGCTCCGAGCGACGCAGGGAGGGACCTTGCTCCTGGCCCCTCCCACGCAGCCCCCAGTGAGCCTCTCCTGGTGAGACGGATACCGCCACGCCAAAACCGTCGCCTGGCGTTGTTACCTGGTTCACTTGCGATCCATGGTTAGCGTTGCCCCTGGGAGATTAGTGGTACCCTGTAACTGTTGTCGACGGCGTGGTTGGTGGGGTTCTCGGGCGGCTCCTGGAAGGCCTCAGCTCCTAGCCTCCTCTTCCCAGCCTGGCTCGAGGAACGAGCCGGGGTCATCTTCCGCCGTGTACTCCTGGTTCATCATGCGGGGCACGTAGGCCTCCGAGGCCCTTGCCCCGAAGACCTCGCCGAAGTGCCCCATGCTCCATGTCGCCTGGCCCATGACGCCGTCCTGAGGATGGTGGGGTAGCGCCCCACTGGGGCCATGTGCGGCGACGCTCGTGCCCGCACCCATCTAGGATGGTGCGGGTGCGATGGGGAGCCGTCTGCCGTGGATCACACTGGTGTCGACGAGGCCCCCGGGCGCACTCGGGGGCACGCGGGCATGGCGAGGCCCGCCGTGGGATCCAGCCGCTGCCTGGGTCGTGAGCTGGTAGCAGAAGGGCGGTGCTCCCGTGGCCGCTACGTCCAGGAGCTCGGTGACACGTTCCTGTAGTGCATCCCGGCCGCTCTCCATCAGCCAGCACCAGAGCAACTGCCGCGCCACCATGAGTGCAGCCTGCATGTTTGCCTGCTCCCTCCGGGTGTGCAGTGCCGTCGCCGCGACGTGGCTTGTGGCCCTTGTAGCAGCTCGCGCCTATCGTGGAGTAAGAGCAGAGGGTGAGTGACCGCGCCACCCACGCCCCGCGGTGTTTGATCGTGCACGTGCCGCCTGAGGCGTGGGGTTGAGGTCTTCTTGGGTAGACGGCGGCGCCTTGGCCGGCCAGGCCGCCCAGCGGTTGGTATCGGCTCTTGAGTCTCCTGACATCGGAGCCGCGGAGCGCCGAAGGATCAACGAGTGGATTGGCTGGTGGAAGGAGAGCTCCGGCGCACCCCTACCTAGCGCGCCAAATGTCAGATCTCGGGTTCCGGCAATACCCTCAAGGTTCGAACACTGGGGTGCATGCAAAGATCTCCCCCTACCGATCCAGGTCCTAGCTTCGCTAAGATCTCTCGGGCTAACTCGACGAACTCGCAACACAAAGGACACAAGATTTATACTGGTTCGGGCCACCGTTGTGGTGTAATACCCTACTCCAGTGTGGTGTGGTGGATTGCCTCTTGGACTGAGGATGAACAGTACAAGGGGAAGAACAACCTCCTGAGGTGAGGTGTTCTTGTGCTTGGTGGGTGTGAGGATGAGCTGAATGAGTTTCAGACCCGTTGCCTCCAGACCTCTCTCACTGTGGTGGCTAATCCTATTTATAGAGGCCCGGGTCCTCTCCCCAAATATTGAGTGGGAAGGGAGTCAACAACGGCCAATTTGAAAGGGGACAGCTAGTACAGCTTATCCTGACAAAAGCAGTCTTCGCCTGCAAAAGGCTCTGGTGGTGACGCCGCCTTGGGCTCCATGATGACCTCCGTCTTGCCGTCCTGCTGGTCTTGGTCTCGTTGCACTGATATGGAAACCTTTGCTTGACGCCTAGGTACTCCGCGCCTGCGCTTGATTCCTTCGCACCAACGAGGAAAAAAGGGCATTGTGTGTGCTGGCGCCCGCCTGGCCTTGGTCGTCATGGCTCACATCACTGAAACCTTGCGAGGTTTGTCTTGCCTTGGTCTCCCCGCCCCTCGCAAGCCAGCCTGGTGAGGACGCTCCCGAGGAGGTCTTGTGTCGCCCGCCTCGCGAGGCTTGGCCCGTCGCGAGGGTCTTGAGTGCTTGTTGGTGAAGATGGGCTGTACGGGCCCGCTTGTAGAGCCACACCATGGGCCGCAGGCAGGCAAGTATGGGGAACCCCATTCCCAGAATGCTGACATTCCCAAATATAAGTCTTTCTAGAGATCCCAGCGAGCGACTACATACGGAGCAAAATGAGTGAATATATGACACTCTAAAATATGTCTACATACATTCTTATGTTGTATTCCATTTGAAATATCTAAAAAGACTTATTTTTAGGAATGGAGGGAGTATATGGCATTTGTATTCCAGTCGTAACGTTTTCACTGTGAGGTGGGGCCACAGTTGAGCAAACCAACGATCGGCAAATCCCCACCCCGCCCACCGGGCATCGGCTGAGTTTAGAATTAGAAGAGAGAAATGAGGGAGAAGAGCTAGTTGTAGCACGGACTCTGTTGTCAGATGGGACTCGTGTTGATAGAATAGGAGTACTGAGCACTCGTGTCAGATGGGACTCGTGTTCATCTTGTTCAAAATCAATTAGTTTTATAAAAAAATCTATTTTAAGATTCAAGGAATTGTGCATTGTAAAGCATAAAGTAAAAACAAATAGTGACAATTCATTTTGAAAAAAGACTTTGGGTAATTAAGATATGGAAGATTCTAGAACAAAGGAGAAGTGCTTGTGTTTTGAGATTTGTGCATTATGCTTAAGTTCAACCATGGAGTCTTCTAGATTCTACACGTGGCAGAATTTGGTGGAATGTAGATGATATCCAACGGCCAGTAGTGCTCGGATTTGCCATCTTTGTACCGTCGGATTGGCTTTATCCAACGACCAACTTTTAAAGTTATTCACACACTATATAGGGGTATAGAGTACTAGTAAGTAGGAGTCGTACAGTTAGTCACCTTAAATAGATAGTTTCTTTTCTTTAATGCCACGTACACAAATTGAAACGCTTGTTGTGGAGAGAAAAAGATAATCACTCCACTATATATGTACGCAGGGGCCTAAGCGCTTTCTTTACTAGGGTTTCTCTCTTCAGTCTCTCATCCTCTCCAGATCTAAACAAGACAGCGCTAGCGACATTTTCTCTCTGCTCACTGCTGGTCACAGATCCGGCCGGATCCCTTCGGTTGGTGTGTATAGAGGACTAGGTGCATCGTTCACATGGTCATCACCGGCGAGGGAGGAAACCCACAGCTGCCGGAGGGGCCTGATCCTCTGCCCGTGCCATTCTCTCCGACACAACGCCGACTCAGGAGGTCCTCCGACCCTTCTTCCTCCCTATCGTATTGTGGGCAGATCCGACCTGCCGCTGCCGATGTCCCAATGGCCCTCAGGTATAAGTTCTTCGAAAGCGTCCTTGCTCTATTGCTCTAGCTCCCCACGTGTTTCCATGTGCATCTTTTTCTACTCCCATCAGCTCTTCCAAAGCCACCCAAATTTTTAGTATTATTAGAGGTAAAGCTACTTCATGCATTCGAATCTAGGACTTGGTTCAAACAACGAAGAAAGGGGGGAAAGTTGTAGCATGAATCTAGGACTTGATTCGAAGAGGAAATAATATGGTGAAAGTAGTAGAGACCGGATACCCAACCGGTCTCTTGGTTGAAAAAGGAAATAATGGGAAACACAATACAAACTGGATAAGGAACATATCTATTATTGGTTGAAAAAAGGATAGAAAGTGGCGGCTGGTGGACAAGTCAACAGAGTATGTCCAGGATTAGATTTGTTGCTCTCACATAGTAAAAGGTCTCCAGGATTAGAATTGCTACCCTCACATAGTAAAAGGTCTCCAGGATTAGATTTGCTGCCCTCACATAGTAAAAGGTCTCCAGGAATATATTTGCTTCCCTCACATAGTAAAAAGTCTCTAGGATTAGATTTGCTGCCCCCACATAGTAAAAGGTCTCCAGGATTAGATTTGCTGCCCTCACAGAGCATGAACAAACTCGGCATCACCACTTTATGCCTCCTTGTAGGTACATTGTGCTGATGCGTCCACTGTCACATGTCCTTATACCAACCTTTTGTTGTTGTTAATGTAAGGGCGCATGTAAAATGAAGCGATCACACTGTTACCTTAAGGACATGTCTAACCAGTGTTATTGTTAATCTAATGCCTCCAGTGATATGATGCAATTAAACTGTGTTACAAATGGTACTCATGTTGTTTTCCCCAGTATGATAAGTAAGTTGCTCCTTTATGCTGCGGAGTGTCCTGGTGTCCCCATGGTCCCATGCCCTTAAACCAACTCTTTAGCTACTATTGATTTACTGTATCTGTTAAATAAGCAATGCCACCATTAAAGTAATCTCATATTTGACAAATGCCATTGTTGATCGTAATGCTTCTAGTAACATGAAGCATTGCTGACGTTTTAAAATTTCTACCGTCCTTGCGTGATTGCCATGAACATAATTAAGATTCTTCTTTTCATTTCGTGTATGTTTCATATATTCTTATTGACCAGCAACTGTTTACTTTTATATCTTTTTGTGAAGATAGGGATATCCATTTCACCTTGTTGCTATTGTGACCTTTTGGTGAACTGCACAAAACACTTTTTTTGGAATGAGTGTCTTGTGCAGTTCAACTAAAATGTCACGTGGGCAACATCTCTCAATTTTTGTGGAACTGCACAAGATGGTGATTGGAGTTTCCAAAATCTTTGTTAAATTCTGCTGGTAATCTTGTGCAACATTTTATTAGCCTTTGCAAGATGAGTCGTCACTGTCACCACAATGGCACTTTATTTTAGTGGAATTGCACAAAAGGATAAGAAAATTATAGTTGCACCTTACATGAGTCGGACAGCCAACCTTAATGTTCCTCAATTTTAGTGCAACTACTAAAGAAGAACCTGCCAGCTCACGAGAGCAAGTACTTCTTGCTAGCTGAATGATGTAATATTTGCTTCATTTCAGGTGAATTGCAGAAAAAGGCACATGAATTGAATCATGGAACTCCAGGAAGGCCTCATTCGAGTGGAGCTTTAGGTTGAGTTCAAGGAGTGCCACTATTATAGTAATCATGTTCTTCTTATCTATGTTCTGCAAATAGGAATACTCAACTACAGATGTTGTGACTGTCAAGAGCATTCTCCAAGTTCTTGGGTTGTATGACACGGCTAGCCAAGATTGATTTAATCCCGATATTCACTTTATCAAAAGGGTCTAATGGGTTGGTTCTGAATCTTGCAAGCTGGGAATTAATGAGATGTGTAGGCATCTTTGTTGTACTTATTATTTGAATCTTATTTGTTGGTTATGAATCTTGAAAGCTGGGAATCAATGAGATGTGTAGGCATCTTTGGTGTACTTATTATTTGGATCTTATTTGTTTGTTCTGATTCTTGCAAGTTGGGAAACACGACATGATGATGCAGATGACAACAACCATAACAAACAGTTCAAACTTGGTAGTATTATCTGTGTGAAAGTGCGACAAATGTGTTGATCATGTGCGTCTTGAGAATAATAATTCTAATTGTTGTGCATGTTGATCCTATGGCACTGATAGAACGAGCCAATGCATTGCTTGTTTTAAATATAAATTTCTATTAAAGCTACTTAAATTTAAGTAAATTGACCACTAACTCTTGTTATTACAGTACCAATACAGACTTGCTCGTGAACCGACGTGTGGCCGAACTAGGTTTCTTAATGGAGGCGTTTGAATGCGCCGAGGGTGCATCTTCTGCCGGGCGTGCAGCGGGCGAGGGAGGGGTAGTAACTGTTGTCTCCTGTACACACTCAGTTTATTGTTGAATCTAGTTCCCCAAGAGCTGAAAAGCGAACTGCTGCCGCCGCCTACCCACTCGTTCAGTTGAAGAGACTCCAATGGCGATCCGAGGGGTGAGCCTGCTGGATATGGACTTCAGCAAGGATTTCCCCTTTGAGTTCGCCGTTCGGTCCTATGGTTGCACCAAGTTGAATGTGATGTACACCAACGATCCGGACTCGGTGAAGCTTTGCCTCGCCGAGTTCAAGCGGTACCTACAGGACGAGAAAGCACAAGGTTGCAGGACTAGACCTTGTGCCCGTCCATTCTTCTCCGAACAGGGACCAACGGATCACCATCGCCCAGGTATGTGTGTGGGACGAGGTTCTCGTCTACCACTGTTGTAGGGCCATCAGAGGTTCTGGAGCATTCGCCCGTTTCATCGGCAGCGCCGACTGCACCTTTGCTACAATGGAGAGAAGGAAGAACGCGACGATTCGGCCATCTGGTGCAACAAGCTTGTCGACATGCAGAAGAAATACAAGATCATCGGCAACGGGCAGGAGAAGGACTCCGTGGTTGACCTCGCCGAGACCATCATCGACTCCTGATACGCCAACATGAAAGAAGACAATGATACCAAAGGAACTGAACACGTTGGAGGTACCTCTGAATCTAGCCTACATAACCTACACAACCAAGGACGCATACGCATGCTACGACATGTACAGGCGAATCTTGAACATGAGGGTGTGTCTCCTTCCCGTAACCGACGAGTACACGGACAACCGCATCGTCATGATCAAGCATGCCAGGAAGGTCTAGATGTTGTACTTTATCTATTTATAAGCACCTTTATCATCTGAGAGTTTCATGCATTAGCCTATGTGTCGTAATTATCTGTTTTGTCTGAAATATTTCTTTTAAGAACCCATTAACATGTTTGCTTTTTTTAGTGGCTATTTGCTTATGTATGTAACTAATTCACTCGTTCATATAAAAGAACTAGTTCACTAGGCTGTCGTGCTTTAAATCTCCTTCCTCCCAACACATTCCCCTTCTCAGGTGGACCCAGCAGGTCTCATACACAGACATATGGGACGAACCACCTATCCATTTGTATTTCTTTATTTTTTTCAATCTTTCGTCCTCTTCCTATACATCGGCTGGCCATCATAGCCTATGGCGTTGGCCAGGCCATCCCTCTACTGTCGGGGGGTGCTGATTCCACCAACACCTATGGGGACAGGGCCCCTTTCGGTTCGGTGGGAGGCGGAGAGCGCACAAAGAGCGGATCGAGGCAGTGCACGCGGGGGATTTTACCCAGCTTCGGGCCGCACGGATGCGTAAAACCCTACTGCTGCTTGTTTGTGTGTATTGAATCTTTGCTCAGGAGCGATCGACGCTACCAGACTGAGCGTGGGAGTGTTTCTGGTGTCTCCAATGAGCCAAACTGGCCGAACCCCTTCTACGTTACGCCCGGGCCTCCTTTTATACTTTTAAGGGGTCACCGACAGGTGGCAACGTAGACTTAGAAGGGTAAAAATGGAAAAGGATGCGGTAGGTGCAGCTACCGCTACTGTGGATACAGTGCGCCCTACCTAACTCTGACGGCAGGTGTCAGGACCCCGACTCAATGTCACATCGATCTAGCCGGTAACACCTCATATCACTTTGCGGCCTCACGCACGGTATCCCCACGGGTGTCGCCTTACCTTTGCCCGGGACCGTTTGCGCCTTTTGGCTCACGTATATGATAGTGTCGCTAGCATCCATATGATAAGGAGCCCGGGCTGACATGACTAGTCGTAAACCCAAAGTGGCACAGACTTACAGGGACAGGCATCCATGACCCAGCTTCGAACGTGTCGGTCATCAGCAAGTGGGTCCGGGCTGTAGCACTGGGCTAGCAGGACTCCGGTAAACCGGGCTGTAGCGGGCTAACAGGACTCCGGTACTCAATGCGTGACATTTCCCCGAAGGGACAGACACCGGAACGAAGAAGGACACATGCCAGCCAGCCTAAGTGTTCCAGAGCAGTAGCAAGCTACCATGGCTCAGCGGTAACACTAGGAGACATTTCCCGGTAAGAGAGGCTACTAAAGATAAACAACTAGATAGTCAGATCCCACACATACCAAGCATTTCAATCATACACACAATATGCTCGATATGTGCAAATACAACGAAGCATCACAACATGACTCTACGACACAAGTACTTTATTTAAGGCTCAGGGAGCCATACATAACATACACAAGGGTACGGGTCTCACGACCCAGCATTCAAGTCATACAGTCATACAAACCAGCAGCGGAAGTAACTTGTCTGAGTACAGACAACTAGTAAAATAAAAGAGGCTTGGAAAGCCTAGCTATACTACGTGGTCCTTCACAAGCTCAGGATCACCACCTGGGCCTTTAGCCTACTCGTTGATGTCAACGTCTACGTAGAACCCATCAGAAGGGGTTGCAGCGTCTTCTGTAAAAATGTAAATTATAGCAACATGAGTACAAAGGTACCCAGCAAGACTTACATCAGATCCTACATACATGCATATTATCAAGAAGGGTTGGTGGAGTTGTTGCAGCAAGCCAGCTTTGACTCTTGGCTAGGCTAACCTACGAGACTCCAACTTGAAATGGTTTTGCGCACACGAGTCCACTACTCACCACTTCAATACACTACCGAGGATCCGCCTCCGTCTTCCTACGGAAGAGCCATCCTCGGCACTCACACTTATCTTGAGGCTTTTAGTAGTTTCCATTTACTTGTCTATGAACTGTATAGGCAACCAAGTAGTCCTTTACCGCGGATGCGGCTATTCGAATAGATCATGATAACCCTGCAGGGGTGTACTTCTTCATACATGTTTCCACCACTTAGCGCCTGCACACGACATGTGCTCGGCAGACTTCAAGCGAAAGCCGACGTGGGTGTAGACCACGACCTACCTAAACACTTAAGCCTCTAGTCCAGGTTTATCGCCTATCCAGGTTCCATCCGCAGGGAGTCCGGCCGAGGTTTCCCATACGGCCCCGAACGATGTGAACAGGGTTCCCGAGATACCTAACGGGTATTCGGTACACCCGGCCACGTACCTACCGCATCACAGCCCACCCCTACGGTCAGCGCTGTCCACGGCCTCCAGTAGGCTACAAACACCAGAAACTACTTGCAACTCCTGGACAGAGAGCTAGGGTGAATAAGAAGTTGAGCAGGGTCATATTTCAGGGCCCAATGCATGGTAGTAGCTGTATCTTAAATCACACATACAGATCTCAGTGCTTAGGGTCGGCTTCAATGAAACAACCCACCATGTACTCCTACATGGCCTCTCATCGATACCTTTACCAAATCGTGTTCACCACACCACTCTCATTACCGACATAATCATTTCACTCTAGCCCATCACCCAGATGAACCAGACCTGACACGACTCTAAGCATAGCAGGCATAGCAAGGTAGGAACAACACATACATATGGCTCAATCAACTCCTACACATGCTAGTGGGTTTCATCTAGTTACTGTGGCAATGACAGGTCATGCAGAAGAAATGGGTTCAACTACCGTAGCACACAGCAGTTTGAAACGCGTTGTCTTAATGCAGTAAAAGAGAGCAGGAGCGAGAACATGGGATTGTATCGATATGATCAAATGGTTGGTTGCTTGCCTGATGGTTCGATGCACTGATACGGTTCTTCGTTAGGGTAATCACGGTACTCCTCGGGGACAGAACCTGTCGCAAGGGACACCGATACACAACCATCACCAAACAATGTGCAACAATATGATGCATGCATGAAACATGGCAATATGAGTGTGTTGGGCTAATGCAACTAAAACCAGAAGGGTTTGAACCAATTTGAATCAAAGATTCAAATTTCAAACTCAAACATGGCCTTTTAAAGTGCTTTTCCTTGTTCTGCATTAAACATCAGGTTAACTTGTTTAATCATGCATGAAAATAGTACAGATGAATAGATTGGATTTTTCTGATCATTTTTCATATATAATTTGTCTGATTTGGAGTTACAGAATAAAAGTTATGAATTTTTGAAGTTTAAATTATATTCTGGAATTTCCTATATTAGAATAATTCCAGAAAATCATTATTGCGTCAGCCTGATGTCAGTGTGATGTCAGCAGGTCAACGGAACACGTCAGGGTCAAACCTGACAGTGGGTCCCGCATGTCAGGGTGATTATTTTAATTAAAGTTTAACTAAAACTAAACCTGTTTAATTAACAGGGCTGGGCCCCACCTGTCATTGACTCAGGGGAGTCAACCAGGGCCCACTCGTGGTCAAAGTCAATGCCAGCGGCGCCGGCGTTTAGCCGCCGGCGAGCCCGACGCGGCGGCGGGAGTGGTTTTGGCCGTTTCGGCCACCAAATGGGTCGCGGAGACCACCGGAGTGGAGCTGAGGACAAGCCGCAGCTCTTGGTGGAGTCCGTTGGGGTCGGGGTGGCCGGAGTTGGCGCCGGCGATGACCTTGGCGACCACCGGGGTTCGGCCGAAGATGAACTTGGCGCTAGAGGGGTCGGTGAGGCTCGGGGAGTGGCTAGCTAGGTGCTGCGGGACTCGGTGAGTAAGATGGACACCAGCTTGTGGCCGGAGGGTGGCCGGAAGCACGTCGGCGACGAGATCCGCGGCGGTGCGGGCGTGTGATCCTCGTGCGGTGGCTACACGGCTCGGGAATGAGAGAGGGAGGGTCGGAGGAGTAGCTAGGCTCACAGCGCTCCCGTAGAGGCCACCGGCGGGGTCGGGGACGAGCTGAGGCGGCGACGGCGTTGAAGGGGATCTCCGGCGACGGCGAGCTCGGGCGAGGTCGGTGCGGTGGTCTCGGGCCGCTCGAGCACACGGGGCTCGGCCAGCTCGATGAAGTGGACGGCGGCGAAGCTCCTGGACACGGTGGCA
>NC_041382.1:236184638-236191734 GCF_002162155.2 Triticum dicoccoides | reverse complement strand
AGCTCGATGAAGTGGACGGCGGCAAAGCTCCTGGACACGGTGGCACGACGTGGGGTGGACGGAGGGCGTGGCTACGGCGAGGGGGTGGCGGCGATGGCGTCGGCCATGGCTGGGGCGTGCGAGGGGGAGGAGCTGGAGAGGAGAGGGGGTGTCTGGGGGGTTCGGGGGAGAGAGGGAGGCCGGTTCACGGCGTTAGCCGGGCGAGGGAGGCGGCGAGGCGGCGAGCAGGTGCGTGGCACCCATGCGGTGCTCACCGTCGAGCACCTGCCTGCCAGCCTGGCCGGCAAGCAGCTCGCTGGCGCGGTGCTGGGCTGGGCCGGCAGGTGGGCCGGGTGCTGGGCGCCAGGTAAGCCTTTTCTATTTTCCTCTGTTTTCTGTTTTTTAATTCTTCTGCAACTTTGCTGAATTAAATAAAATACTTAGGCAACTCCAAAAATCACCAAACTACTCCTGGTCCATAGTTGGATTATTTCCAACATGAAACATTTTAGTTTGGAGTTATTTGAGCATTTAAATATTTTATATAATTTTAAATGCCCAAATTCAAATATTTATGATTTAATTCAAAAACCCTAAGCTGGCCTAGAAAAATGTGCACCACTTTTGGCAGAGGTTCTGAACCAAGACAAAAATGATGGGCATTTTAGAAGGGCATTTCAGGTTCATTGAAAATTATTTTTAGTAGCCCTAGTTGGTTTCAGAGGGGGCTGGGGGTTCTGTCATCCCCATTTCAGGTTTATGGTGAAAGAATAAACATGATGCAACACTCTAATGCATAACTAGCTAGGGTGTGACAGCAGGGGACAAGAGCATTAAATGCCTGTCTGAGTCTCCTAAACAGTGCAAAAGGTGACCGTTAGGAGCGCCACCGTTTGCCACGATGGGCTTCTCTTCATCTCCGCTTGCCACCATGTACCCCTAGCTGCACGGCCTCCTGCCACGTGTGCTTGGGAGAGTCCCAGAGCGACACGTTAGCAGGTGTGCTGGAGCACGGGCACGAAGTGGGGGTTTCCCGCGGCAAGCTCCTTGCCGCGGCCGTCGTCTTGTCGCGTCCGGAAGCTTGTCGCTCGCCGGATCTTGCCGGGACGCAGGGCGCGTCGCGGCAAGATTTCTTGGTATGCCTTGAATAGCCTTCCCGGCAAGCTCCTCTTGCCGGGGTCTTGTCTCTTCCCGGCAAGATCCTCTTGCCGGGGCCTTGTTTGGCCTTCCCGGCAAGCTCCTCTTGCCGGGGCCTTGGTTTGAGTACTTTGTTCTTGAATGGTCTTCAAAGGATCCACGGAGGGTCTTGGCGGTCACCCGGCAAGCCTTGCCGCGGGGTGCTGCAACTGCCCGTGCACGAGTTCGGGATACTAGGCTACCCCTACTCTAGTACACCGACAGGAGCCCCCGGGCCTGGGCCATACACGGTGCCGAGCGCTGTTGGGCCAGGCCCAAAACAGTGCACGGGCACGCGCGGCCTAGGTCACGCCGCATATCTCTCCGCTCCCACCGCGCACGCCCAGAACGGCACGCGTCAAACGCGGCGTCGTGGGTGATGCGGGCGGTGTGCGCGGGGCTAAGCCCCTCAAGCATGCGCTAGGCCACGATGATGGGGACGGTTCACGCCCTCCTCTCTAAACGGAGGTAGGTGTGGGGGCGTGATGCATTTACTGGACGGGGCCGGTGCGCGGTTTTCGGGACGTCCACTCCCCGCGTTCACGGGGCGGAGCGAGGCCGCCTCATCTGTCGCCTTGGTTCTGCATCCCCGCCACGCGGCTCCCATGCGCTTGGGGTCACGGACGGTGGAGTGGGAAACTGGGCCATCGCGAGCAGAGGCAGCGGGTTGGCCCCGACTCCCTGCCCTTCTCGTGCCTTGATTCGCTGAGCGGGGCGGCCGAGCCCCCACCTCGCTCCTTTATAAAGAGCGGGATGGGAGCACAGAAACCCGCACTCTCGCATCTTCTCTTTTCTTCAGCTTCTGCTCCCCTTTCTCTCATCTGTCATGGAGAAAGGGAACCCAGGCCCTTCATTGGTGGCGGCGAGGGTCGCCGCCAGACAGCGCATCTCTCCCTCTTCCGCGCCCGTGGTGGCAGAGCCAGCCATAAGGGGAAGAGGGAGGGGGCGAGGTCGTGGACGAGGTCGAGGACGAGGTCGAGGCGCTCGGGGAAGAGGCGGACGGGGCGGCGTGTCAGCTTCACCTCCGCCGGCGGCTCCTCCCCCACAGCGGTCCATATAGGGGACGACCCTTGCGAGTTCTTCGTCAGGCTGCACCGGGCGCCTCGTCGTCGCCTCCGGCTTCCAGCTCCGTTTGCGCGCGCGATGGAGTTGGACCCGCCCGAGACACTGAGATTGCACATGAGGGGCTGTGGGATCAACGGAACGCGAGTCTGCGTTGCATTCCCATCCCCTAATGTGATGTATCTTGATCGAGGGTGGAAGACGTTCGCCCGCATCCACAGCTTGACGGAGGGGTTTACCCTCCATTTTAAGTTGATGGAGGGCGATCTCCTCTCCGTCAAGGCCTTCGGGTGCTTCGGCACTCGAGCGAAGTGCTGCGTGGACAGCTCCTCCGACAGCGAAGGCTCCTCCTCGAGTGAGAGCGACGAGGAGGGGAGCGACAGTGACGACGAGGGTAGCGAGCGGCGGGGTAGCGGGTCCGACTAGGCGTCGGGCGCCGCTTTGCGCGGCACCGGCGACCCCATCATCCGCGTCGCCGGCTTCTTGAACTCCCTGGGGTCGTCTCCTTGGGCGGCTGGCGTAGGGACGCCGCGGAAGGGGAAGAGGGCTGGCGACAAGGCCGTCAGGTCGGAGTACGAGGGCGTGGTGCCCTCGACAGCGTGCTGACATCCTGCCGCCCTGTCTTCGAGCCCCGCTTCCAGCGCCGCCGTCGCCGTCCAGCCTTCGGACGACCCCCGGGATGTTCCCTTGGTGTCTTCTGGCACCCGTAGCTCGCCTAGGCGCTCCTTCTGCCCTTTTCACCTCCTTGACCTGCCTCCTGAGGAGAGGGACAGGAAAGGGATTACGGGCATCTTATCTTTTTAATTTGTAAGCCTTCGGGCCTTAGCTGTATCTAAAACTTGTAATCCTCTCTTTCATGTTTTTCATCCTCTATGGACTGTACCTGAGTGGGATGTTTTTTTAATGAAAAGGGGGATGCTTGCCGGGTTATTTGTCTCGTGAGTTAAACCCACGCCAAGGAGCAAATCCTTGGTATCCCTCGGACAGACATTTCATCTCCCGGCAACAGGCCCTGCCGCCTTCCCATGTCGCTCAACCTTTCTCACGCTTTTGACGGAGGCAGGAACGATGTGGGTGCGGTCTCCTCGTTTCATTCCTTTGCTGCCGCGACTACGACCAAACTTGGCCCCGAGAACGAGCCCCAGGGCCTAGAGTCGAGGGAGCACGGCAGTTTCCGGGAAGAAACGTGGTTTCGCATTCCCCAGTCCATAAGAGAATGCATGATGAGGGATGAAAAAACTTATCTGATATTGCAGCCCCCGGCAACTCTGGTTTGCCGTGGACGATTCTTGGCACTCGCAGCCCCCAGCGATATTGGCTTGCCGGGAAGGCTTTTATCTTCAGCAGAGAACTTTGTCGTTCTCGATGCCGGCTTCCGGCAAGCTTGTTGCCAGGAAGGCTTTCATCTTCAGCAGAGAGCTTTGACGTTCTCGATGCCGGCTTCCGGCAAGCTTGTTGCCAGGAAGGCTTTTATCTTCGGCAGAGAATTTTGACGTTCTCGATGCCGGCTTCCGGCAAGCTTGTTGCCAGGAAGGCTTTTATCTTCGACAGAGAACTTTGACGTTCTCGATGCCGGCTTCCGGCAAGCTCGTTGCCAGGAAGGCTTTTATCTTCAGCAGAGAACTTTGACGTTCTCGATGCCGGCTTCCGGCAAGCTCGTCGCTAGGAAGGCTTTTATCTTCAGCAGAGAACTCTGACGTTCTCGATGCCGGCTTCCGGCAAGCTTGTTGCCAGGAAGGCTTTTATCTTCGGCAGAGAACTTTGACATTCTCGATGCCGGCTTCCGGCAAGCTTGTTGCCAGGAAGGCTTATGGTGAAGAACTTCGTCGTTCTTGACACCGGCTCCCGGCAAGATCGTTGCCGGAAAGGCTTATGGCGAAGAACTTCGTCGTTCTTGACACCGGCTCCCAGCAAGATCGTTGCCGGAAAGGCTTATGGCGAAGAACTTCGTAGTTCTTGACACCGGCTCCCGGCAAGATCGTTGCCGGAAAGGCTTATGGCGAAGAACTTCGTCGTTCTTGACACCGGCTCCCGGCAAGATCATTGCCGGAAAGGCTTATGGCGAAGAACTTCGTCGTTCTTGACGCCGAAAAGATTGGCCCTAAGGGCGTTGCCAGCCCCCGGGCCATAACTGCGTTCAAATATAGCAAGTGATTAGCATCCGAAGGGCACTTAACTCGCTTGCGAATTTTGACTTCTGCTACATATTCCCTATGCCTGCTGGAATGCTTTCCGGTGCGTGTGATCCAGCCAGCAGCGCTTGAGGGAACGGGCCCTTAGCGGCTATTCGGGAACATCGCCTCCCGGAAAGGTTTACTTTCTTGGTTCTAGCGCAACCGCACAAGTTGCCGAGCGGACTCGAGGCAACATGGAGCGCAACTAGCCCCGGGAAGGCTCCTCGGCATACAGGTCTATGCAGAAATCTCAAATAAATAGTGCATGCTATCTTCCTGTTCAACCTCTCTTTGTACGTCCACCCTACGCTTTCTAGGGAAACTTGCCGGTGCAGGCACCCTTGCCGCGAGCGCCGAGTGCGGAACTTCAGCAGCCTGCTGGTGGGGTTGCTACCGACAAGCAATCTTGTCGCAGCTAGTTGCAGCTCGCTTAAGCTGTCGAGCGGACTCGAAACAAAGTAAGGGCGCTAGCGGCTCACTTAAGTTGCTGAGCGGACTCGAAGCAAAGTAAGGGCGCTAGCAGCTCACTTAAGTTGTTGAGCGAACTCGAAACAAAGTAAGGGCGCAACTAGCTACGAGTTGATTCCTCCGTGCACAGGTTTTCCGTAAGAACAAGATCTCCGAGGCGGATAACTTTATATAGAAAGGAAATATCTAAAGTTTCGCATGACTTAGCTTTTCTGTTGCCGCACGCCGAATCGGGTTCGCACAATCTCGACGCCCCCTACCTGGCGCGCCAGAGATGTCGGGGGGTGCTGATTCCACCAACACCTATGGGGACAGGGCCCCTTTCGGTTCGATGGGAGGCGGAGAGCGCACAAAGAGCGGATCGAGGCAGTGCACGCGGGGGATTTTACCCAGCTTCGGCCGCACGGATGCGTAAAACCCTATTGCTGCTTGTTTGTGTGTATTGAATCTTTGCTCAGGAGCGATCGACGCTACCAGACTGAGCGTGGGAGTGTTTCTGGTGTCTCCAATGAGCCAAACTGGCCGAACCCCTTCTACGTTACGCCCGGGCCTCCTTTTATACTTTTAAGTGGTCACCGACAGGTGGCAACGTAGACTTAGAAGGGTAAAAATGGAAAAGGATGCGGTAGGTGCAGCTACCGCTACTGTGGATACAGTGCGCCCTACCTAACTCTGACGGCAGGGGACAAGAGCATTAAATGCCTGTCTGAGTCTCCTAAACAGTGCAAAAGGTGACCGTTAGGAGCGCCACCGTTTGCCACGATGGGCTTCTCTTCATCTCCGCTTGCCACCACGTACCCCTAGCTGCACGGCCTCCTGCCACGTGTGCTTGGGAGAGTCCCAGAGCGACACGTTAGCAGGTGTGCTGGAGCGCGGGCACGAAGTGGGGGTTTCCCGCGGCAAGCTCCTTGCCGCGGCCGTCGTCTTGTCGCGTCTGGAAGCTTGTCGCTCGCTGGATCTTGCGGGGACGCAGGGCGCATCGCGGCAAGATTTCTTGGTATGCCTTGAATAGCCTTCCCGGCAAGCTCCTCTTGCCGGGGTCTTGTCTCTTCCCGGCAAGATCCTCTTGACGGGGCCTTGTTTGGCCTTCCCGGCAAGCTCCTCTTGCCGGGGCCTTGGTTTGAGTACTTTGTTCTTGAATGGTCTTCAAAGGATCCACGGAGGGTCTTGGCGGTCACCCGGCAAGCCTTGCCGCGGGGTGCTGCAACTGCCCGTGCACGAGTTCGGGATACTAGGGTACCCCTACTCTAGTACACCGACATCTACCCCCACACATTTTCCGGCGGTGGCAGCTCCACCGGCCCACCTTGCACCCGAACAAGTCAACCCTCGTACTCCCCTCCGCCTGCGTCTTCCCCCGCTTCGGTCCGTTCGGTCCGAGGTCTCGACGTCGTCCTCCACCTTGGTGCTCTCGCCGCGGCGCCGCCGTCTGTCGTTCCCAACATTGTCAGCAAAACAAGAAAAATCGTGAGACAACTATTCGTCGAGAGGCTGATAGTCCCGGGCCCACCAGGTCCATGGCCTAGGTTTTGTTGTTTAACATGGGCAGCCCACGACATGTTTCAACATTTTTTGGATCTAGCAGGTATCAAGCGGCCTCTGGGCCTCCCAACGTAGCTTGTCTATAACATCAGCAACCCAAGTTATGTTTGTTTTTTCAAGATGATGCACAGCTCAGTTCTATTTTTCTATAAGAATGCCAAACTGAACCTATGTTTTCTCTGAGAATGCAAAACAGAACATATATTTATATCTTATTTTATTACATATATATATATATAATAGAAACAACATAAGGTTCCTTTAAACCCGTCGTTCGTCCAACCATTTTATAGACCTTCCCACTTCCTTTATTTTTCATTTTCATTAATCCTATATCTGAATTTTCTCCCACATTCTTTTTCGATGTAAACTGAGTTTTCTCCCAGTACTTTTCCCTATAAACCAACCAACTGTCCCATGTCTAGCCTAAGAAATAATATTACCCCACGTCCTATTAACTCATCAAATTAAAATAATATTTTATTTCGTAAATTGAATGTTCTTACAAAATAATAATAATAATAATTGTTTATATATAACTTGGCAAGTTAACTCCTAGTGATTGCGTACATAAACTTGCAAAGATTTTACTGACCAATGCAGTAATAGACATGCACATTTTATAGCATTTCTCCGTGTAGCCCAACATGATATTTTCACCCAGCCCAGCAAGTCCATGGATTTCGAGAAAAATG
>NC_041382.1:236135555-236184264 GCF_002162155.2 Triticum dicoccoides | reverse complement strand
GATGCTACATCATTGTTTCACCCAGCCCACCAAATGGACTAAAAAAACAAATGGACTGGTTGACATGTGGGCCCATAGGTCGAAGCCTAAGCAAGGCGCTGGATTTACATCCAACGGCCGACATTCTTCTTCAATCTCTCGTCTTCTTCCCCTAGTGCTACCAAGACCGCCTGCTCCAGCCTCCGGCATCCAGTGGCATTGTTTTGTGCGCCTCAGCGAAACGCTACCCCGCTGACGGCCAGGCCATCCCTCCACTCTGCACCTCCTGTTATTCTCTGCTGAGTGTAGGCCCATCCCGCACCCGAACCAGTCAGGTTTCCCACTCCTCTCCGTCCGCGACTCCACCGCCGTGTCTTCCCCATCTTCGGGTCGTTCCAGTCTGGGGCCTCGCCGTCGTCCATCGCCTCGCTGCGCTCGGTGCGGCGTGGTCAACAAACGAGAGTCATCGGAAGAGGACTGTACGTGGAGAGCCTGACAGCTGGGACCCACGAGGTCCATGGTCACACGCAAGGAAAGTTCCTCCTTATTAAGTTGTTTCCTCCCCCTGACAGCTGGGACCCACCGGTTGTATCTTCGCATGGAAGGAAGTGCCTCCTTGATATGCGAAAAAACAATTCCTCCTGATGACAGCTGGGCCCCGGCAGATTTGGTGGATGACTTGTGGGCCTACTAAGCAGATGTGTACGTAGGGCTTTGTCAACTTAATCAACAAATGATTCTAGCAGCTGGACCGTTGGATGTTAATCCAACAGCCGTGCTCCTTCTTCAACCTTTGTTCTTGCTCTCTCCCGTGGGCGGCAGTGCTGCCGCACACCCGAACCAGTCAAGTTTCCCACTCCTCTCCATCTGCGACTCCACTGCCACATCTTCCCCATCTCCTGGCCGTTCCACTCCGGGGCCTCGCTGCCGTCCACCGGCCATGGTGCGCTCGACTTGGTGTGGTCAACGTGGTCAAGAAACGAGAGTCATCGGAAGATGAATGTACGTGAGAGGCTGACAGTGGGGACGCACCAAGCCCATGGATGCATGCATGCAACTTCATCCTTTTTACCCTGAAAAGTAATGTTTTCTCCCCCTGACTGTTAGGACCCACCAGCTACATCTTTGCACGAAAGGAAGTGCGTCCATATTACCGGCAAAAAAATTGATTCGCCCCCCTGACTGCTGGGACCCACCAGCTACATCTTCGCACGCAAGGAAGTGCCTAACAGTCGGGACCAACCTGGTCGAAGCGTACGTAGTGTTGTCATTCTGGTCGCGAACGTGTACTGAAGGAAATATGCCCTAGAGGCAATAATAAAGTTGTTATTTATATTTCCTTATGTCAGGATAAATGTTTGTTATTCATGCTAGAATTGTATTAACCAAAAACTTAGTACATGTGTGAATACATAGACAAACAGAGTGCCACTAGTTTGCCTCTACTTAACTAGCTCGCTGAATCAATGATGGTTATGTTTCCTAACCATAGACATGAGGTGTCATTTGATTAACGGGATCACATCATTAGAGAATGATATGATTGACTTGACGCATGTGTTAGCTTCGCACGATGATCATTTAGTTTGTTAGTATTCCTTTCTCCATAACTATACATGTTCCTAAGACTATGAGATCATGCAACTCCCGAGTACCGGAGGAACACTTTGTGTGCTACCAAACATCACAACGTAACTGGGTGATTACAAAGGTGATCTACAGGTGTCTCCGATGGTGTTCGTTGAGTTGGCATGGATCAAGATTAGGATTTGTCACTCCGATTGTCGGAGAGGTATCTCTGGGCCCTCTCGGTAATGCACATCACTATAAGCCTTTTAAGCAATGTAGCTAATGAGTTATTTACGGTATGTAGCATTAAGGAACGAGTAAAGAGACTTGTCAGTAACGAGATTGAACTAGGTATTGAGATACCGATGATCGAATCTCGGGCAAGTAACATACCGATGACAAAGGGAACAACGTATATCGTTATGCGGTTTGATTGATAAAGATCTTCGTAGAATATGTAGGAACCAATATGAGCATCCAGGTTCCGCTATTGGTTATTGACCATAGACATGTCTCGGTCATGTCTACATAGTTCTCGAACCCGTAGGGTCTGCACGCTTAACATTCGGTGACGATCGGTATTACGAGTTTATGTGTTTTGATGTACCGTAGGTAGTTCGGAGTCCCGGATTTGATCACGGACATGACGAGGAGTCTCGAAATGGTCGATACATAAAGATTGATATATTGGAAGCCTATGTTTGGACATCGGAATGGTTCCAGATGAGTTCGGGCATTTTCCGGAGTACCGGGAGGTTACCGGAACCCCCCCTGGGAGTATATGGGCCTTATTGGGCCTTAGTGGAAAATAGGAGAGGAAAGGAAAAGGTGGGAGGCGCGCCCCCTAGCCCAATCCGAATTGGGAGGGGGCCGCCCCCCCTTTCCTTTCTCCTCTCATCCCCTTCCTTCTCTCCTACTCCTACTACATGGAAGGGGGGAATCCTACTCCCGGTGGGAGTAGGACTCCCCTAGGGTGCGCCATAGAGAGGGAGGGCCCCTCCACTCCTCCACTCCTTTATATACGGGGGAGGGGCACCCCATAGACACACAAGTTGATCATTGATCTTTTAGCCATGTGCGGTGCCCCCCTCCACCATAATCCACCTCGGTAATATCGTAGCGGTGCTTAGGCGAAGCCCTGTTCCGGTAGCAACATCATCACCGTCATCACGCCGTCGTGCCGACGAAGCTCTCCCTCGAAGCTCTACTAGATCATGAGTTCGCGGGACGTCACTGAGCCAAACATGTGTAGATCACGGAGGTGTCGTACCTTCGGTGCTAGGATCGGTCGATCGTGAAGATGTACGACTACATCAACCGCGTTGTCATAATGCTTCCGCTTACGGTCTACGAGGGTACATAGACAACACTCTCCCCTCTCATGGCTATGCATCACCATGATCTTGCATGTGCGTAGGAATTTTTTTGAAATTACCGCGTTCCCCAACAGTGGCATCCGAGCCAGGTCTATGTGTAGATGTTATATGCACGAGTAGAACACAAGGGAGTTGTGGGCGTAGGTATATACATATTGCTTGCCGTCACTAGTTGATTCTTGATTCAGCGGCATTGTTGGATGAAGCGGCCGAGACCGACATTATGCGTACGTTTACGCGAGACTGGTTCTACCGACGTGCTTCGCACACTGGTGGCTAGTGGGTGTCTGTTTCTCCAGCTTTAGTTGAATCGGATTCAATGAACATGGTTCTTTCTGAAGATCAAAAAGCAATCACTATACCGTGTTCTGGTTTTTGATGCGTAGGTAAGAACAGTTCTTGCTCAGCCCGTAGCAGCCACGTAAAACTTGCAACAGCAAAGTAGAGGACGTCTAACTTGTTTTTGCAGGGCATGTTGTGATGTGATATGGTCAAGACATGATGCTAAATTTTATTGTATGAGATGATCATGTTTTGTAACACAGTTATCGGCAACTGGCCGGAGCCATATGGTTGTTGCTTTATTGTATGAAATGCAATCGCCATGTAATTGCTTTACTTTATCACTAAGTGGTAGCGATAGTCATAGAAGCAATAGTTGGCGAGACGACAATGATGCTTCAATGGAGATCAAGGTGTCAAGCCGGTGACGATGGTCTTTGGAGATGGAGATCAAAGGCACAAGATGATGATGGCCATATCATATCACTTATATTGATTGCATGTGATGTTTATCCTTTATGCATCTTATTTTGCTTAGTTTGGTGGTAGCATTATAAGATGATCTCTCACTAAATTTCAAGGTATAAGTGTTTTCCCTGAGTATGCATCGTTGCTACAGTTCATCGTGCCGAGACACCACGTGATGATCGGGTGTGATAAGCTCTACGTTCACATACAACTGGTGCAAGCCAGTTTTGCACACGCAGAATACTTGGGTTAAACTCGACGAGCCTAACAGATGCAGATATGGCCTCGGAACACTGGAGACCGAAAGGTCGAGCGTGAATCATATAGTAGATATGATCAAGATAGTGATGTTCACCATTGAAAACTACTCCATCTCACATGATGATCGGACATGGTTTAGTTGATATGGATCACGTGATCACTTAGATGATTAGAGAGATGTCTATCTAAGTGGGAGTTCTTAAGTAATTTGATTAATTGAACTTTAATTTATCATGAACTTAGTACCTGATAGTATTTTGCATGTCTATGTTGTTGTAGATATATGGACCGTGATGTTGTTCTGTTGAATTTTAATGCGTTCCTAGAGAAAGCTAAGTTAAAAGATGATGGTAGCAACTACACTGACTGGGTCTGTAACTTGAGGGTTATCCTAATTGCTGCACAGAAGAATTACGTCTTGGAAGCACCGCTAGTTGACAAACCCGCTGCAGGAGCAACGCCAGATGTTATGAACACCTGGCAGAGCAAAAGCTGATGACTACTCGATAGTTCAGTGTGCCATGCTTTACGGCTTAGAACCGGGACTTCAACGACGTTTTGAACATCATGGAGCATATGAGATGTTCCAGGAGTTGAAGTTAATATTTCAAGCAAATGCCCAGATTGAAAGATATGAAGTCTCCAATAAGTTCTATAGCTGCAATATGGAGGAGAATAGTTCTGTCAGTGAACATATACTCAGAATGTCTGGGTACCACAACCACTTGACTCAACAGGGAGTTAATCTTCCTGATGATAGTGTCATTGACATAGTTCATCAATCACTGCCACCAAGCTACAAGAGCTTCGTGATGAACTATAATATGCAAGGGATGGATAAGACGATTCCTGAGATCTGCGGAATGCTAAAGGCTGCGGAGGTAGAAATCAAGAAGGAGCATCAAGTGTTGATGGTCAACAAGACCACCGGTTTCAAGAAAAAGGGTAAAGGGAAGAAGGGCAAATTCAAGAAGAATAGCAAGCCAGTTGCTGATCAAGTGAAGAAACCCAAGTCTGGACCTAAGCCTGAGACTGAGTACTTCTACTGCAAAGGAATTGTTCACTGGAAGCGGAACTGCCCCAAGTATTTGGCGCAGAAGAAGGATGGCAAAGCGAAAGGTATATTTGATATACATGTTATTGATGTGTACCTTACTAATGCTCGCAGTAGTGCCTGGGTATTTGATACTGGTTCAGTTGCTAACATTTGCAACTCGAAAAATGGGCTACGGATTAAGCGAAGATTGGCTAAAGACGAGGTGACAATGCACGTGGGAAATGGTTCCAAAGTCGATGTGTTCGCCATCGGCACGCTACCTCTACATGTACCTTCGGGATTAGTTTTAGACCTAAATAATTGTTATTTGGTGCCAGCGTTGAGCATGAACATTATATCTGGATCTTGTTTGATGCCAGACGGTTATTCATTTAAATCAGAGAATAATGGCTGTTCTATTTATATGAGTAATATCTTTTATGGTCATGCACCTTGATAGGTGGTCTATTTTTACTAAATATTGATAGTAGTGATACACATGTTCATAGTATTGAGGCCAAAAGATGCAGAGTTGATAATGATAGTGCAACTTATTTGTGGCACTGCCATTTAGGTCATATTGGTGTAAATCGCATGAAGAAACTCCATTCTGATGGACTTCTGGAATCACTTGATTATGAATCACTTGGTACATGCGAACCATGCCTCATGGACAAGATGACTAAAACTCCGTTCTCCGGAACAATGGAGCAAGCAACCGAGTTATTGGAAATCGTACATACTGATGTATGTGGTCCAATGAACATTGAAGCTCGCGACAAATATCGTTATTTTCTCACCTTCACAGATGATTTGAGCAGATATGGGTATATCTACTTGATGAAACATAAGTCTGAAACATTTAAAAAGTTCAAAGACACTCAGAGTGAAGTGGAAAATCATCATAACAAGAAAATCAAGTTTCTACTATCTGATCGTGGAGGTGAATATTTTTGAGTTATGAGTTTGGACTTCATTTAAAACAATGCGGAATTCTTTCGCAACTCACGCCACCTGGAACACCACGGCGTAATGGTGTGTCCGAATGTCGTAATCGTACTTTACTAGATATGGTGTGATCTATGATGTCTCTCACTGATTTACCGCTATCGTTTTGGGGTTATGCTTTAGAGACAGCTGCATTCACATTAAATAGAGCACCATCTAAATCCGTCGAGACGACACCTTATGAACTGTGGTTTGGCAAGAAACCCAAGTTGTCATTTCTTAAAGTTTGGGTCTGTGATGCTTATGTGAAAAAGCTTCAACCTCATCAGCTCGAGCCCAAATCAGAGAAATGTGTCTTCATAGGATACCCAAAGGAGACTATTGGGTACACCTTCTATCACAGATCCGAAGGCAAGATATTTCTTGCTAAGAATGGATCCTTTCTAGAGAAGGAGTTTCTCTCGAAAGAAGTGAGTGGGAGGAAAGTAGAACTTGACGAGGTAAATGTACCTTGTCCCTTATTGGAAAGTAGTTCATCACTGAAATTAGTTCTAGTGATTCCTACACCAGTAAGTGAGGAAGCTAATGATGATGATCATGAAACTTCTGATCAAGTTACTACCGAACCTCGTAGGACAACCAGAGTAAGATCCACACCAGAGTGGTATGGTAATCCTGTTCCAAAAGTCATGTTACTTGACCATGACGAACCTACGAACTATGAGGAAGCGATGATGAGCCCAGATTCCACAAAATGGCTTGAAGCCATGAAATCTGAGATGGGATCCATGTATGAGAACAAAGTGTGGACTTTGGTTGACTTGCCCGATGATCGGCAGGCCATAGAGAATAAATGGATCTTCAAGAAGAAGACTGACGCCGATGGTAATGTTACTGTCTACAAAGCTCGACTTGTTGCAAAAGGTTTTCGACAAGTTCAAGGAGTTGATTACGATGAGACCTTCTCACCCGTAGCGATGCTTAAGTCCGTCTGAATCATGTTAGCAATTACCGCATTTTATGATTATGAAATTTGGCAAATGGATGTCAAAACTGCATTCCTTAATGGATACCTTAAAGAAGAGTTGTATATGATGCAACCAGAAGGTTTTGTCGATCCAAAAGGTGCTAACAAAGTATGCAAGCTCCAGCGATCCATTTATGGACTGGTGTAAGCCTCTCGGAGTTGGAATATACGCTTTGATAGTGTGATCGACGCATATGGTTTTATACAGACTTTTGGAGAAGCCTGCATTTACAAGAAAGTGAGTGGGAGCTCCATAGCATTTCTGATATTATATATAGATGACATATTATTGATAGGAAATGATACTGAATTTCTGAATAGCATAAAAGGATACTTGAATAAGAATTTTTCAATGAAAGACCTCGGTGAAGCTGCTTATATATTAGGCATCAAGATCTATAGAGATAGATCAAGTCGCTTAATTGGACTTTCACAAAGCACATACCTTGATAATGTTTTGAAGAAGTTCAAAATGGATCAAGCAAAGAAAGGGTTCTTGCCTATGTTATAAGGTGTGAAGTTGAGTCAGACTCAATGTCCGACCACTGCAGAAGATAGAGAGAAAATGAAAGTCATTCCCTATGCTTCAGCCATAGGTTCTATCATGTATGCAATGCTGTGTACCAGACCTAATGTGTGCCTTGCTATTAGTTTAGCGGGGAGGTACCAAAGTAATCCAGGAGTGGATCACTGGACAACGGTCAAGAACATCCTGGAATACCTGAAAAGGACTAAGGATATGTTTCTCGTTTATGGAGGTGACAAAGAGCTCGTCGTAAACGGTTACGTCGATGCAAGCTTTGATACTGATTCGGATGACTCTAAGTCACAAACCGGATACGTATTTTTATTAAATAGTGGAGCTTTCAGTTGGTGCAGTTCCAAGCAGAGCGTTGTGGCGGGATCTACGTGTGAAGCGGAGTACATAGCTGCTTCGGAAGCAACAAATGAAGGAGTCTGGATGAAGGAGTTCATATCTAATCTAGGTGTAATACCTAGTGCATCGGGTCCAATGAAAATCTTTTGTGACAATACTGGTGCAATTGCCTTGGCAAAGGAATCTAGGTTTCACAAGAGAACCAAGCACATCAAGAGACGCTTCAATTCCATCCACGATCAAGTCAAGGAGGGAGACATAGAGATTTGCAAGACACATACGGATCTGAATGTTGCAGACCCGTTGACTAAGCCTCTCTCACGAGCAAAACACGATCAGCACCAGGACTCCATGGGTGTTAAAATCATTACAATGTAATCTAGATTATTGACTCTAGTGCAAGTGGGAGACTGAACGAAATATGCCCTAGAGACAATAATAAAGTTGTAATTTATATTTCCTTATATCATGATAAATGTTTATTATTCATGCTAGAATTGTATTAACTGGAAACTTAGTACATGTGTGAATGCATAGACAAACAGAGTGTTGATAACCCACAAGTATAGGGGATCGCAACAGCTTTCGAGGGTAGAGTATTCAACCCAAATTTATTGATTCGACACAAGGGGGGCCAAAGAATATTCTCAAGTATTAGCAGCTGAGTTGTCAATTCAACCACACCTGGAAACTTAGTATCTGCAGCAAAGTGTTTAGTAGCACAATAATATGATAGTGGTGGTAGCGGCAACAAAAGTAAAGACAGCAAAAGTAATGTTTTTGGTATTTTGTAGTGATTGTAACAGTAGCAGCAGGAAAGTAAATAAGCGAGAACCAGTATATGGAAAACTCGTAGGCACCGAATCAGTGATGGATAATTATGCCGGATGCGGTTCATCATGTAACAGTCATAACATAGGGTGACACAGAACTAGCTCCAATTCATCAATGTAATGTAGGCATGTATTCCGTATATAGTCATACGTGCTTATGGAAAAGAACTTGCATGACATCTTTTGTCCTACCCTCCCGTGGCAGCGGGGTCCTATTGGAAACTAAGGGATATTAAGGCCTCCTTTTAATAGAGAACCGGAACAAAGCATTAGCACATAGTGAATACATGAACTCCTCAAACTATGGTCATCACCGGGAGTGGTCCCGACTATTTTCACTTCGGGGTTGCCGGATCATAACACATAGTAGGTGACTATAGACTTGCAAGATAGGATCAAGAACTCACATATATTCATGTAA
Source organism: Triticum dicoccoides (assembly GCF_002162155.2). NCBI lineage: Eukaryota > Viridiplantae > Streptophyta > Magnoliopsida > Poales > Poaceae > Triticum > Triticum dicoccoides. The sequence goes on along the minus strand of NC_041382.1, from coordinate 236,175,187 downwards.
ACATAATAGGTTCAGATCTGAAATCATGGCGCTCGGGCCCTAGTGACAAGCATTAAGCATAGCAAAGTCATAGAAACATCAATCTCAGAACATAATGGATACTAGGGATCAAACCCTAACAAAACTAACTCGATTACATGATAAATCTCATCCAACCCATCACCGTCTAGCAAGCCTACGATGGAATTACTCACGCACGGCGGTGAGCATCATGAAATTGGTGATGGAGGATGGTTGATGATGACGACGGCGACAAATCCCCCTCTCCGGAGCCCCAAACGGACTCCAGATCAGCCCTCCCGAGAGGTTTTAGGGCTTGGCGGCGGCTCCGTATCATAAAATGCGATGATTTCTTCTCTCTGGTTTTTTTCTCTCCGAAAGCAAATATATAGAGTTGGAGTTGGCGTCGGAGGGCTTCCAGGGGGCCCACGAGGTAGGGGGCGCGCCCTAGGGGGGGCGCGCCCCCACCCTCGTGGACAGGGTGTGGGCCCCCTAGTCTTAATATTTGGCGAGGATTTTTTATTATTTTTTCTAAGATGTTCCTTGGAGTTTCAGGTCATTCCGAGAATATTTGTTTTCTGCACATAAAACAACACCATGGAAATTCTGCTGAAAACAGCGTCAGTCCGGGTTAGTTCCATTCAAATCATACAAGTTAGAGTCCAAAACAAGGGCAAAAGTGTTTGGAAAAGTAGATACGACGGAGACGTATCAACTCCCCCAAGCTTAAACCCTTGCTTGTCCTCAAGCAATTCAGTTGACAAACTGAAAGAAAGAAAGAAAAACTTTTACAAACTCTGTTTGCTCTTGTTGTTGTAACTATGTCAAACCAGCATTCAAGTTTTCAGCATAGATCATAACTAACCACATTTGAAATAATTCTCAGGTCTCATAATTACTCATATCAATAGCATAATCAACTAGCAAGTCATAATAATAAATCTCGGATGACAATACTTCCTCAAAACAATCATAATATGATATAACAAGATGGTATCTCGCTAGCCCTTTCTTAGACCGCAAAACATAAATGCAGAGCACCTTTAAAGATCAAGGACTGACTAGACATTGTAATTCATGGTAAAAGAGATCCAATCAAAGTCATACCCAATATAAATTAACAGTGATGAATGCAAATGACGGTTGTGCTCTCCAGCTAGTGCTTTTTAATAAGAGGGTGATGACTCAACATAAAAGTAAATGGATAGGCCCTTCGCAGAGGGAAGCATGGATTTGTAGAGGTGCCAGAGCTCGGTTTTTAAATAGAGATAAATTGTATTTTGAGCGGTATACTTTCATTGTCAACGTAACAACTAAGAGATGACGATATCTTCCATGCTAAACACATTATAGGCGGTTCCCAAACAGAATGGTAAAGTTTATACTCCCCCTCCACCAACAAGCATCAATCCATGGCTTGCTCGAAACAATGAGTGCCTCCAACATACATTAGGTCCCAGGGGGGGTTTTGTTTGCAATTAATTTTGATTTAGTTTGCATAAAGCATGGGACTGGGCATCCCGGTGACCAGCCATTTTCTCGTGAGTGAGGATCGGAGTCCACTCCTCTTGAGAATAACCCGCCTAACACGGAAGATAAGGACAACCTTGGTTGATACATGAGCTATTCGAGCATACAAAACCAAATGTTTATTTGAAGGTTTAGAGTTTGGCACATACAAATTTACTTGGAACGGCAGGTAGATACCGCATATAGGAAGGTATGGTGGACTAATCTAGACTAACTTTGGGGTTTAAGGGATTGGATGCACAAGCAGTATTCCTGCTTAGTACAAGTGAAGGCTAGCAAAAGACTGGGAAGCGACCAACTAGAGAGCGACAACAGCCATGTACATGCATTAAAATTAATAAACATTGGATGCAAGCATGAGTAGGATATAATCCACCATGAACATAAATATCGTGAAGGCTATGTTGATTTTGTTTCAACTACATGCGTGAATATGTGCCAAGTCAAGTCACTTAAATCATTCAAAGGAGGATACCACCCCATCATACCACATCATAATCATCTCAATAGCATGTTGGCACACAAGGTAAATGATTATAACTCATAGCTAATCAAGCATGGCACAAGTAACTATGATCTCTAATTGTCATTGCAAACATGTTTATTCATAATAAGCTGAATCAGGAACGAGGGATCATATTTACAAAAACAAAAGAGGTCGAGTTCATACCAGCTTTTCTCATCTTAGTCAGCCCATCATATATCATCATAATTGCCTTTCACTTGCACGACCGAACGGTGTGAATAATAATAAGAGTGTACGTGCATTGGACTAAGCTGGAATCTGTGAGCATTCAATAAACAGGAGAAGACAAGGCAATATGGGCTCTTGGTTAAATGAACAATAATGCATATAAGAGCCACTTCAACAATTTAATTATGGTCTTCTCCTACTGACCCCCAAAGAAAATAAAAGAAATAAAACTATTTACACGGGAAAGCTCCCAACAAGAAGAAGAAGAACGGGAAATGTTTTTGGGTTTTCTTTTTAATTATTACTACTACAGCAGAAAAATAAACTACTACTATTTTTTTGTTTTTCTTAAGGTTTAGCAAACACACAAGAAGAAAGCAGGAAAAAGAAAATAAACTAGCATGGATATTACAGTGAAAAAGTATGAGCACCGACATCTAGCAATGAGTGTGTGTGAACATAAATGTAATGTCGGTGAGAAATATGTACTTCCCGAAGCTTAGGCTTTTAGCCTAAGTTGGTCTATGGCCACGGCTGGCCTGGCGGATATCCATAATAATAGTTGTTGGGGTCATACTGTGATGAGGAAGAAGAAGGCTCCGATTGCCACTGGCTGGCAATCATCTCCGGATCCCACTAATAGTTAGACTGCCGTGAAGGATCAAATTGTGGTTCCGGTTCTGGTTCCTCGGCTGGTGCAGGGTTCCGGTAGGCGTGAATAGCCGTCAACGGAACAAGGTATGTGCTTACAGTGAAATCAAACAAAGAAGGAGCAGGCAGGATAATAGTCTCAGGATGATGTTTGTTAAAGAACAATTGATACTTAAGCTCTCCTGCCCTATTCTTAACAATAAAATCATGTGCCACCATACTTTTATGATCTAGATAAACACGGGGCAGCACCTTTTCTTCCTTCTCAGCATGCCTAATAGGTATGTTAAAATGTACGGCTAGGCGTGTAGCATAGATGCCTCCAAAGATGGGGCCTTTGGTACGGTTCATACTTAACCGTCTAGCAATAATACCGCCCATACTAAAAGTGTTATCACTGTATAAACCGTGGTGCAGAATAATTATATCAGGGATACTAAGGTTTCCACAGTTTCCGCGTCCAATTAAACAACGACTAGCAAATAATGCAAAGTAACGTAAAACAGGAAAATGTATGCTAGTGATTCGTGCATCAGAAACCTTCCTAGTTTCTCCTACAGTGATAGTATCAATAAACCCAACCACATCATCATGATGTGGTTCTTCTGTCTTGCCCTCAAAAGGGACTAAACAAATCCGACAGAAATCATAAAGTGACATCTCCTTATACTCATCATATAAATGAAACTCCACCGTAGGTGGTGAGTTCCTAGAATGAAAATGAAAGTTTTGCACAAAAGTATTTGTGAGTAAGAGATACTGATCGCATTGGTCGTGGAGGAAAGCGGTGAGGCCTGCATTGTGAGCCAATTCATGAAAATCTTCATAGATACCGGCTGCTCTCAAGAAATCATCAGAAGGCCATTCACACGCCCGAATCTCCGCGGTGCGCGACAAATTATACTTAGGCTTCGGTGCCTTTTCCTTCGAGCTTTGGCTCGATGAGCCCCTCAAAAATCTCCTCATTATTTTTCTGAAATAATCTGAAATTTTTAGTAACTTCAAACAAAAGCAAACCAACTTCAATAATATTGATAGCAACTACTCCTACAAGTGCCTGGAGCCTATATCAAGCATTAGAACTACTTGGAACCATATAAATTTGACATGAAAGCTCAAGAACATGGTCACCTATGCAGCACAAATTTGCAAAGAATAAAGCATTAGAACAAAAACTAATTGGACCAATGGAGGAGTCACATACCAAGGAACAATCTCCCCAAGCAGTTTTGCGAGAGGTGCTTTGAGCAAGGAGATCGAAAATCACAGCAAAAGTGGCTGGAACTCGTGCTTGAGTTGGTTCGTGGGTTTGTGTGAGACAGAGGAAGAAGATGGGTGTTGGGATAAGTGGAGGAGGGCCACCATGGGCCCACGAGGCAGGGGGCGCGCCCTAGAGGTGGGCGCCCACCACCCTCGTGGCCAGGTGGCAGCTCCTCCCGCGGTAATTTTTGCACAGTAAATCCTCAAATATTCCCGAAAAAATCATATTAAATTGGCATGGCATTTTGAGGACTTTTATTTTCGGGATATTTTATATTGCACGGATAAGTGAGGAAACAGACAGAAAAATACTATTTTTACTTTATTTAATATAAATAACAGAAAGTAAAAGTGGGGTACAGAGGGTTGTGCTTCTAGTTTCGTCCATCTCATGCTCATCAAAAAGAATCCACTAACAAGGTTGATCAAGTCTTGTTAACAAACTCATTCCGATAATAATGAAACCGGAGAAATTTCGAATAACACTAAGTTACCTCAACGGGGATATGCACATCCCCAATAATAAGTATATCATATTTCTTTTTGATAGTAGGAAGAGGAAATTCAAAATCTCCAATTATAATCGATGGAATTTTTCCAATGGAGTTGATAATATGAACTTGAGGTTGTTTCCTCGAAAAGTGTACCGTATGCTCATTACCATTAACATAAAAAGTGACATTGCCTTTGTTGCAATCAATAACAGCCCCTGCAGTATTAAGAAAAGGTCTTCCAAGAATAATAGACATACTATCATCCTTGGGAATATCAAGTATAACAAAGTCCATTAAAATAGTAACGTTTGCAACCACAACAGGCACATCCTCACAAATACCGACAGGTATAGCAGTTGATTTATCAGTCATTTGCAAAGATATTTCGGTAGGTGTCAGCTTATTCAAGTCAAGTCTATGATATAAAGAGAGAGGCATAACACTAACACCGGCTCCAAGATCACATAAAGCAATTTTAATATAATTTCTTTTAATGGAGCAATGTATAGTAGGTACTCCGGGGTCTCCAAGTTTCTTTGGTATGCCACCCTTAAAAGTATAATTAGCAAGCATGGTGGAAATCTCAGCTTCTGGTATCTTTCTTTTATTAGTAATGATATCCTTCATATATTTAGCATAAGGATTTGTTTTGAGCACATTAGTTAATCGCATACGCAAAAAGATAGGCCTAATCATTTCAGCAAAGCGCTCAAAATCCTCATCATCCTTTTTCTAGGATGGTTTCGTAGGAAAAGGCATGGGTTTCTGAACCCAAGGTTCCCTTTCTCTACCATGTTTCCTAGCAACAAAGTCTCTTTTATCATAATGTTGATTCTTTGATTGTGGGTTATCAAGATCAACAGTAGGTTCAATTTCCACATCATTATCATTACTAGGTTGAGCATCATCATGAACATCATTATTAATATTTTCATTAGGTTCATGTTCACTACCAGATTGTGTTTCAGCATCAGACATAAAAATATCATTTGGATTATCAGGTGGTTCAGCAATAGGTTCACTAGAAGTTTGCACAGTTCTATCATTTTTCTTCTTCTTTTTAGAAGAACTAAGAACGTCAATATTATTTCTTTGAGAATCTTGCTCGATTCTCTTAGGGTGGCCTTCAGGATACAAAGGTTCCGGAGTCATTCTACCACTTCTAGTAGCCACTCTAACAGCATAATCATTTTTCTTACTATTCATTTCATCAAGCACTTCTTTTTGAGCCTTAAGTACTTGTTCTACTTGAGTGGTAACCATAGAAGCATGTTTGCTAACAAGTTTAAGTTCACCTTTAATATTAGCCATATAATCACCCAAGCGTCTAATCATATAAGCATTTTCTTTTAATTGTCTACCAAAATAAGCATTGAAGTCGTCTTGCTTAAACATAAAGTTATCAAACTCATCCAAGCACTGACTAGCAATTTTAGTAGGAGGGACTTCAACTTTATCATATCTATAGAGAGAATTTACCTCTACTACCTGTGTTGGGATATCGGGATCAGGAGGTTCTTCAGTAAATAAAGAATTGAGATCATATGTTTCTTCAACAGGCGGTATATTAAGACCATGTATTTCTTCAATAGGAGGTAAATTCTTAACATCTTCAGCTTTAATACCTTTTTCTTTCATAGATTTCTTTGCCTCTTGCATATCTTCGGGACTAAGAAATAGAACACCTCTCTTCTTCGGAGTTGGTTTAGGAATGGGTTCAGTAATTGGAGCAGGAGCTGGCTCAGGAGGTGCCCAATTATTTTCATTTGTCAACATATTATTCAATAGAATTTCATCTTCATCCGGTGTTCTTTCCCTGAAAAGAGAACCAGCACAACTATCCAGGTAATCTCTAGAAGCATCGGTTAGTCCATTATAAAAGATATCAAGTATTTCAGGTTTCTTAAGAGGATGATCAGGCAAAGCATTAAGTAACTTGAGAAGCCTCCCCCAATCTTGTGGGAGACTCTCTTCTTTAATTTGCACGAAGTTGTATATTTCTCTCAAAGCAGCTTGTTTCTTATGAGCAGGGAAATATTTAGCAGAGAAGTAATAAATCATATCCTGGGGACTACGCACACACCAGGATCAAGAAAATTAAACCATATCTTAGCATCACCCTTTAATGAGAACGGAAATATTTTGAGTATATAAAAGTAACGCGATCTCTCATCATTAGTGAACAGGGCAGCTATATCATTTAACTTAGTAAGACGTGCCACAACAGTTTCAGATTCATAGCCATAAAACGGATCAGATTCAACCAAAGTAATTATATCAGGGTCAACGGAGAATTCATAATCCTTATCAGGAACACATATAGGTGAAGTAGCAAAAGCAGGGTCGGGTTTCATTTTATCTCTAAGTGATTCTTTGTTCCATTTAACTAATAACCTCTTAAGCTCATATCTATCTTTGCAAGCTAAAATAGCGGCAGAAGATTCCATATCAAAAAGATAGCCCTCGGGAATAATAGGCATATTTTCATCATCACTATCATCATCGTATTCAGATTCAATAATTTCTTTTTCTCTAGCCCTAGCAATTTGTTCATCAAGAAATTCACCAAGGGGCACAGTAGTATCAGGCATAGAAGCAGTTTCATCATAAGTATCATGCATAGCAGAAGTGGCATCATCAATAACATGCGACATATCAGAACGAATAGCAGAAGCATTGTAGGTGTCGCAAACTTACTCATAACAGAAGGTGAATCAAGTGGAGAGCTAGATGGCAGTTCCTTACCTCCCCTCATAGTTGAGGGATAGATATTGGTTTTTGGATCTCTCAAGTTCTTCATAGTGTCTAGCAGATATAAATCCCAAGTGACTCAAAGAATAGAGCTATGCTCCCCGGCAATGACGCCAGAAATTTGTCTTGATAACCCACAAGTATAGGGGATCGCAACAGCTTTCGAGGGTAGAGTATCCAACCCAAATTTATTGATTCGACACAAGGGGAGCCAAAGAATATTTTCAACTATTAGCAGCTGAGTTGTCAATTCAACCACACCTGGAAACTTAGTATCTGCAGCAAAGTGTTTAGTAGCACGGTAATATGATAGTGGTGGTAGCGGCAACAAAAGTAAAGACAGCAAAAGTAATGTTTTTGGTATTTTGTAGTGATTGTAACAGTAGCAGCGGGAAAGTAAATAAGCGAGAATCAGTATATGGAAAACTCGTAGGCACCGGATCAGTGATGGAAAATTATGCCGGATGCGGTTCATCATGTAACAGTCATAACATAGGGTGACACAGAACTAGCTCCAATTCATCAATGTAATGTAGGCATGTATTTCGTATATAGTCATACATGCTTATGGAAAAGAACTTGCATGACATCTTTTGTCCTACCCTCGCGTGGCAGCGGGGTCCTATTTGAAACTAAGAGATATTAAGGCCTCCTTTTAATAGAGAACTGAAACAAAGCATTAGCACATAGTGAATACATGAACTCCTCAAACTATGGTCATCACCGGGAGTGGTCCCGATTATTGTCACTTCGGGGTTGCCGGATCATAACACAAAGTAGGTGACTATAGACTTGCAAGATAGGATCAAGAACACTCATATATTGATGAAAACATAATAGGTTCAGATCTGAAATCATGGCACTCGGGCCCTAGTGACAAGCATTAAGCATAGCAAAGTCATAGCAACATCAATCTCAGAACATAATGGATACTAGGGATCAAACCCTAACAAAACTAACTCGATTACATGATAAATCTCATCCAACCCATCACCGTCCAGCAAGCCTACGATGGAATTACTCACACACGGCGGTGAGCATCATGAAATTGGTGATGGAGGATGGTTGATGATGACGACGGCGACGAATCCCCCTCTCCGGAGCCCCAAACGGACTCCAGATCAGCCATCCCGAGAGGTTTTAGTGCTTGGCGGCGGCTTCGTCTCATAAAACACGATGATTTCTTCTCTCTGATTTTTTCTCCCCGAAAGCAAATATATAGAGTTGGAGTTGGCGTCGGAGGGCATCCAGGAGGCCCACGAGGTAGGGGGCGCGCCCTAAGGGGGGGGGCGCCCCCACCCTTGTGGACAGGGTGTGGGCCCCCTGGTCTTCATCTTTGGTGAGGATTTTTTTATTTTTTCTAAGATGTTCCGTGGAGTTTCAGGTCATTCCGAGAATATTTGTTTTCTGCACATAAAACAACACCATGGCAATTCTGCTGAAAACAGCGTCAGTTCGGGTTAGTTCCATTCAAATCATACAAGTTAGAGTCCAAAACAAGGGCAGAAGTGTTTGGAAAAGTAGATACGACGGAGACGTATCAAGTGTCACTAGTGTGCATCTACTTGACTAGCTCGTTGAATCAATGATGGTTATGTTTCCTAACCATAGACATGAGTTGTCATTTGATTAACGAGATCACATCATTAGAGAATGATGTGATTGACTTGACCCATCCGTTAGCTTAGCACGATGATCATTTAGTTTGTTGCTATTGCTTTCTTCATGACATATACATGTTCCTATGACTATGAGATCATGCAACTCCCGAATAAGAAATTTTCAATGAAAGACCTTGGTGAAGCTGCTTATATATTGGGCATCAAGATCTATAGAGATAGATCAAGACGCTTAATTGGACTTTCACAAAGCACATACCTTGATAAAGTTTTGAAGAAGTTCAAAATGGATCAGGCAAAGAAAGGGTTCTTGCCTGTATTACAAGGTGTAAAGTTGAGTCAGACTCAATGCCCGACCACTGCAGAAGATAGTGAGAAAATGAAAGGTGTTCCCTATGCTTCAGCTATAGGCTCTAGCATGTATGCAATGCTGTGTGCCAGACCTGATGTGTGCCTTGCTATAAGTTTAGCAGGGAGGTAACAAAGTAATCCAGGAGTGGATCACTGGACAACGGTCAAGAACATCCTGAAATACCTAAAAAGGACTAAGGATATGTTTCTCATATATGGAGGTGACAAAGAGCTCTTCGTAAATGGTTACGTCGATGCAAGCTTTGACACTGATCCGGATGACTCTAAGTCACAAACCGGATACATGTTTTTATTAAATGGTGGAGTTGTCAGTTGGTGCAGTTCCAAGCAGAGCGTCGTGGCGGGATCTATGTGTGAAGCGGAATACATAGCTGCTTCGAAAGCAGCAAATGAAGGAGTTTGGATGAAGGAGTTCATATCCAATCTTGGTGTCATACCTAGTGAATCGGGTCCAATGAAAATCTTTTGTGACAATACCAGTGTAATTGCCTTGGCAAAGGAATCAAGATTTCACAAGAGAACCAAGCACATCAAGAGACGCTTCAATTCCATCCGTGATCAAGTCAAGGAGGGAGACATAGAGATTTGCAAGATACATACGGATCTGAATGTTGCAGACTCGTTGACTAAGCCTCTCTCACGAGCAAAAATTGATCAGCACCAAGAGTCCATGGGTGTTAGAATTATTACAATGTAATCTAGATTATTAACTCTAGTGCATGTGGGAGCTGAAGGAAATATGCCCTAGAGGCAATAATAAAGTGGTTATTTATATTTCCTTATATCATGATAAATTCTTATTATTCATGCTAGAATTGTATTAACCGGAAACTTAGTACATGTGTGAAGACATAGACAAATAGAGTGTCACTAGTTTGCCTCTACTTAACTAGCTCGTGGAATCAATGATGGTTATGTTTCCTAACCATAGACATGAGTTGTCATTTCATTAACGCGATCATATCATTAGAGAATGATGTGATTGACTTGACCTATCCGTTAGCTTAGCACGATGATCATTTAGTTTGTTGCTATTGCTTTCTCCATAACTATACATGTTCCTATGATTATGAGATCATGCAACTCCCGAGTACAAGAGGACTTTGTGTGCTACCAAACGTCACAACGTAACTGGGTGATTATAAAGGTGCTTTATAGGTGTCTCCGATGGTGTTTGTTCATTTAGCATGGATCAAGATTAGGATTTGTCACTCCGACTGTCGGAGAGGTATCTTTGGGCCCTCTCGGTAATGTACATCACTATAAGCCTTGCAAGCAATGTAGCTAATGAGTTAGTTACGGGATGTAGCATTACGAAACAAGTAAAGAGACTTGCAGGTAATGATATTGAAGTAGGTATTGAGATACCGACTATCGAATCTCAGGCAAGTAACATACCGATGACAAAGGGAACAACATATATTGTTATGCGGTTTGACCGATAAAGATCTTCGTAGAATATGTAGGAACCAATATGAGCATCCAGGTTCCGCTATTGGTTATTGACCGGAGACATGTCTCGGTCATGTCGACATAGTTCTCGAACCCGTAGGGTCTGCATGCTTAACGTTCGGTGACGATCGATATTATGAGTTTATGTGTTTTGATGTGCCAAAGGTAGTTCGGAGTCCCTGATTTGATCACGGACATGACGAGGAGTCTCAAGATGGTTGAGACATAAAGATCGATATATTGGAAGCCTATGTTTGGACATCAGAATTGTTCTGGATGACTTCGGGCATTTTCCGGAGTACCGTGAGGTTACTGGAACCCCCCGGGGAGTATATGGGCCTTATTGGGCCTTAGTGGAAAAGAGGAGAGGGAAGGAAAAGGTGGGAGGCGCGCCCCCCTAGCCCAATCTGAATTGGGAGGGGGCTGCCCCCCTTTCCTTTCTCCTCTCCTCCCCTTCCTTCTCTCCTACTCCTACTACATGGAAGGGGGAAATCCTACTCTCGATGGGAGTAGGACTCCCCTAGGGCGCGCCATAGAGAGGGCCGGCCCCTCCCCTCCTCCACTCCTTTATATACGGGGAGGGGGGCACCCCATAGACACACAAGTTGATCATTGATCTTTAGCCGTGTGTGGTGCCCCCCCTCCACCATAATCCACCTCGGTAATATTGTAGCGGTGCTTAGGCGAAGCCCTGTTTCGGTAGCAATATCATCACCGTCATCACTCTGTTGTGCTGACGAAGCTCTCCCTCGAAGCTCTACTGGATCGTGAGTTCGCAAGACGTCAATGAGCCCACATGTGCAGATCGCGGAGGTGTCGTACCTTCGGTGCTAGATCTATCGATCGTGAAGACATACGACTGCATCAACCACGTTGTCATAACGCTTCCGCTTACGGTCTACGAGGGTACGTAGACAATACTCTCCCCTCTCGTTGCTATGCATCACCATGATCTTGCATGTGCGTAGGATTTTTTTGAAATTACTGTGTTCCCCAACATGTACGTACATACTGGTCAACGTAGAGGTGTGCACGTGTCGTAGTAGAGCCGCACATGTGTCATAGTAGAGGCGCGCACGTAGCATCTACACGTAGTTACAGTGGTCAGGGTGCAAGAAAGAAAATACGACCATGTACGTACATACAGGCGGGGTCTCAAACGCCTACTCACGCATACGTACGACCAGAGCTCGTGTACATGGCTGGGTAGGAAAGGACAAGCTGCGCCGTCGTCGTGATCATGGGGAGGCAACCAGCTGGGTCGAAACGAAATGCATCGTCATGTTCATCGGGAGCCAACCGGCTTGGACAGAACTACCGATGGAAACGAGGCCTGGCGTACCGCAGAACGGAGGAAACGGCCTTGTGTTCGACCGACCACGGTCGAAATGGCATCCTGTTCATCGGCAGGGGTCTAGCGTACCACAAAACGGAGGGAACGGACCTGCTACGGTCGAAACGGGGTCCTGTTAATTGGGAGGTGTGTGGCGTACCGCAAAATGGAGGAAACAGACTTGTGTTGCAGCGCTACGGTCGAAACGGGGGTCCTGTTCATAGGAGGGATGTGGCGTACTGCAAAACGGGACTCCACGAGATACTGTTCATCTCCACCTTCGATTGCCTCCATGGGCTACTATTCATCCACCATCGACTGCCTCCACTGGCTCCTGTTCATCCACCGTCAACTTCCTCCAGCCTCCACCTGCGACTGTTCATCCACGGGCTCCTGTTCATCTAGCCTCCACCACTCCTCCACCGGCTACTGTTCAGCCAGCCCTCTCCACGAGGTCCTGTTGAACCACCCCTCCACGGGCTACTGTTCATCTAGCCCTCCACCGGCTACTGTTCAACCAGACCTCCACCGGCTACTGTTCAACCAGCCCTCCATGGGGTCCTGTTCATCCAGCCCTCGACGGGGTCCTGTTCATCCACCGGCTCGATCGATCGGGGTACTGTTCATCCATTGGCAACGACCTCTACTACCACGGGGTCCTGTTCATCCAACCCCCCACCGGGAACTGTTCATCCAAACCCCCTCAATAACGCTCATTGTTCATCAAGGGAAGGAGGTAGCAGTGTTTGATCGACTTCAGTTAGCAGCAGTAGCGAAGGAATCACTCAGGTTCAGTTAACAGCAAGGGATCGATCGATCGCTCGGGTTCAGTAACGCGTATCCTGCAGTGCAATCCCTCGGGTTCAATTAGAGCCCAATGCCTCACTCGGCTTCAGTTAGAGCCCAACGCCTCGCACACACGAGCGTACGTACGAGAGAAACGCGCATCGTTCGGCCCCCGACCACCCACCGTAATTGGGAACTCCCCGATATTTTCCTCGCCCTCGCTTCTACCATGGTTTTTTCCGTCATGGACGGCCCAGAGAATGTCATGTAGCTGCGTCTCCGGCCCGCCCAGGACGAAAAGCCCATTTTCTGTCATATTTTTTGATAGAAGTAGGACTCCCACCACATCTATCATGATACTGCGTTTTGTCACAATTATCTTCATAGAAGTGTCATAAGTATGACAGATTTTTTTTGTTCGATCCAAAATGTCACGGGTGAGTTTCTTTTTTGTAGTGTCAGGATGTTCGGTTCCATCTCCTGCATAAGGATTAGCTAGCAATTGTTCTATCATACTCGAAGGAATTTCATATTCAATATTTTTAGTAGGTGTAGTAGGTTGAGGGGTAGCTAGTTGTGGTTCTGGTCGAGGTGAAGATACCCCGAACAAACCCCTGAAAGGATTGTTTTCCATAATAACAAGTGACAATAAAATTTCAGCACACTATATAAGTGTTTCCTTACGAAAGGTGCTTCACTCCTCGGCAACTGCGCCAGAAAATAGCCTTGATGACCCACAAGTATAGGGGATCAATTGTATCTATTTTTGATAACTAAGAGTGTCAAACCCAACGAGGAGCAGAAGGAAATGACAAGTGGTTTTCAGCAAGGTAATGTCTGCAAGTGCTGAAATTGTAAGTAACTGAGTAGTTTGATAGCAAGATAATTTGTAACGGGCAAGTAACGATAGTAGTAACAAAAGTGCAGCAAGATAGCCCAATTCTTTTGAGGCAAAGGACATGCCAAAATGGTCTCTTATGATAAGCAAAGCGTCCTTGAGGGTACACGGGATTTTCATCTAGTCACTTTCAACATGTTGGTTGAATTCGTGATCGGTACTTTGATAATTTGACATGTGGGTGGACCGGTTCTTAGGTGTTGTTCTTACTTGAGCAAACCTCCTACTTATGATTAACCCTCCCGCAAGTATCCGCAACTACGAGAAAAGTATTAAGAATAAATTCTAACCATAGCATTAAACTTTTAGATCTAATCGGTCCCTTACGGAATAGCGCATAAACTAGGATTTAAGATTCTGTCACTCTCGCAACCCATCATCTAATTGCTACTCCACAATGCATTCGCTTAGGCCCAAATATGGTGAAGTGTCATGTAGTCGATATTCACATGACACCACTAAGGGAATCAGAACATCCATACTACCAAAATATCGAACACATCAAGTTCACATGATTACTGGCAACATGGTTTCTCCCATGACCTCAAGAACAAAAGTAACTACTCACAAATGATAATCTTCCACCAAATAAACCATATAGTAAACAACTACAAGATGTAATCAATACTACTAGTCACCCACAGGATGCTGCTAACGCGACACTACGATCAGAGACCCTTCGACGAAACTGTGTGCGATGCCATAATCGCAAATGGTGGTGTAAAAAACCTGTCAAAAAAGGTGCAAAATGTTTGCGATGCAGGATGCATCAAACACGGTTCAGATTTTAGTTGCATGTGCGATGCAGGGTATATGGTTCAGCTCAGTTAACTGTTTGCGATGAGGAGGAACAAAAGAAACGGGCGGCCAGATGAAGGTGTGTGCGATATACATCATATGGTTCACACGAATGAACTATTTGTGATTACGCAACACAAAAGAAACGGTCAGCCAGATCAAGGTGTGTGCGATATACGGCATGCGGTTCACTCGGATGAACTATTTGCGTTGAGACATCAGAATAGAAATGGTTCAACTTAACATGATGTGTGTGATACACGGCAAATAGGTCTGTAATCAGAAATGTGTGTGAAGACCAATAATAGCACAGACGATTACTGCTAAAAAGTCATTGTGTTGTGAGCAAACGATTGCTGGTATACAATTGTGAGTGATTGATGAAAAAATCACCGACGAGTTCCATTGTTTAGTTCGTGTGCAATGTGATTTTCTTTGTCCGCACAACATCTATGCTCTGTCTACAGAGCATCAACATATATATTTAAAAAGACAGCATTGCATAACCAAATTAAGCATACAATTACACAAGTGACTACACACATAACATTTCCACATACCAAAGTAAGCAATTACATGCATACTAAAGTAGGAGAAACGAGGATCAAATCATCTACTTATTGTTGCAACGACTCTTGCCATTGCTCTGCTTCCGGCTGGATCCCTGGCCATTTTGGGTAAGGAGGCACTTCCTCATGTCAACGATCTACCTATACATGTCGTAGCTCGTGTACGCCTCCTTGGCCGCATACACAACGTGAGCTTTGTCAAGTTTCTCCGTCCAGGCCGAGTGCCAGGCACGCTTGTCCTTGTTGCATGAATCCTTCATGCCTCTGTAGTAGGGGTCGATGATGGCCTCGGTGAGGTGAACCAGCGAGTCCTTCTCATGCTCCTTTCTACCCCAGATCTTGTATTGGCCCTGGATGACGACAAGATTCTGGCAGGCGATGCCCGAATTCTCGAGCGCCTTTACATCGTTGGCGATGTCCACCATAGCGAACATGTAGTGGGGGCTATTGAGAAACCTAGCGAAACGCTCGCAAGGCCTTGTGGCTAGGCAATATTGGTAGACAAGGACTTTGTGGCGCACGCACATCTGGGCGACGGTGGCCTTGGGACGAGACCCGGCACAAGCGCGAGTGTACTCGAGGTTGAACCCGACCACCTTGTACTTCTCCTCGGCAAGCAACAGCTCCATGATGTGGGTGGAATGCTCCACCCAAACCGGGTCGTTGGTGTGCACCATCGAGAAGTCCATGAACCTTCTGTGGGTGTCCACCACGACACGCATGGTGAACTGATGCTCATCGTCAGCGGCCTCTCGGAGCGCCATTGAAGCCGCACATGATACCCTCTAAGAATTTCTCGTGGTGGGTGTGCTTCTTGCAATGGTGGGGAGTGATCGAAAGGTTGGCTGCTGTAATAAATGGGGGTCGACCGGCCTGTAATCGTCATGTCTTGTCACGACATTCATAGTGGAGGATTCCAGTGCACGCTTGACAACACCGCACCGCACACGTGGGCCTGAAGAGGCGCCAAATGTATTGTCAGTGAGCCTGTTCCCGCACTACCGCGCAGTTTACTGCGCAAGGTTCCCGCCCGGCTAGTTTGGCCACGCGTCGGCTAGAAGAGGGGCAAATCATGGGCGTTTATTGGCAAAAAGCTTTGTAAAAACAAAGTGTGTGGAATGACTTAGGTCATAAGTTTACCCATGGGTGATAAGGTCAAAGTTACACAGAAGGGTGATGATGGACACTTGAGTGCGATAATTAATTCTGCACTCTACAGGGCACACCGTGGAAGAAACCAACTGTGTGCGAAGATCGCAGTCGAGTTAGCTATACAGATCATGTGCTGTGAGATCGACAAGGTAAACAGATTCGAGAATGGTTAATAAAATCTAAGACTATTGCATATTAAGGTCAAAATAGTGCTACCAATATATGAGTCTTATACAATGTCATTTCAATGATTGTACCACAAAAGCTCGAAATATTACAAGGTTCAAATTCCAAAGTTATATGGCTCAAATTCGAAGATTACAAGGTTCAAACTGATATTAGAAATGAAATTCAGCTCATCAGCTGCAAATGCTCGCGCTGATCCGCTGAACATGGATATCAGAGAGGTTCAAACTAATATTACAACTTCTAAGTCTGGTTTCGAAACCTCACAATTTTTGCAAAGGGGTCAGCCACTGGGAAGTTATTTATGGGGTTGACACGATGACTTCCAATTACTCTGTCATCTGAAGCTCCAAAATGAAATTTAGCATTTTTGGAGCCTATTCCATTCTTCTGCAGGCGCCGGCGCTGATCAAGAAACCATTCATTTTTGCGAAATAAATGTAGGGCAAACCTCATTTCCTTCATCACCCTTGCTCTGAGAACAAAGAACCTAGCGAATATAATCTCCGGTAGGTCCCTCAATAGGAGTTCAAAGTGATTTCTGAGAGATGTAGATCTAGGCATTCGACATGATTGTTATATTGTATCACATTATCCACCACTGGGCCTAATCTTATCTGCAAAAGAAGAAAACATTTTAGTGCCTACATGCAGTTTTGAACATTACTACATGCATATTTGGTTTGCAGGATTTGTAAAATGCACTAACATGCCATCTTCGATCTGACATGATTAACATGGGCATTTGATTACATTCTAGAAAAATGTAGCCTTCTTCACAAGAGGTTGGAGTGGATGAAAAGTTCCCTAAGAAAACTAGTACAGATGAATCCAAAGGAGAAATGCTTATTGATTGTAACCATATGGATCAAGCAACCAATATGGGGGGGGGGAGGGTGGAACATGTATGTACTGAAATCATCCAAAAGAAATCTTCAGAAATCGTAGTACATTGTCATTGTAAACTTAGAAAAAGGTGTCACAAATTGAACTCCCTTATGGTTAACATTTAATAGGAAAGGAACATCACCTCGATATATAGGTTCTCCAGGCACGAAAAGCATCTCAGGAAACTGACAACTTGCTCCAGGTTGGGGCCAATAGATTCTAGTGCCAAGACCTTCATTGTGCGCAGTTTCGGGGTCAAGCTTGTCAGAATCATTTTCTGAATGACAGACAAACAAACATCTTCAAAATTAGAAATAATGTTAATTTGTAGAAGGAGAGGTAGAAGGCGTCTGTTGAACCTGAACGTGTGTGGATCCAATAACAAGTTCGGAGTATTTGTCAGACGAGTAGCCCACCACTGTCAATTTCGGCGTAGAAATGACATTGATTCTTGTTGGACCTTCTTGATCAACTACAAGTAATCTCTCAAGTGCAGTTGTGTCCTAAGTGACCATACCGTGGTACACATCTTGTGATGTCTTCCTGCCGCACCAGCAACACACATAAATAGTCCGGAGAGTCATGGAGGTGATGTGAAAGGTACTCAACCCATTGATCGCCTGAAGATGGAGGTACTCAAGTGTAGTACAACCACGAAGTAGGCGCTCCATGTCACCATTTGAGAGGTAGACGGCGACGATCTCGAGGTGCTTCAGTCGTGGTAGAATAAGAGCGAGCGCATCATTAAGGCGGGATGGCAGTTCCTGAACTTGGCGATGCACAGCATGGGCGCGAGGTGGAGTGCAGACGTTGGCAGCGACCGCATATGGCCATCATAAAAAGTGTGCTCCTCAAGCTGATCAAGGGTGGGGGATCGGAACCAGTCGTCAAGCTTGGCTCGGTCCTTGCCGTTGGAACGGAACTTTCCCATTCTAAGGCCTCTGGTTGGGCCAAGGTGACTGCCAAGGATCTTGGAGAACGCATCCAAGATTTTGCGATAGCCATGGCAGAGCTCGTGGGTGTCGA
This sequence comes from Triticum dicoccoides, assembly GCF_002162155.2. Lineage (NCBI taxonomy): Eukaryota > Viridiplantae > Streptophyta > Magnoliopsida > Poales > Poaceae > Triticum > Triticum dicoccoides. Next base: position 236,156,728 of record NC_041382.1, on the reverse strand, counting down.
TGAGGTCGAGAGGGCTGGAGTTCCATAGGGGGAACCACCATTGGGAAAGGACGGTTGTCCGCGCCCCATATTTGATTGGGAGAAGGGAGATGATGACTGTCAACATATCATCGGGGAGGCTACTGATGAAGTCTAGGCCTGCTGGAGTCGCTTGCGGTTCTAGCTCACCCCGCCTCCGCTTGTTGGCAACCCCATTCTCCACCTCCGGAGTCTCCTTGTCAGCGGTGCTTTCTGGTAGAAATGGGAGTACAGGGAATATTTAGTAAAAACAGGGCAATAGAAAAGTGTATTTGTAACTATAAGTTATTAGGTAGGAATATAGTAAGAAAAGGGAACAACAATTGGTTGCTTAAATACTACACAATTCATTTGACATTGCTGGGTAAGTGAATGTGTAGATCGTTGAGAAGAAAACTTACTTCGAACAAAGTCTGGACGGATGATTTTGTCGGGGAAGTTAGCATATATCTCATGACCAGGCCCTTTTATGTGTAGTTCAATTTTAGTGCCAGCTTTCAATACATAAAACTTAGAAATTTCTGTCCAAAAGCCAATGCCAAAATAGGAGTCACCATGTTCATCAAGTCTTACAGTAGCAACGATTGTAAATCCATGGTTTGTGTGCAGTATGACATCCATGCAGTCTTGATCTATGCAAAGGGAAAGATTGTGCACTACATAATCTATTGCATAGCAATGGATGTGCTGCAGAAAATGGTAGGATTGTTAGAGAAAATATGTTACATGCAAATATGGGCCCAAATTGAAAGAACTGTACAACCATTGAAATCGACGGACAAAAATATATAATTAAACAGATAGGGTAAACATGATGTCATGGAAATATGAGAGTAATCGAAAGAACAATACATCATTAATTTGCCTAATATAGCAAGAAGAGGGGGGAAATCCCCTTTGACGTATATGGTACATGTGGCACCTTTTATCCAAATGTAGCAATATTTAGAATATGTTTAGGAAACTAGGCCATGCCAACCGATTTAGGGTGAGATTGAACATATCGCGCGCGTCCTCAAGTGATCTGGTACGGTGAGATAGAATCTCTGGCGGAGGTCGCAAAGTCCTGATCTGTCGGCGCACTGTACATTGAATTAATGCAAGAAAACCCTCAAAACAGCTCGAATGAAAATGAATTCATGGCGATTTCCGCCGGGTGATTAAAGGAGGACGATGAACTGGGATACGAGATGAGATAATATCTCATTAAATTAGTTACCTTGTCGTCCATGAGAAAGAACCCTCAGTACGGTAGATTCCCCAACCGAGTGGAGCCAGGTCAACCGCGAGCAGCATCGAGAAAGTCGATGGTGATAGGCGGAGGCAAGCGGAAGTGGCGAAATGCGGTGGGCTTTGCCGGCAGCCTGGCGGCGGCGGCAGGCGGTGAGCTGAGTGTTTACCGCCAAGATAGGCGGTCACATGGCATAGACTTGGAGGAGCTTGTGCAGGTGTGAATGGGGACCGGAGGGGGTGGCGGGCGGGGTGATGGTTTTTGTGACGTGGGGATGGTGAGTGTTTTCTTTTTTCTTTTTTGAATTGGGTGGCGAGGGTTTTCTGTCCCAGAAAGAATTTTGGAGGCGGCGGTTTGCTAGAGTGAACCATGTGTGATTGACACAATAGGAAAAATGAAAGTCATCGCACATGGTTCCAATTTTGGGAACCGTGTGTGATTGACATACTACCTCCGTCCTGGTATATTGGTCCCCCTTTGTAATTTTGACCAAATATTTAACTAAGAAATGTTTATGCATGTCACCAAAAATTATATCATTGAACACTATGCTTAAATACCCATCCAACGATATAATTTTTGCTGACCTGCACTAACATTTTGTTAGTTAAACCTTTGGTCAAAATTTAACACAAATTACAAAGGGGACCAATAAACCAAGACGGAGGTAGACTCCATCAACCGAACAGGCTGCATCCATATCCCACGGTTAGACATAACTAAACATAGATTAAACATACTCAGACATAGATAATAAGCATACACGTACATAAGCATAGTTCAACCATAAGTACATAGTTCAACCGTCTTTAAGCATACTCAAGCGTACATAGTTCGATCCATCCCACATCTCATCTCACATGCCAGCACGATCCTGAAGCTTCTCCAGGTACTCAGCGTACGCGCCGTGCGCTGATAACCCACAAGTATAGGGGATCAATTGTAGCCTCTTTCGATAAGTAAGAGTGTCGAACCCAACGAGGAGCTAAAGGTAGAACAAATATTCCCTCAAGTTCTATCAACCACCGATACAACTCTACTCATGCTTAACGTTTGCCTTACCTAGAACAAGTATGAAACTAGAAGTACTTTGTAGGTGTTGTAGGATAGGTTTGCAAGATAATAAAGAGCATATAAATAAAAGCTAGGGGCTGTTTAGATAAAGGCACAACTGAATTAGTTTCAGTAGAGAGCTTTTTGTCACGAGAAAGTTATTTGTCCCTACACAATCGATAACTAGACCGGTAATAATTATTGCAATTTTATTTGAGGGAGAGGCATAAGCTAACATACTTTCTCTTCTTGGATCATATGCACTTATGATTGGAACTCTAGCAAGCATCCTCAACTACTAAAGATCATTAAGGTAAAACCCAACCATAGCATTATAAGGCATCAAGTCCTCTTTACTCCCATATGCAAACAACCTACTTACTCGGGTCTATGCTTCTGTCACTCACGCCACCCACCATAAGAAAATCATGAACATATTGCAAACCCTACAGAGGGGATCCCTCATGCTTGCGCGACACGGAGAGCACCATAGGATAGCACCAATAATAAAACATGCAACTCAAACCAATCACGCTCATCAATTAACCCATAGGACAAAACAGATCTACTCAAACATCATAGGATAGCCATACATCATTCGGAAATAATATATAACATTGAGCACCATGTTTAAGTAGAGATTACATCGAGTAAAAGAGGGGTTACACCGTTGCATAGAGGGGGGAAGAGTTGGTGATGACGGCGGTGAAGTTGTTGGTGTAGATCATTGTCGCGATGATACCCCGGCGGTGTTCCGGCGCCACCGGGAGAGAGGGGGAGGGAGCCCCCATTCTTCTTCTTCTTCCTTGACCTTCCCCCTAGATAGGAGAAGGGTTTCCCCTCTTGTTCATGGCCTCCATGGCGGCGGAGGGGCGAGAGCCCCTCCAAGATTGGATCTCTCTCTCTTTTCCTTCTGTTTCTATGCTCCCTGATTCTGGCCTTTCACCGTTTCTTAAATTCCCGGACACCCGTAATTCTGATTGTGCTGAAATTTTGACACATTTTTTATCCGGATATTGGCTTTCTTGCGGCGAAAGAAGGGCACCAACCACCTTACGGAGTGGCCACGAGGGCCCAGGGCGCGCCCTACCCCCTAGGGCGCGCCCCTCACCCATGTGGGCCCCTCGGGCATCGTCTTGCGTTGATTCCACTTCCCAAAATTCACATATATTCCAGAAAAATCTCCGTATGTTTTTATCCCATTTGGACTCCATTTGATATGGATTTTCTGCGAATAAAACATGCAAAAATAGGAACTGACACTGGGCACTGGATCAATATGTTAGTCCCAAAAATAGTATAAAAAGTTGCCAAAAGTATGTAAAAGTTGTAGAATATTGGCATGGAACAATCAAAAATTATAGATACGATGGAAACGTATCAGCATCCCCAAGCTTAATTCATGCTCGTCCTTGAGTAGGTAAATGATAAAAAATATAATTTTGATGTGGAATTCTACCTAGCGTATTATTGATCGTGTAATCTAATCATGGCATGAATATTGAGACATGAGTGATTCAAAGCAATAGTCTATCATTTGACATTAAGACAATAATACTTCAAGCATACTAATAAAGCAATCATGTATTTTCAAAATAACATGGACAAAGAAAGTTATCCCTACAAAATCAAATGGTCTGGCTATGCTCCATCTTCATCACACAAAATATTCAAATCATGCACAACCCTGATGACAAGCCAAGCAATTGTTTCATACTTTTGATGTTCTCAAACCTTTTCAACTTTCATGCAATACATGAGCGTGGGCCATGGATATAGCACTATAGGTGGAACAGAATATGATGATGGAGGTTGTGTGGAGAAGACAAAAAAGGGAGAAAGTCTCACATCGATGCGGCTAATCAACGGGCTATGGAGATGCCCATCAATTGATGTCAATGCGAGGAGTAGGGATTGTCATGCAACAGATGCACTAGAGCTATAAGTGTATGAAATCTCAAACTGAAACTAAGCGGGTGTGCATCCAACTTGCTTGCTCATGAAGACCTAGGGCACTTGAGGAAGCCCATCGTTGGAATATACAAGCCGAGTTCTATAATGAAAATTCCCACTAGTACATGGAAGTGATAACTCAGGAGACTCTCTATATGAAGAACATGGTGCTACTCTGGAGCACAAGTGTGGTAAAAGGATAGTAACATTGTCCCTTCTATCTTTTCTCTCATTCTTTTGTAGGCTTCTTTGGCCTCTCTCTCTTTTTTTGGGGGGGGGGGCTTCTCTGGCCACTTTTATTTTGATAACCTCACATGGGACAATGTTATAATAATGATGATCATCACCCTTTTATTTACTTACAACTCAATATTACAACTCGATACTAGAACAAAGATATGACTCTATATGAATGCCTCCGGTGGTGTACCGAGATGAGCAATGATCTAGCGTGGCAATGAAATCAAAAAATAGACAAGCCATGAAAACATCATGCTAGTTATCTTACGATCATGCAAAGCAATATGACAATAAATGATCTAGTCATGTATATGATGATGATGATGGAAGTTGCATGGCAATATATCTCGGAATGGCTATGGAAATTCCATGATAGGTAGGTATGGTGGCTGTTTTGAGGAAGATATAAGGAGGCTTATGTGTGATAGAGTGTATCATATCATGGGGTATGGATGCACCGGCGAAGTTTGCACTGACTCTCAAGGTGAGAAAGGGCAATGCACGGTATCGAAGAAGCTAGCAATGATGGAAGGGGTAGAGTGCGTATAATCCATGGACTCAACATTTTTCATAAAGAACGCACATACTTATTGCAAAAATCTATTATTCATCGAAACAAAGTACTACGCGCATGCTCCTAGGGGGGTAGATTGGTAGGAAAAGACCATCTCTCGTCCCCGACCTCCACTCATAAGGAAGACAATCAATAAATACCTCATGCTCCAACCTCGTTACATAACGGTTCAGCATACGTGCATGCTACGGGAATCACAAACTTCAACACAATTATTTCTATAATCCACAACTACCCACTAGCATGACTCTAATATCACCGTATTTATATTGCAAAACTATTTTAAGGAATCAAACATATCATATTCAGTGATCTACAAGTTTTATGTAGGATTTAATGACTAACCATGTGAATGACCAATTCCTATCAACTCTCTAAATAGATATAAGTGAAGCAAGAGGGTTTAATTCTTTCTACAAAAGATATGCCCACGCTCTAACAAGTATAAGTGAAGCAAAAGAGCATTCTACAAATGGCGGTTTTCTATGTGTAGGGAAACGGGCAATCCAACATTCAAATGATATAAGTGAAGCACATGAAGCATTCTATAAAGCCATACTCAAAAGATATAAGTGAAGTGCAAAGATCACTCTACAAATCAACCATGGACTATCTCATACCATCATGGTGCACCAAATAAAAGTGAAAACTAAATGCAAAAGACGCCCCAAGATTTGCACATATCACTGGAATGAAACGAAATTGAAAACATACCGACACTTATTGCAGAAAGATGGGATGCCTTCCAGGGCATCCCTAAGCTTAGACGCTTGAGTATACTTGAATACTTACTTGGGGTGCCTTGCACATCCCCAAGATTGAGCTCTTGCCTCTCCTCCTTCTCATCATATCGAGACCTCCTCGATCCTTGATCACTTCATCCACACAAAACTCAACAGAAAGTTCGGTAAGATCCGTTAGTATAATAAAGCAAATCACTACTCTAAGTACTATTGCAAACCAATTCATATTTTGTTTTTGCCTTGTGGCTACTGTAATATAACTTTTCCATGGCTTAATCCATTGATAGAAATCGATAGTTTCATCAAAACAAGCAAGCAAAGCATCAGAAATAGAATGTGTCTTAAACAGGACAGTCTGTAGTAATCTGAACATTCACCATACTTCTGGTACTCCAAAAATTCTGAAAAATAGGACAAATAAACAATTTGTATAGAAAGACAGTGCAAAAAGTTTCAGAACCATTTGATGTTCCAGTAAAAAATGTAAAATCGCGCACTACAGCCAAAGTTTCTGTTTTGCACCGCATAAACCAACAAGCAATGTAAACATCCTGAAGGCAAATCTTGGCGAATTATTTTTATAATACAATGGAATTGTACAAGGGGATAATTATTTTTGTTGAAAACTTTCTATAATCAAGATTCACAAAGTTTCCGTGAGCATGAACAAAGTTCAAGGAGCTCCCTCACTTCAACAATGCTTCTCTCTCTCACTTTCACTTTCCTTTTTGAAAAGTTTTGGGTTCCCCTCTTTATTTATTTTTTGTTTTTAAACACTATAAAAGAACTCAACAGAAATAAATGACTCTCTAAAACTTCCGGGTTGTCTCCCTGGCAGCGCTTCCTTTAAAGCCATTAAGCTAAGCATAAGGTGCTCAAGTAATGAATCCACCTGGATCACAAGGTATATCAAAGCCATTTTGAATTAGCAAAGATTTGGCATTTAGTAGTGAGCACAAAGCAACATATATCAAGCAATGAAGAAGTCTAACTCTCTTCCTATGCATCAACACGTCATACAAGAACAATTCATGCACATCAAGTAAAGGCCAATGCATAGCATAAGAAGTTTCTTGCAATTTTATCGTGTTGGAAACAAAGAGAGGCGGAGATGTAGTTCCTCTCTCATAATAATTGCAAGTAGGAGTAGCAAGCACATGCATATTATATTCATCAAAATTATCATGTGCAACGGTAAAAGGCCACCCATCAATATAATCCTTAATAAGTGCAAACTTCTCTGATATAGTGTAGTTTGGAGAATTCAAAAAGATAATAGGACTATCATGTATGGGTGCAATAGAAACAATTTCATGTTTAATGTAAGGAACAATAGCAAGTTCATCTCCATAAGCATAATTCATATTGGCATCTTGGCCACAAGAATAGCAAGAATCGAATTCATCAAAAAGGGATATTTCAAACGAATCAACGGGATCATAGCAATTATCATGGCATTCATCCTTCGGTAAGAACGAAATGACATTAAATAATGTATGAGTTGGAGAGTTACTCTCATTAGAAGGTGGGCACGGGTAGCTAATCCGATCTTCGTCGTTTTGTTCTTCGCTCTCCTCATCATCTTTTTCATCCAATGAGCTCACAGTTTCATCAATTTTTTCTTCCATAGAATCTTGCAAAATATTAGTCTCTTCTCGACAGCGGAGACTTTCTTAATAAATTCATCAATATCATAATTTTATTTATAATTCTCATAGCAATATTCAAGGGTAGCTAAATTTTCGGGTCTATAAACTGAATCATCAAAACCTTCAAACTCTTTAAACAAAGATTCAATTTCACAAGCACCCTTAAAAGCAACAAATTCTTCTATTCGTTCCACATCATAGTAATCATATATACCATTAGCATAATAAGCTAAGGTTTCAGTATAATTAAATTTGCATGAAAAGGGAAGGTGTAGAGCCTTCATCCTAGAGCAACAAGTATAATCATATCTCAAGCATAGTTGCCGAGCATACCAATGCAACATATAAATTTGATTCCATAATAGTTTCCCTTTTTGAGTCAAGTGATAATCCATAAAGTATTCATGTTGATCCAACGTGTCTCCCATTATATAATTGAATGGGGTTTTCTCAAGATTATTAAACTAGTGCATAATATCTTTCACATAATGAGCATCGAGGGCTTTAGGAGGTCCCCCATCTCCATGAGTAGCAAGTAAACCTAATTTTTTTGGTATTTCATGTTCCATATCCATAACTAAAGATAGAGAACAATATAGAACAGAAAATAAAATCCACTTAGTGATAAAGCAAACAAGAACACACGAGAATATTCACCCCACGCTATTGCTCCCCGGCAATGGCGCCATAGAAAGGTCTTGATAACCCACAAGTATAGGGGATCAATTGTAGCCTCTTTTGATAAGTAAGAGTGTCGAACCCAACGAGGAGCTAAAGGTAGAACAAATATTCCCTCAAGTTCTATCGACCACCGATACAACTCTACGCACGCTTAACGTTCGCCTTACCTAGAACAAGTATGAAACTGGAAGTACTTTGTAGGTGTTGTAGGCTAGGTTTGCATGATAATAAAGAGCATGTAAATAAAATCTAGGGCATGTAAATAGAGATCTTTTTGTCACGAGAAAGTTATGTGTCCCTAGAAAATCGATAACTAGACCGGTAATCATTATTGCAATTTTATTTGAGGGAGAGGCATAAGCTAACATAGTTTCTCTTCTTCGATTATATGAACTTATGATTGGAACTCTATCAAGCATCCACAACTACTAAAGATCATTAAGCTAAAACCTAACCATAGCATTATAAGGCATCAAGTCCTCTTTACTCCCATACGCAAACAACCCACTTACTCGGGTCTGTGCTTCTATCACTCACGCCACCCACCATAAGCAAACCATGGACATATTGCAAACCCTACAGTGGGGATCCCTCACGCTTGCGCGACACGGAGAGCACCATAGGACAGCACCAATAATAAAACATGCAACTCAAACCAATCACGATCATCAATTAACCCATAGGACAAAACGGATCTACTCAAACATCATAGGATAGCCATACATCATTGGGAAATAATACATAGCATTGAGCACCATGTTTAAGTATAGATTACAGCGGGTAAAAGAGGGATTACACCGCTGCATAGAGGGGAGAAGAGTTGGTGATGAGGACGGTGAAGTTGTTGGTGTAGATCATTGTCGCGATGATGGCCCCGGCGGTGTTCCGGTGCCACCGGGAGAGAGGGGGAGAGAGCCCCCCTTCTTCTTCTTCCTTGACCTTCTCCCTAGATGGGAGAAGGGTGTCCCCTCTGGTCCATGGCCTCCATGGCGGTGGAGGGGCGAGAGCCCCTTCGAGATTGGATCTCTCTCTCTCTCTCTCTCTCTCTCTCTCTCTCTCTCTCTCTCTCTCTCTCTCTCTCTCTCTCTCTCTCTTTGTTTCCTTCTGTTTCTACGCTCCCTGATTCTGCCCTTTCACCGTTTCTTAAATTTCCGGAGATCCGTAACACTGATTGGGCTTAAATTTTGACATGTTTTTTATCCGGATATTGGCTTTCTTTCGGCGAAAGGAGGGCACAAACCGCCTTATGGAGTGGCCACGAGGGCCCAGGGCGTGCCCCTCACCCTCATGGGCCCCCTCGGGCATCGTCTCGCGTTGATTCCACTTCCCAAAATTCAAATATATTCGAAAAAATCCCCGTAAGTTTTTATCCCGTTTGGACTCTGTTTGATATGGATTTTTTGCGTTACAAAAAACATGCAACAAACAGGAACTGGCACTGGTAACTGGATCAATATGTTAGTCCCAAAAATAGTATAAAAAGTTGCCAAAAGTATGTAAAAGTTGTAGAATATTGGCATGGAACAATCAAAAATTATAGATACGACGGAAACATATCATTCGCCACCCTGCGAGAAGACTTTTGCTTGAAGGAGTTAACGGCCCGTCCTCTTGCATGCGCCAGAACACTTAGATATGCGTCATGAAGCTTGTGGTTGCAAAATGGGCATCAATAGCTACCGTTTCGGGTCCTAATACGATTGTTATGCATCCCGCATAAAGCTCCCTCAGGATTTGCCTCTTGTACATCCTCTGGCCATCTTCATCCTCGCTGTCCACATCGTCAGACAACACCTATACAAATAGTAAAACAAATTTGGCATCAATTCAATGATTACATGCCGTGACGTAGGATTAGGAATTTATGGCTATTTATTGATACATATCCAGAGATTATGGTTCGATTTTTAAGCACAGTCATCTATGTACAGACCAATCTTGAAGAAAATAATGGCACAAACATATGTAGGTCATTCAAAATCAATTGTCAAGTCCTGGATAGGAATTATTAGCACGAACACTAACCCTAGTCGGATTACTAGCAGAAATCATTTGCACAGATGAAACAACTAATGACCTATCACTTGTACCATTCAAACAATCAATACACTACATGGATCTAATGAAACTTACTCGGATTTCATGGATTAGGAGAACATAACCATAGGATTTCTATTCCAAAAAAGGCGAGGCGGGAGTAACCAGAGAAACCCTATGATCTATTTGACACATAAATGGGTATAGATGACTAACCAGTTGTCTGTCGTCGTCGGAGTCGTAGTCGGAGTCGTTACCGGGGTCGTCACCAGAGTTGGTGTGGAACTCCGCCTCCGGCTGTGGAAACTCGACGCCGTCGACGACGTCAGGGAGCAGCGATAACTCGCCGGCGGTGACGGCAACCTCTGTCTCCATCTCCATGCCGTGTTCCGGTGCTTTAGCAGCCCTGGCGTCGCCACTCCCTCTGATGGGGCGCTTCGGCGGTATCCTCATACACTGACGGCTTTGAGGACTGAGAGTGTCGTCGAGGATGCAAGCGGAGAGAGAGGATTGTGTGTGTGTGGCGAGGATGGGGGGTGCGGCCGCTCGGGCGCACCATTAATATGGAGTAGTGGGAGTTGTGGGAGAGAGGCGGGCGGTGGTCAAACCGATGGCTCGCCTCCCCGGTGAGCCTGTGCACCGGACTGCTGGCATGCCTACCAAAGTTTTACACAGCTACTCAAACGCCTCCCGATGACACTGCGCAGCGAGCATGCCTCCATCAATTCACACACCTGCACACACGCCTCCCCGTCTGCCTGCACGGCAAACTGCTTGCATGTGTCCCGTCAACTCACGCCTGCTCGCACGGCACATGGGTCGCGCGGCGGCATGTATATTGTTTTTCTATTTGGATGATTAGTGCTGCCGCTTTATTGCTTAACCAAAGCATGGCACATATCCATTGTTGGTCTAATGCTCATGGTTCGAATAAATAATCCATTTGGGATACTGGTTTCCAATAATTAATAATCCCCCGCTCGTAATTAGATAAAGATTACATCAAAACTGGTCTCAAATTTGATAAGAAAGAAATACAATGCCACTTTGTATTGGTGTCCATATGACAACACGATAAGTTTCATGAACTTCAAATAAGTTTTGGATGTACTAAAATTTAAAAATCAAGATTCTCAATGTTTGAAATTTGTTGCACGGGGAGTAAACATGCACCCAGTGAGACACATGTGTTTTTGCAATCCATTTAGGTGCATTATCATGTGTGCATGTATCTCAAATTTGATTTTTGCACATTATACCCGTAGAAAATCAATCAATTAATGCACTAAAATGTCTTAATGATCTCTGTGATTTTTCCAAATTAAAACGTCCCTCCTTTGGTAACATAAGCTCACCGTGGGATAATTAATTTAACATGTATCGTAGTTGCGGTGGATTCACAGTGTCTGTGTGCGTGTGTGCGTTTGGGGGGTGGCGGGTGGCTCGTAGTACACTACGAGTTGTAAGCCACCGTGTGGGTTGGCCGTTTTGTTAGGCAGGCCGGTGCCACATCAGAGTCGTGAAATCATTATTTAAAAAATTGCACAACCCTTTCACACATACATGTTTTGGCCACATGCAGTGGCTGGTTGTCCTACATGACACTCGATACTCGTGTGTGACGCTTTCTGTGGGCGCGTGTGGTCGTCGTCCATCATTTTGACGAACAGCCGGTAGTGAGGTTTATTTGACCAGCAAGGTAGAAAGTTTTTTGTTTGTGTTATGGTGGTATATAGTACGCGTCGAAGAGGTGGGAGGGGACTAGCATCTATACTCTACGTACACGTCCGTGAACAAGTACACCTCACTCAGTGTCGGGACTTTTTGGTTTCCGAGGCACGTGCCACATCAAAATTGTGAAATTGGCTATTCAAACATCACACAACACCTCTTTCGGCCACATGCATGCACGCGGTGGTTATCCTAGCTAGGACACGCACATGTGACGCTTCCATCCGCGGGCCCACGAGGCCATCGTCAATGCATGCATGCATCACTTTGACCTACATTAGGAGAGGTTAATTAATTTCACCATCGATGAGGATTCTTTTGGGTTGTACATATTACGGCAGGAGCATATAGTATGCAGTGAAGAGGGGGGAAGGGGACATTCATATGTAGTACGCTTCGTGAACCTCGCTCTGTGTGGGTGTATGGTTTACGGTTTTTGAGGCATGTGGCACATCAAAGTTGTGAATTTTGGGTATTCAACATATATATGTTTTGCCCACATGCAAAGCGGTGGTGGCTGTCCTCTCGCACCCACTTAAGTAGTTATCAGCGGTACCGATGCTTTCCATCTATGGGCCTGCTTGGTCCATCACTACTTTTTGCCTGACAACAAGAGAGGTTAATCTGACTTAAGAGGGGATTATTATTTTTATTCTAATACGGTATATGTATAGGTCATGCTCTGGGATGACATGCATGATACAGTTTGAGCACACACACATGCATGTGTACGCATGAATCCCTCCCATCGAGTCGAAGTGGCTAGTACAGCGACACGTCATGAACCGATCTTGCTCTGTGTGGGGAGCTAGTTGTGAAATGGTATTATTTTTTCTTCTAATACGATTTTGATGCACGCGCCACATCAATGTTGTGAAATGGTATTCAAACATGCATGCACGCATCACCTCCATACATATGCATGTAGTGGTTGCCTTCGAACAGTACACTCCCTTGCGTTGTTATCGGTGACAAGCCTATATATTCGTGGGCCCGCGTGGATATCCTGGCGGATTCTTGACCAACTAAAAGATAGGTTACCATGGCGGATTCTTCATTTGGTTCGTGTTATCATAGTATAGGTCATGGTGAGATTCAGAACTTAAGTTTGAGCGCATATACTATGCACGCATGCATGCATGAATCCCCGTCGTTGGCTTGAAGTGTGGTGTAACATACATATGCATCATCAACCTAACCCTCACTCAGTGTGGGGATTTCTAGTTCAAAATCACGGTGCCACATCAAAGTTGTTCCATTGTTACTCAAAAACACACCTCTCCATACATATGTTTGGGCCACATGCATACAGTGGTTGTCTTCGGGGACTAGCTACTTGCATGATTATTGGCGAGCTAGCCCATCTCCGGGGTCGCATGGACGTCCATCACTTTGACCAACAACAAGAGAGAGGTTGCATGACCAAGGTGGATTATTCTTGGTCCGTTTTACGATCCATGTTGGTGAGATATTCCTCTCTGGCCCGCCGACTGAAAGTGTGTGGGGGGGGGGGTTGCTACTTCGCACTTTGCTAGGTGAACCTCGGTTGGGGGACATGCATTCACAACTTAGGATTCCCTTCATGGTGACACGAGGAGGGCTGCTAGCTACTTCACACTTTGCTAGGTGAACCTCGGTTGGGGGAGGGGGCATGCATTCATAGCTTAGGATTCCCTTCGTGCTGACACGAGGGGGGCAAGCAATACCGTGCGCTTTGCGAGATAGGTGCCACATCAAAGTTGCATTTGGTATGTGAAAATCAAACCACCCTTTTCATACATAAAGTTGGTCCACATGCAAGTGTGTTCGTGTTCTGACCCTCTCCCGCGTCATTTTTCGCCAAATTTATGAACATTAGACAAGTCGGATGACGCAACAGACACAGTTCACTCAAACTAACCGTGTGCCACAACGGTGCCCCTGTCACGCACACATCCGCACAGTACATTGGGCTCCACGAGGCTCCCCCTCTCAAAAATATCTGCCCACCTCGAGGGTTTTTCTGTTTCATAACACACGGTTGTTATCTCCGGACCATGTGTGATGTTTCTTTTTTCCAATCCCGCCTGCATCCCTAGAAAATAACTGCCCGCCTCGAAGGTTTTTCTGTTTCATAACACACGGTTGTTATCTCCGGACCGTGTGCGATGCACTATCATCAACATTTTCAATAGCCCTAGAATTTCACTCCCGTGTTTGACTCCTGCCTAGTAAAATTTTTAGTACCCGCATCATTTCCTCAAACACCCCCCGCCCTCCACACACACACACACACACACACACACACACCAAAACCTCCTCGGGCATGAGCACAAACACACACACACCCTCCCTCACACACACACACCCACATATCCTCCCTCGCTCGAAATCCTAGCAAGGTCCCCGCCGCCGCTGCTACAGCTGCTGCAAGGCCTCCATTGTCAACATTTGTCGGTTTGCCCGTGCTGCTTACCCACCGATCTCCATACCCAGGTTGCCCTGAGTTTCTTACATGACGCCTGCCAAATGCCCCCTTTCCCACAGATCCCCACCCCCACTCTAGAGCGTCGCATCCTAAGCCTGGCTACGCTTCTCGTGGAGCCCGAGGAGCGACTGGCCCAAAAGAGGTGTATCGCAGTCTCTTCGCCCGACGTCGCCGAGGAAGCTGACGACCATTACTGGCGGCGGGCACTCAAGCAGTGGGCTAGAGTATGCGGGCATGTCTCGGCCACCAGCTACGACATCAAGGTCATCTACAGCGACTGCCTGAGGTGGGCTATGTCATAGGTTTAGTGGTCCACCCCAAACCCTCGGGTTCAACCACCGTCGATCTCATCCATGGCCCCATCGCTGATCTCCTCAGGCTCGCTGTCAACAATTTGTCATCCTACATGGCCATCGAGCCCCTTTTGTCATTTCTGAAGGACACGTTCTGCGACGCTGGCTTGGGATCCACAGCTTCCAAGTCAGACCTCATCGACGACGACTAAGGGAGTCCTGGATTATGGGGTCCTCGGGTGTTCGGACTACGTGATGTGGGCCGGACAGATGGGCCGTGAAGATACAAGATAGAAGGCCTTCCCTCGTTTCCGGATAGGACTCTCCTTGGCATGGAAGGCAAGCTTAGCATGTGGATATGAATATTACTTTCTCTATAAACTGACTCTGTACAACCCTATCCCCCTCTGGTGTCTATATAAACCAGAGGGTTTAGTTCGTAGAGACATAGTCATGATCATACAGTCTAGACAATTAGGGTTTAGCCATTACGATATCGTGGTAGATCAACTCTTGTAACCCTTATAATGATTAAAGTCAATCAAGCAGGATGTAGGGTATTACCCCCATCAAGAGGGCCCGAACCTGGGTAAAACATCATGTCCCTTGTCACCTGTTACCATTGATCCTTAGACGCACAGTTCCGGACCCCCTACCTGAGATCTGCCGGTTTTGACACCGACATTGGTGCTTTCATTGAGAGTTCCATTGTGCCGTAGTCGAAAGGCTCGATGGCTCCATCAATCATCTACAACAATGCTACCGTGAAGGAGATTTTTCTCCCCGGCCAGATCTTTGTATTCGGCGGCTTCGCACTGCGAGGCAACTCGGTTGGCCACCTGGAGCAGATCGATTGCTACGCCCAGAAACTTCCGGACATGTTCAAATCACGCTCTTAAACGAGGCTTTGGACCTAATTCAATCCCTCATCATCATAGAGGAACCGCTTTTGAATCACGCCCAGCCCGGACTAGGGGCTGGAAATAGGGAATTTTATTTCCCACCCACCACCCACTTCATAGCCACTGTCGAGGACCTAACCGACATGCTTGATTACGCCTGCGAAGACATCGACGGTATGGACGACGATGCCGGAGAGGAGCAGGCCCAAAACCCACCGGTCACTAGACGTTGGACGACCACCTCCTCGTATGACGTATATATGGTGGATACACCTAAAAACGGCGATGGCGATGATCAGAAAAACCCAGTCGAGGACGAACCTCTTGAGATACCGCCAAAACTTCGACGTCAGCAGCGCCACTCTAAATCTCGTCGTGGTAAGAGCAGCAATACCGGCACCGAAGACAATGATACTCCGAGAACGCCGAAGACCAAGAAAACCCTGTCGAACCAACATCCGAACATGATGATCGGGAGGACGGGCAAGTTGACCCTGACGAACAAACAGGTAACAACGACTCGGAGGACAACAACTATCTGGCACTCAACGAAGACGACATAAGCCTCGGCGACAAAGATTTTATCGTGCCAGAGGAACCCCTCGAACAAGAGCGCTTTAAGAGCCGGCTAATAGCCATGGCTAGAAGCCTAAAAAAGAAACATCAACAGCTGCACGCTGACCAAGATCTGCTCAACGACAGATGGACTAATGTCTTGGCAGCTGAAGAGTACGGCCTTGAACACCCAACAAAGAGTTACCCGAAGCATAAACTGCTACCCCAATTCGACGACGAGGCGCTGGAACCCATACCGCCCGCACATAATGCGGCCGACGGATCCAACTGACCACCACGTGATCAGGGCAGAATGGCAACTCAGGCCGAACACCAGCCCGCTCCACCTCGTCGTCAAAGCAGAGAAACAACATCTCGGGGGTATACATATGACCTGCGACAAGACCTGGAAAATAGAGCAGGTCAAACCAGATCAATTTATGGATCGCGGGAGCATGCCCCGGTGTGAGAAGACGGTTACCAATCCCGGTGCGGCAAGTATAACCACGCCCCGGCCGAAATCCGCATACGGACTTCATCCGAACTGCGCTGTGACACTGCCCGATATAGGGGCACCGCACACCCCCTATGCTTCACCGGTGAGGTAATGGAGCACTAGTTCCAGAAGGGTTCAAACCCATGAACATCGAATCGTATAACAGCACAACAGATCCCGAAGTATGGATTGAAGACTTTCTTCTCCAAATTCACATGGCTCGCGGTGATGATCCACATGCCATTAAATACCTTCCCCTCAAACTTAAGGGACCAGCACTGGACTAGCTGAACAGCCTACCAGAAAATTCTATTGTTAGTTGGGAAGACCTGGAGGATGCATTGAGAGACAACTTCCAAGGTACCTATGTTCGGCCCCTAGATGTCGATGACCTTAGCCACATAATCCAGCAACCCGGGGAATCAGCCTGATAGCTTTGGACAAGGTTCCTAATCAAAAAGAACCAGATTGTGGATTGTCCAGACGCAGAAGCCCTCGCGGCCTTCAATCATAGCGTCCGAGACGAGTGACTCGCTCGACACCTCGGGCAAGAAAAGCCGAAGTCCATGGCAGCCCTCACCGCACTCATGACCCGTTTTTGCACGCGAGAAGACAGCTGGCTTGCTCGCATAAGCAATAGCACCAGCGACCCTGGTACCTCTGAAACCAGGGACGACAATGGCAAGCCACGACGCGACAAGCATAAACGTCGAAACAACAATGAAGGAACACAAGACACGGCGGCTAACGCCGGATTCAGCGGCTCCAAACCCGATCAACGGAAAAATCCATTCAAGGAAAATAGAGATGGCCCATCCAGACTAGACAGAATACTTGATCGGCCTTGCCAGATTCATGGCACCCCCAATAAACCCGCCAATCACACCAACAGAAATTGTTGGGTCTTCAAACAAGCCGGCAAGCTTAACGCCGAACACAAGGGAAAGGGGTCACCAAGCAACGACGATGACCAAGAGCCTCGTCAGCTGAACATAGGGGGACAGAAGCAATTCCCCCCCCCCCCGAAGTAAAAAGAGTGAATATGATATATGTCACACATATCCCTAGGAGGGAGTGCAAATGCGCACCATGGGACGTCTACGCCATGGAGCCGGTCGCCCCCAAATTTAACCCATGGTCGGCTTGTCCGATCACCTTCGATCGAAATGACCACCCAACCAGTATCCGTCACGGAGGTTCGGCAGCTTTGGTCCTCGATCCAATCATCAGCGGATTCCATCTTACGCGAGTCCTCATGGATGGCAGTAGCAGTCTCAATCTACTTTATCAGGACACTGTCCACAAAATGGGTTTTGATCCGATAATAATCAAACCCACTAGAACTACCTTCAAAGGAGTAATACCTGGAAAAGAGGCCTGCTGTACGGGCTCAATCACGCTGGAAGTAGTCTTCGGCTCACCGAACAACTTCCGAAGCAAAGAATTGATCTTCAACATCGTCCCCTTCCGTAGCGGCTATCACGCACTGCTTGGACGAACTGCTTTTGCCCGCTTCAATGTGGTCCCGCATTACGCCTATTTGAAGCTCAAGATGCCCGACCCACGTGGTGTCATGACAATCAATGGAAAAATGGAGCGCTCCCCCCATACTGAGGAGCATGCAGTGGCCATTGCGGCCGAAGTACAAAGCGGTCATATGAAGCCGCACAGCCCCTTGGTTGTTAGGCCATTGGACTTCCCCATGCAAGACCGATCAGTTCTACATACCTGCAGTCCGGCAACTTCAGGGCTGGATTAGTAGCCTAGCCTCCGTTGAATGCCACATACATCAGCGGAATTCGTATCGTGCATGCACAATTATGCACTCAAAATACCTTGGGCATCGGCGGAGGCAATATACGGACATGCCTATACAAAGGTTCGACCTTATACGGCCTTGCCCTTCCTTTAATCATCCTTTCCTTTTTACCACAGGTGAATCAAAACCTACTCATTCTTCGGACCCACAAGGACTCTTTCCGAGCCCGGTTCCGTATACATGGCCGAAGACCATTCCTTTAAAGAAATCTTTCTTATTTGGTCGAAAAGCGACGCAGACGTGTGGCAGGAAGACCACAACTTAGCTCAAGAACCTGTATAGAGCTTTTCCCTTAACCCTAGACCCTCGGCATGTAAAATGGCCTTGGTGATTATGGTACCTTCTGTAAGATTATGTTTTGACGTATTGATCAGATTTCAGTGAACCAAAATTCTTATTCGGTATCGTTTCTTATTCCGTCTATTACGTGGTCCCACGTACACACCTCGGCATGAAATTTCCAGGGGCTCTATAAGGCAACATATGTGTTGCCAAACAAAAGTCTGAATGACTTTTCAACACAATTCGGCGTCCTGAGTTTGGCATTATATGCATCGGCTCTGAATTACGCCTTTGGTCAATAGTTGGGTTGCCCGCCTCCTGTGCTTGCTACCGGACGTTCCATCTGATCGGCTAGGGTAGTAAAGGGAGAACTACTGCGATTGTGTTTCTGGTTCGTCCGGTTAAGCACCTCAGTAGAGAAAGACAAAAATTGACTATCATGATGTGGCGAGGGCTGGTCAGCCACTCGGCGATTCATTACAACCCGTAGCATTTTTTCTGTATTACACGAGGGACCATTTCCCGGTCGCATACGTAACGCGCCCGCATCAGGGTAGCCGCATACATACTAGGGGCTACCTAATAGATCCATTGTCAAACTCCTACAGCTAAGTGAGAGCAATAAAATCGAATAGTCTGATTGTCAGGTTCGCCGCATTAACACCTCCTTCAAGGACCAATACGGTGGGATAAGTGTAGTTATGTGCAATTCCAAACACCCCAGTAGCATCTACATGGAGGCTGAAGACGACGACTGGGAACTCTCAGATATAATAAATGACCGCACAGGAGAATAAAAACTTTTCATCAAGGAATGAATATATTATAAAACATTTAGTTTATAACACAAATCCCAGGACAGTTCAGACCCTTTTATCCGAACACTACGTCCTTAGAGCATTGGCCCTCTATAAGGCGAGCACCTTTTAGAACGTCCTCAAAATAGCGCTCCGGTGTGCGGTGGGCCTTGCTTTCGGGAGGACCCTCAACTTCCACCTCTTCGGCATTCATTTTCATCCAGTGCATCTTCACACGGGCAAAAGCCATGCGCGCTCCTTCCATACATGACCACCACTTGACGGCGTCAATCCAGGGCAGCGCATCGACGAGACGGCGCACGAGGCCGAAGTAGCTGTCCAGAATGACTTCAGCCGGCCACAACCGGACTATGACATCCTTCATGGTCGTGGCGGACATCTTATGCAGCTCCGCCCATTGCGCCATCTGGTCGTTTAGCAGTCGGGGATGCTCCTGCCCCACAAACTGCGACCAGAAGAGCTTCTCCGACTCGTACCCCTCCTGGGCCTGGAAGAATTGGGCAGCGTCCGCAGCACTCGTCGACAGATCTGCATATGCGCCTGGAGGACTCCACAGTCGATTAAGCAAGGCATACTTCTGGTCCCCAAATTTAGCCTGTAAAAGAAAAGGCTTACCAGCCGCTATCTGACCGGCTTGATGGATTTCCTCGCGCGTTGCATGCGATTCGGATCGTGCCTCCGAAGCATCTTCAAGGGCCTCGGCGAGTTCAATCCCCTTCACCTTATTTTTTTTGTTTCCAAGGACTCGCACTTGTCGGCGGTGACCTTGAGTTTTTGATCCATCTCGGTCACATGTTCCTCAAAACAGCGCCGATCGGCCTGTTCGGCCACCAAGTCCGCAGCCGCCTTATCGGCGGCTGCCTTGCTTACCCTTGCTTGCTCCTTGGTCTGAGAAAGCTCTCTTCTAAGGGTTTCCACTGCAGTGGCACTATCTGTACAAACACGCACATTGCAGCTCTTGAATTTCCACAGAAAGCACGTAAATAAACAGGCATACGGTGAGATGTATCTTATACCTTGCGCTTGGTCGAGCCGCGTGTTAACAAGGAGTATATCCTCATCGGCTCGCTCCAGTTTCCATTTGAGTTCGGAAATCTCCGTTGACTGGGCAGTCGCCGCTAACAGAGAGGCCTGTTTTGAAATTCAAATAAAATAGCATGTTACCGCCTGACAACTGATTATCGATCCTCTGCTCACTTTTCGTTCAGAAAACTGAACGGAGTCTCAGGGGCTACTATATGGGCATACTTCTCATAAAAAAGATCAAAAAACGTTACATTGCATACCTCGAAGCCTGCTAGCAGGCTGGAGAAGGCTTCGTTCAGTCCGCTCTTGGCAGACTGAATCCTCTCAGACACCGCACCCATCAGGGTGCGGTGCTCGTCCAGGACGGATGCACCTTGAAGAACGTCCATCATGGCATTTGGCACCTCCGAATTAGCAGAGGTCCTTGCTCCCTTTCCTCCCGCGGGGGTCATTGACTAGACTCCGGGGCCGTACTGGTCTCCGGAGTAGTCTGCAGCTGAGGGATGGATTGACCGGGCCCCTCGTCGCCGGTCTCCATAAGGACCGTCCTCCCCGGCCCTCCGGTAGCTGAGGTATTACCCTCTGGTGCCGTTAGATCGCCCCCC